>NC_133027.1:96562205-96869117 GCF_048771995.1 Taeniopygia guttata | reverse complement strand
GCGCGGCTGCGGGCCTGGCCTTACCTGAGCGGCTGCGGGCCGGGCTCTGGAGCAGCAGCCGCCAGCTGAGGAAGGTGGCAGCGGCCAGGGCGGCCGAGAGGCCGAGGCGGGGAAGGAAGCGCATTTCTGGGGTGTGCTGGGCGCTGAGTTCTGCTGACGGACGGCAGCTGGGGAACCTCCTGTTTGTTCAAACACACCCAGCCGGAGCTGGGTTAAAGTACTGTTTGGGCAGCAGCTCGGCTCGGGCAGGGAAGCGGCCTGAGGCACAGCAGGTGCCACCTGCCTGCGTTCACAGCGTGGGATTTGCAGGCAGAATCTGCCTTTTTATTCGGTCTGTGCCATGCCAGGTGACAGCGCTGTGAGGAACAGGCCCTGCATCCCCACTTCTGTGCAGGCAAAGATGTCCCTGGTCCCCTGACGCTCCCTGTTCTCTGCTGCTTTCGGCACCGAGGGAGGGAGGAACTACTCGGGAACCGTGGAGCAGCCAGGACTAGGTCTGGGAATGGCGCTGAGGAGGCAAGTGCTGGGCCACGGCTGTTCCTCTGTGGTGCTGGGGCGTCTTTTTTAGCTAGCAGCTGTGGCAGGGGAGGTGACAGGCCACAGCCAGTGTCGTGGCAGGTCGATGATGAGCCACGGACTGGAAGTGCTGAACTGCTGTTTGTGTCCTTCTGCTGTTTACACCGAGCAGTGCAGTGGCCTCATGATACACAAAAAAAAAGGGGGTGAGCTGCCATGCAGGCAGACAGACGCGCTGCTCCTTCCTTTCGCCAAGCAGCCACCCCGTGGGATGGAAACCCCCCTGTCAGGCGTCCTTGAGGGCTGTGCCGCGGGCGGGCTTGCTCTCCTCCGGAGCAGCGTGGCTCCCCAGCAGAGGGTGCTCTGTGCCCGAGGAAGCCCGGCTCTGCCCAGCCCAGCCCTGCCCGGCCCTGCCCTGCCCAGCCCGGCTCTGCCCAGCCCTGCCCTGCCCTGCCCGGCCCGTCCCCGCCCGCCGCTGGGGGAGGCGCGGGGCGCGGGCTCTGCCCGCCCTGCCCCGCTGCGGCTTAGCGGATCGGCTTCGCAGCTGCGCTGGCCACGTTTGTGCCTTTTAAAAGCCTTTCTACAGCGAGAAGGAGATGTTTCCTCTAGGTCTTGTGGGCAGGTGTCCCTGCAACCTGTCCCCCAAATTTGGGAGAATCCCGGTACAGCCAGAGCTGGGAATGTTCGGTGATGGTGTGAATGGCAATGATTTGCTTATACGTTTCAGCAGGGACTGTCCCAACCACAGCCCCAGCGAGCCGAAGTGCAGCTGTAATGGGCAGGGAGAAATGCAGCTGATTTTAATTTTACAGTCATAAAGTGAAAGCAAAGAGACATTCTCTGAGGGACAGAAAGATAGTGGAAAACCCCCTTTGCTTTGCATTGCAAGGAAACTGAACTTCTGAAGTTACATCAGGGTTTCGTCTCTCCTTCTAACTTGGATCTGCCATTTAAATGGTGATTTTAAAATTATTTTTTTATTGTTACTTGGGATTTTTTTTTTTTTTAATGCCGAGAAGTTTTATCAAGTGTCTGTAGACACTTACAGAAACTCACTGCTAGGCTTCTCCTGTTTGCCTTCCATTCACCACTTAGCAACAGCCAGCAAGGTTGAGACTGCAGTTCTTGAACTGAAAAGCTTCCTGCTACATGCTTGTAGGGAGCCAGCAGCCTTTTTTGGGCACAGAGGCTGAGTCAGGTATGGAAATGCATTCACATCCTACTATTTAATGCAATTGCACAAGGGAATTAGTTGGGGAATTCTTATGAAGCTTCCCGTAATTTAGGAAAACCCTCACTTCCATGAATGTGAGAAAAAGACATTTCTTTTTCTTTACACCAGCAGTAGGATTGCCTGAATAAGGATTTCCAGATTTTTTCCCACCAGAATCTTGAACAACATTGCCTTGGGCTCCCTTTTTCTCCTCACAGGACGCAAACCCTTTGGAGATATAGGTTAACAAACATCCTCCTCTTCAGCCTTCCCGCATTCCTCCCACTTCCAAATTTTGCAAAGTATTGTGTTGTGTGACCATGACCCGTGGGCACTGATGTGAGGGGTCCCCCCCTTGTTCCTCCTCACGCCTGCCTTGTGGGAATGTGAACTTTGTGAAATTATGGCAAACACTGCCTCGTTTGGCAAGGGATGTTTTTACACTGTGAGGAAAGGAAGAGCGGAGAGGAAACCTTCTTATCCCTCTTCTTGTTTGGAAACTTGCATATGACATCTGTGTTTTGCAAGCAAATTTGGGTCCATCTCTCAGCAGAAATGTGGGAGCAGTTGGAGGAGGAACAAAGTTTCCTGCTCTCAGAGCATCATGTAATGTGGAAAGTCTCTGGTCTTTGGGAAGGATGGTCCTGAAAGCAGGGCTGCCAGGCGTCTGACTGGGAATGCATTGCACTGAGTGGATGAGGATTCCTAGAAATCAACCTAGAAAGTCAAGGGTGGGAGTGGGTATTTGTGAATAAACTGGGGGTTCAGTGGCAAGTGGCCTCTTTTCCATCATATCTCTGGGTTCCCAGAGCTCCTCTCTGTGCCTGTGGAGAACCTTGGCTGCCCAGCTTGCTTTGAGGGTGGGGCACACACTCCATCACCCACCCACAGGGTATATTACTCTGAGAGATGAGTTTTAGCACTTTAGTGCATGAGCTGGAGCCTAAGTGTAAGCATGAGCTCCTTCAGTCTTATGGTCATTTCCAAACTGGGCCAACTCAGCTGCTTTCTGGTGGGATTTGGGATTTTCTTCACTCTAGCTCCTGCCAGATGTGGGTGAGCCAATCTGCCCAGCACAGTGAGTCCATCTCCATCTCCTCCAGTGCTTGCATTCAGTGCTGCCACTGTTAGCAGTGGATTTGGAAGGGGGACATTTGTCCTTGTGCATTGGACAGGGAGACCAGGCTGGCTTTGGGCAGGCAGGGAGAAGCCAACGGCCCCAGGGACTGTCCCACACAGCAGCATCCTGGGACTGAGCAGCACTGGACCAGAAATAGTTATGCAATGTGGAAAGGAAGGGAAAGCAAGTTCCCATTGCACCCAAGGAGTGGAGCAGGTAGGACAATGTTTGGAGTGGTTGTACAACTCTGGCACTTCCTGTTTTCCTGCAGGCAGGAGCTGTGATTGTCACTTCTTATTCAGCTCCTCATCCTGGGAGGAAGACAGCATCGGGCTGTCCAGGGGCAGCAGGATGTTTATGTGGCAGGCTGAGTCAAGGTGCTGCTTTTAATACACCCCAGAGCAGAGTCATTGGGGGAAATGTACGTTTTAGATTTCTTTTTTATTTTAAGGCTCATGAGCATCCGAAGTGCTTTGCAATTGCCATCGAGCTGTGTGGCCGAATGCCAGCGGAGTGTCATTGTTTCTAAGGCTATTACACAAGGATTTTACAGAGTGCCATGAACTACTGGTAATTTAGGTAGGATTTGTCTAATTAGTGATGCTGCATTGAGAGGCTTTGCTTAATTACTCCATAAGCTGTAAAACCTTGCATTGTCTCCGCCAGGCCCACATCAACCAGAGCACCTAACAGTGGTGGGGAGAGGATGAGGCAGCCCTGCAGCCTCTGCCATGTGCCCATCCAGAGGAGCCCTCTCTCCCTGCTTTATTAAGGATAACGGCATTTCCCTGAAAGGGAGAACCAAGGGACTCAATGAGACTCAACATTAAAAAAAATATGGGTTTTGCAGCCATTATCTCTCTGCAGTAGCATATGGGAATCCCATGGGAAAAAATAGCCTCTGTCTGGATCTATGTATGCAGGGGAAGAATGCTCATGGGAGTAGTGGCCATCACATCCATCCCATCATCTGCCATGGGACCAGCAGCCATCCATCCCATTGCCTCCATCCCATCACCTGCCATGGGACCAGCAGCCATCCATCCCATTGCCTCCATCCCATCACCTGCCACGGGACCAGCAGCCATCCATCCCATTGCCTCCATCCCATCACCTGCCACGGGACCAGCAGCCATCCATCCCATTGCTTCCATCCCATCACCTGCCATGGGACCAGCAGTCATCGCCACCATTCCAGCATCTCCTCATGGAGCTTTGTGGTGCCACCTGAACAGCACAGTTTCTTTTACCACTACCATCTGTTTCTCCAGCCAGATCTCAGCCTTTGTGTCCCAAGCTCCTCCTGGCCTTCCTCTCTCTTTAGCACTGCATGGGAAAAACCCAAAGTGCTCCCAGACGAACCAGACAGTTCCCATGCATGTGTGGTAATTTGGAAAGTCTAGTCCTTTAGCTTTTCCTTCTCACTTGTTTTTTAATGTGAATTTTATTTCATGCAAAGAGCTCTGCTCTTTGGACTGTTCTTCCCTTTGGGACCTGAGTAAGAGAGGGATCCTGAAAAAGCCCTCAGGAGCCACTTATCCACCCCGCCAACATGGGGACCAAGCCTCTGCTTGGCCCCCAACTTTACAGAGGTGAGAGAGTTTTTACTTGGGTGGCCACAGAAGCATTTTTGGGGGCAGCACAGAGGAGATTGGGGTCTGAAATATCTCAAAATCTCCTGAAAAAGAGCTGCTGGTGATGAAAAACAGGATGGTGGGAAGAAAACCTCTGTTGTCATCACTCACGGGAACCAGACTTTGATCTCCTGCTGCAGTCCCTGATGGGAAGGAGAGGTGTGGGCTGGGAGGAGATGGGCAAAGGAAGAGGGCATCTCCTGGGATTTGGAATTGTGTCTCCCATGGGTCCTCTTTTCACAAGCCACAACTCTCTCACTGCAAAATGGCTTCCCCAGGTTCACATCCCGTGACTGCCCTGGTTTTTTGAGGAGAGAAGCACTTTTGCTTTGTTTACAGCAGCATTTTCCCCTTTTTGTGTCATTTTTTGTGCTGCTGCCTGATCAGGCGAGGAAAGCTCTCACCCATGTCTGCTGCTGGACATGGGGGAATGGGTTCTCAGGCAGCTTTTGACCTGGGGACTGGCTTTTGCTGATGCTGCTGAAAGCTGAATTTGTCTGAGAGTGTACCCAGACATCTACCCACTGTTCCTGGCCTCTCCCAAGGGAGTGCTGCCCCATGACACTGCAGGCTATCACGTTTTCTTGTTGCTGGTTGTTTCCATTATTCATACAGCAACTCTTTAAATATTCAGAGATCTCTTGACTGGTTTTTCAGTGGCTTGTGGAGGAGGAGGTGGCAGCATGGCTCGCTGGGGCCACCTCCACACCTGGTTTAGTAGGATGCTATTTCTGATGAGCGATGTTTTCGGGAACTCTGGAGCCTACAGCCCTGACTCCAGACCAGAAATGGCAGGGGGAAAAGGATTTAAGGTCTGTTTGTTTTACTTTTTTTGTCCAGACAATAAGCCAGCAAATACTCCCAGATTGTTTATATTTGGATAAGGCTGCTCATGTCCTGTGAAAGGAAAATGACACATCTACTACTTCTCCTGGGGAGAGATGGTGTGGGACAAATGGACTCCTGGTGTGGCTGCCAGAAGCCTCTTGATGCCACTGCTGGGATGTGTGGGATGGCGTTGGCACTGTGGTCCAGATGGGGAGAGCATGGCAAGGGCACAAATGGCTGGTTTTTCCCTGTTGGTGGCGTTAGTTTGGGGCCAGATGCACAGGATGGCCAGAGCTTGGTCCCCAGTGCTAGCCCTACATTGCTGCCTCCTTCTCTCCCACTGGGATGTGGGGCTGTGGGCACTGGCAGGTAGCCTCATCAGACTTCCCATCCAACAAGTTGTTTTTGGAGTCTGTGGGATGTGAACCACAAACTGAAATTCTGCTTTCCTGTGTTTTTCCCAGAAGCTCAACCCCTCCTAGCATGGCACTGCATGGGGGGAAGACACAAGGCATGGAGGTCTGGCTGCAGGGCTTTGGACTGGCTCTGCTCAGCTTCCACCACCCCTAACCAGGACATCAGGTGCCTGACTCCGACCCAGGGACACCCAACTGGTCGTGCCTGTGTTCCCCCACCTGTTCTGGCTCTCTCACACCTTCCTGCAATGAATGGGATTTAGCTGCAAACAGGATTGACAGCAACTCCTGGACAGAGCCAGTGAGGATCAGTGTGCAGCCCCATCCTGGGACTGGCAGAGCCCCCTGCCTCAACACGAGCTTTGTCTGAGCACAAGTGAGCACAGGATTTGCTTGGGGTACACCACACACAGCGTCCCCCTTGTCCTGAGGTCAGGTCTTATGGATTTTGGAGCCTTTTGCCGTTGTCCAGCTGCATTGAGCTGAGGGATGCTCTGCCCTTATCTCCTCTATTCCAACCCTCTCCTGCAAACCAAAGGCATACCTAAAGTGTTTTCACAGGAGCTGGGCAGTCCATCATGGCAAGTCACAACATGAAGGTTCCAAAAACTACCCCAAAAGAGTTTTCTCCTTTAAAAAAAAAAAAAATTGTTAAATCACTCACTTGCAGAAAGCACCACCTGCTTGTCCCATAGGGAGAGGTCAGGCAGCAGGAAGAACAAGTGAACTCGAGGCACTATGGCCCTGCAACAGGCCAGGTCAGGGAAGAGGAATTTTCTTGGCTCACAGAGGCTTGGCAGCTCCTGGGATGGCTCTGCTGGCCTCACCCTGGGCAGATGCTGTGAGAAAGTGCCAGGAACTCACAGCCTCACTGCAGTCTGTAACTCCAGCTGGGTCCAACACCCCCTTTCTTGATGTCAAAATTGGTTAGATTTTTTTTTTTTTCATTTCCTCAGGGTTATTTTTTACCTAAAAGTGAAGAAAAGAGAAACTTCTCTTCCTATTGTTTTTTTCCCCAGAGCTTTTGGAAGAAGTAAGAGGGGAAGTTGCTTTCCTCCTTCATTCGAAGTTGGTAAATGCAGCCAAAACTTGCCTCCTTCTCCTCCAATTATTTTACTTCTATTAGTAAATCTTGCCTGTCTGTAAATTGGACATTTCTGCATTTATTTTCATTCTATGGAAATAACCAGTCCCCAGCCTCTCCTCTCTGATGTTTGTCTCCCCATGCATGCTGAGGTTCATTTGATTTAAAAATTTCCAAACAGGCTGGAGACAAGAGAAGCAGCTTCTTGTCACCTGCAGCACCCCATTTCTGCAGAACAAAAACATGATGTAAATGAATGAAAAGGCCTGGAAACACTGAAGAACCACTCAAGAAGAAAAAAATTGCAAATGAAATCGCCATCATTTCACACATGGCCACAATTAAAGAAGCAGCAGATTTGGGAGTCGAGGCAGTTTTGGTCTGAAAATGCCCAAAGAGTTTCAGCTCTGCTTCCTTGTCCAGGGCTTAAAATTCAGCAGCTGTTAAAAGTCATGCTCTGGTGCTCTACCTGCCCCAAGTGCTGAATTCAAAAGCAGGCAATGAAACCCTGGGCTGACAGGCCAGGAAAGCCATGAAATGGAGAACCAGGGACCTCTGTGCCTGAAGGAAAGACACAGGAGGGGTGAACACCTCTTTCACCCCAGCAGCCTTCTGTCTCTATGAGCCTTCATCTTCCCCTACACCTATTTCCTGTGAATGCAAGGTGTGGGAACAAATTACATTTTGGGAGGTCTTTGGAAACAGATTTCAGATGCACTGTTGCTAACTCTTACCTAAGACCTGGCAGCAGGTTTTGCCTTTGGGGAGTTTCTGACCCTAGCTGGTTGCTGCACCCAGATTGAGTATCCTCAGCTCATTCTCCTGATGGAGATGAAGAAGGAGACAAAGATGAATGATGGAGCGGTGGCTCCCTTGGGTAGAACACCCCTCAGGCAGGCACCCACTGCTTGCTTCAGCCTCTGAGGGAGAGCAAGCCGGCAGGGAAGAGGTGGGAAGGTTCTGTACAATCTATGCCATGTGGATGTGACCCTTAGGGGCATGGCTTAGAGGTGGTCTTGGCAGTGGCAGATTAATTGTTGGACTTGATGATCTTAGAGGTATTTTTCAACATAGATGATTCAACAATACTTTCACCAGCTGCTGAATGCTGGGATCAGTGTGGGAGTGGTGCCCCAGCCCATGGGGTTTAACTGGAGCAGAGCACTGAAATGCCCCTGAGACCTGGCTCTGAGGCTTTTTTTGGAGTCTTGGCTGGTGGTTTGGTGTTGCTCCAGCACATTCCCACTCTCTTACTGCATCTCCAGCAGCCCCTTTGCAGAAGACCATGCTGGTGTCCCCGGAGAGCTGCCAGTGCCAGCTGCCTCTATAAATACCCCTGCTATAAAATCAGAGAGCTCCGTCCTGCTCAGTCCTACCTCTGATCACAATGTTGTGGGGTGCCAGGCTGGATATTCACAGGCTGTGGAGGACTGCCAGAAGAGAAACAGCTCTTAATGCCTTGTTAGAAAGCTTACATTTCCCTTTTCCATTGATTAATAAAAGTGATGCTGTAGTGGTTCTCTGGTACTTCAACATTTCTATTCCCTTGGTCTTATAAAAGTCAAATATTTCAACTTTTGTACCAGGACAAATCATTTTTACAAAGCCATCTAAGGCCTGTGTGCACACTGAAGTGCTGCAGCTCCATGGCAGTGAGCCTGGGAGCTGGGCTGAGATGTCCATGTGTGGGTCAGACCTGTGGTTGCACTTTCCCTGTTTCATGGTGGAGTCAGCATGAAGCTTCTCATGGTTGCAGAACACATGGCAGACAGCTCTTGCCCCTTGCCCTGGGCAATAGCAGCAGTGCTATTTCTCAGGCTGACCTAAAGGGACATTTCTTTACTGGGCTGTCCTTGCCCAGACTGATTTTTCTGAATCTTTTCACATGGTGAGGTCCCCTGGGAACAGCCCCCCGTTGGATCCAAACTCATGAAAGGAGGAGGGAAGCCTCTCCAGCCTGTGCCTCTCTGACAGCTCCCTGCAACCTTAAAGGGTCTCTTGGGGATGGGCTGCAGCCAGAGCTGCTTTCAGTCCTGACTGCCACGTTTTTGACATCCACTGCCCCACTGAGAGAATCAAGATTTATTCTTAAAAGGAAAAAAACATGCACTTTTCTTCTTTGCAAGGAAAACTCTCACTCCCTTTTGCTCGCTTGCCAACAGGAACGGCTTGCTGGGGGTTGAGGGAAACTTCTGCTCAGCACCAGGCAAATGCATGAATTCCTTTCCACGTTCCTCTTGGCACATCTCCTTTTAGCACTTGAAGACTTTTTCCCTGGTCACAGAGAAAAGCAGGCAAAGAGAAAATAAGAACCGGTGAGCAGCAGAGCCCTTGACAGTGCTCTTGCTTTCCTACTGACCCTGGTGGCTTTGGAATAAGTTTTTGGTGTGTGAGTATCCCCCCAGGGCAGACACAGCTGAGAAGAGTGATGCCTTTGCACTAGAGGAGACTGGCAGTTCCTGGCACTGGGGCTCCAAACAGCCTGTCCTGACATCGCCACGCTCCCCTGTGCTGCAGTACAGGTGGGGAGCAGCCCCGAGGCAGGTCCACATGTGCTGCTCCTCCCTGCAGCTCCAGGGGCTGTTGGGGAGCGTGGGTGTGCTGGGGAATGTGGGAGCTGTGTCATGGGGGAGTGGGAAGGGTGGGAGGAATGACTGTTCCATGCTTATATTTATCTCCCGGTTGATGACCAGGCTCTCCAAGCAGGATACGCCTTCCCGGAGCCCGGCAAACTGACAAAAATCTACCTGGGAAGGATGCAAACCCAAACCCCCCCTACTAAAAATATGCAGGCAAATAGAGATTTTCCAAAACAGAGTTCTGGAATGCTAAACTTGGTGGTGATTCATCGAAGGAGGGGGGCACAGCTGCTTTATTTTTTTCCCTGAAGGCGAGCAGGAACAATGTAAAGCCCAAATGTTATCTGAGCTACCCCCTCAGCTGAGCTGCTGTGCTTTGAAGCACCCATCCATAACCCCCTAGGCACCAGCTTCCCAAGAAGGCAGACCTGCCGCAAAAACAGGAATCCCTTATCGGGCAGCAGGAAATCCTATTTTTACATGAAGTTCAGAATAAAAATAAAAGGGAAATATATGCTCCGTGGGTGCAGGCTAAAATTAAACCTAGAGCTTCTCCTCTGATGGCTGGCTCCTGCTGCTCCCTGGATTGAGAATCTGATGGTGAACAAGAAGGATCCTGCTCCAGGATCCAGCAGGTCCCTGGCTGCTTTCAGTGGGACCTGCTCTGCTGTGGGGCTTTTCTCCTCTCAGTGAGCTCTATGAGTGGGGCTTAAATGAATCACTCACCTTGGATCAGTGCTGTGGCCAAGGCCTGGGCCCTGGGCAAGCGGGAAGAGGTTTCTTTGCCTCTTCTTCATGTGGCTCCTTAACATTTCCGAGCCAAATCTTCAGTTTCTGACTGTAAGCTTCACTGCCCTATGCCCAGCCCAGGCTTTTCTCTGACCAAAATTTCTGCATCCAGGTGGTACCACAAGAAGTACTGATGCATCATGAGGGTCTGTCTTGACCGAGTTTCCAGTTTTGGGTCTGCTTCCCCACAGGGAGCACATCTGGTCTGGATTTGAGTATTGCTTTACAAAGTTCTCTGGGATCTGTAGTAATGAAACAAACCCTAAGCCACAATCCCCAAACCTCTTCCTTTCCTGCAGTCCAACACTGAAGAGTGACTGCCAAAAACAGCATTGTGGCTGTGTGTTCTCATTACCACTGTGATTTGTTCAACAAATGCAGCCCATTTGCAGCCACACTTTTGTTCTTTGACATCTCAGGCCTTTGCCAGCTGAAGCCACAGGGACTCAGGGCTTTCCTCTGGGCTGCACCAGCTTCACCAGCTCTGTTGCACAGGGTGACACTGAGACAAATCCCACAGGGACTGTGAAGGTAGTGGCCCTAATGGCACTTGGTCAGCATTTCTGTAAGGCAGCTCATTTCAGAGTTTCCTGTGTTGGACCTCGGACCAAAAGGCTTTTTGCTTGGCTTCCAAAGAGCAATTAAACTGGATCCAGAAAAGTCACTGGGTAAAATGCATCATGAGGTGCAGACCTCTTGGCTGACCACACTGACCTTTTGTGTGTGTGTGTGTATATATATGCATGTGTGTGTTCAACCTACCTCTTGTCTGCTTTTTTTTTTCTGCAACAAAGGTTCATTCTGGACGTTTGGCTGCAAAATATTTTGTAAAAGGTTGTTTGCTTGGATTAAGTATTTGAGAGCATCTTCAACCTCCACCAGGAAAGCAAATCCCAGTAAATACTGAGCAGAGCAGCCTGAGTTAGCCAGACAGCTGCAGGTGCTTTAGCAGGGTGTTGGCTTCTCAGGTGCAAAGGAGTTTGAGAGCAGAATTTCTTTCACCTGAACTGGTCTCTGCCTAATGAGTGAAATTACAGGAAGGTTTGAAAGGGTGGATAGAGCATGGTGGCATTGGGTTGCTGCTGAGAGCCAGGCTGTCTAGGAGGAATGGTCCCTGGAGAACAGGTAGGAAAACTGGGGAAGAAGAAGGAGGATGAATGAAGAGGAAGTATTTGGTGATGGTTTTGGATACTCTGGAGTATCTAGGGCTAGAGGGAGCTGCCTGGCTTGTCTCAGCTGTGATGTCATTTTTAGAAGATGGCTTTTTGGTTTTCGGAGAAGGTAAAGTTGCAGCATTCACCACTGCTCCTGTTTGTGGCTGGCCTGGACAGTTGCAAGTCTTGAAATTTAATGTTGCAGCATTGTTTACTTTTCTTCTCATGTGCTGAAAGGGGTTTATGTGGAGAACCCTTTTCAGCCTTGCCAGTTCACATGGGCAAACAATTAAATTGTTTTGGGCAGCCCTGTGTGTGAATGAATGTATGTGACTTACATGCAGTGGGAAGTGAATGTCTGAAAGCCCCCCAGAAATGCAGGTCTGTGATCTCTGCTCCCTTGTGTAAGTGCTTCCCACTTCTCCTGTTTACTGTAAGATGAAGTGATGAAATTTGGCTTAAAGGAGAAGTGATGTGAAATGATGCCCAGTCTGATTTGGAAAAAAACACTGTCTCTCTTCCTCCACAGGGTGCAGTCTAGTTTGAACTTCACCATGTAAAATTATCTTGCTTATCCTTAAAAGGTTTTGTGCTGTAAAACATCACCTTGTTGTTTTGCCCCTTCACAATCACTGTAAAAACTGTCCAGACTGCTCCTGTTATGGAGAACTCTATAGGCTTCTAGCCAGGCCCTTGTCCTTCCTGGTGTTAGGGGCTACATAGAAGAGGACAAATAGAGCATTTAAAGTTATTTTTATTTAGTTTTCTGCAGTGGACTATATTTTCTGGCTGTTTCTCTTTCAATGAGAGGTGATTTTGGGGGATTAAATGTTAAAATCCTGTGTGATACTGTGGTGGGGGATATTGGGTATCCACATTTGATGTTGTGTCAAGCCTGTGCAATGCTTTTTCTCTTACCTCTGAAAAAGAGAGGCATGTGGAGCCAATGAAAATAAAGGTATCTGTGAACAGAGAGGTATCTGGGGACAGGTATGTGAGTGAATCCTCTGCCAAAACCCTTGGATTAAAGCTTCCTGAGTAAGGACAGCACCTACAGGGAAGAGGTAAAAGAGAGGTATTCTTTTATTTGATACAGTCCCAGATATTGAACTTATGGTCTGACCCCAGAAATTGGGAAGAGCAGGTCCAAGAGGTGCCCTGAGGTGAGGAAAGGAGTGGGCTTCCCATGGAGGCCTCCAGGACCCCTGGGCTGCTGCAAACAACGGCTGCTACCAACACAACAGGTCAGGAGAGCTCGCTGGGGACTTTGGGGTTCCAGATGCAAACTTGTGTCACCTCACGTGACACAGGGCAGGATGGTCCTAAAGCAGAAAGAGCTGCCCATGTGGTCACTCTCCTCAGGCATGCACAGGTGACCAGAGGTGACAGGAGTCATGGCACCATAGTAAGAGGGGTAAATGCAGAGTTTGTGTCCCTGAAGATTTTGTTGTTTTTTTTTTTTTCTTGTGACAGAAACTGTGAGTGTTGCCAGAGTGCAAAATGCAGAACTGAGAGGCGAGAGCTCAGGGCAGGACTAAAGGTGGGCTCCAAGGCCAGTCCATCATCCTGAGGCAGGGAAGGACTCCATGTGCTTCTCTCACCTGCACCTTGGCCAGTGCACTTTAGTTTCTTAAACCTGGTCCCCATTTCACATTCAGCAAAAAAAGAACAAATTTTGCAACAGAGCATATTTAGGGGAGGAGGGGGAAAAAAAAATCTGTCATTCCTTCCTTTCTGAGATGTTTTGAGAGTCAAATTTTTATCAGAGGGGAAAAAAACCCAACCCAAGTCTCAAAACAGGAAACTCTTATCAGCTTGCCAGGAAGCTCTATTGCTTTGTGGAAGTGTTACCCTACGGTCATTGCTACTTTCAGTAGCTGTTTGTGAGTAATTTATGGCTTTAAGATGGGCGTCAATCTTCCATGCAAGCAGGGGAGAGGCCCTAAAGCTGGAAGGAGTAGTGGTAGGAATAGAGGGTGGAGGGGAAATACCAAGGAACAGGATTTGTATTATCTCACTACATATATTTACAATGATAAGATTTTCATTGTCTTCTATGGTAAATTATGATCCTGTTTTTGTTCTGTATTTGGATCAGGAAAAAGCAAACCCGTGTCTTCAAAAAATGCACAAGCTTACTGTTCAGTGATTGTTATTCAGCAGAAGTAATCGAGGGACTTGGGATAATACGTAACTTCTTGGCAGGGGAATTTCTAAATTATTGCCTTATGGAGTTCTGTGTGCCTGAATTCTAAATGTGTGCAGAGGTGCCTTTGTGTAAATCATATAAAAATTTTCTAAAACCTATTAAAACGTGTCAGAGGGGGTTGTCCGGTTCTCTTCTGTGTCCCAGTTTGGTTTGCCCATCTTCAACACAGAGCACTTGCTCATGTACAGAATAATTTCTTTTAAAACAGTGTTCCTGCAAAGTGTCTCTGGATTTAAAAATAAAGAAAGCAGTGTTAGGCAATGTATTAAGATGTATCTGAAAACTCTGTGTGTATGCACTTAAAGCAGAGAGATCAGAAGCTCCTGTCTCAAACCTGCCAGGTAGTATTATTGAATAGTTCTGGCTCTTGGCCTGGTGTTTATTTTTATTTTGCCTTTTTGTACCCTGGTGTGTCTATTCTAGTGCATTATAGATTGCTGTCACTCCTGTAGTCACCCAACACAATGGGGATCTTTCCACCAGAGGTATTTTGCATCTCCCAAGCTGTATGGAGCAGGCATGATGTGGAGAAAGAAGTGCAATGCTGCTGCCAGGTTATCATGTTTGTCACGTCGACTGCTGACTAAAGCGCATATTTATCTTTTAGTTTGTGCTGGCTCTTTTGCTTAAAAATAAGCATTAAACTTTTGTCTGGAAAGCTGGGCTTCTGGGCCATGAAGAGAAAAGATGATTTCTGAGTGCATAACCCCTGACCAAATTCTTAAAGGCATTTTGGCAGCAGGGCTGTGCAGAGGAGCTGGGATATGTCCTGGGTAAGTTCACTGTGCAGCATTGGTGATGCAGAGCTCATTTCCATGGGCTCTGGCCTTGCATTTAGAAACACATCATGGTGTGACCAGGATTTGGGGGTATGGGGACTGATGCTTTTTTGGGGGAGCAATGCATTCTTGGCATGTCTTGGGCTGCCTTGTGGCTGGAGGTGTCCCTGTGAAACCAGCATCAGGGAGGTGAATCATCTCCATGCTTCCATCTCATCACAGTGAGCGCAGTGAGCGTATTTTAAAATCTGGCTGTGCCCATTGGCTTTTGGGCTGACATCCCTCTCTTAAAACAGATCTTTTAAATATAAAGATTCACACTTTTTTTTTTTTTCACCCTCCAGTTTTTAAATTATGGTCTTAAACACAGCACTCTGTGTTCCGCTCTTCTGGGAAATTGGATTGTTCAATGATTGCTTGAAGTCTTTGGCCAAGCATTGTTGATACACAAAAGTACAGCATCCTGACTGCAGTGGTGTGTGAACACATTTTTCTCCTCTAATATGCACTTATCTTTATAATAGGGCATTGGAAAACATTTCTCTGAAACCCAGTAACCAGTGGCCTTTCTTACTCATTGGACTACATTCAGTGTTTGCACTAGCACTTCATTAGGAAATAGATAGTTATTTGCTGGGGCTATAAAAAAAATCACTTTTCCTCTCCTTGTACCTTATCTCCTTTTCCTGGACAAAAGTCAAGAGCCTTTTTCCCCCCGCCCCTTCCCTCTTGGGTATACAATTGAATACAAATGATCCAAGAAGTATGATATGCCAGGTATTTTGCACACTCATCTCTGGGGAGCTGATAACAGCAGCCCATCTCTCTGGAAACTTTTGCCTCTTGGCTGCTCACTCCTGCTGGGGTCAGCAGCCTCTTGCAGGGCCAGGAGGTGCTCGCCTCCATCGTCCTTCCAGCAAAAGACTTTGGAGCAGATGATGAAGTTGCATCTGATGCCTTGAGGTGCCTCAAGAATAATTAATGCTGTAAGGTCACTGACACATTTTTGTGGCAGAGTTGCAAACCTCCAGCCAGTGTGGTAGGGGCCTTGAAAGACATTTCCTTAGCTAGAGGGGGGAATATGGGCTGCTTCTGACCAGCTCAGGAGATGGTGAGAAGCCAGGTAGGAAGATGGTCTGAACTTCCTCTTTTCCCAGGGGGTTTCCCAGTGGCCCGGTGAGCCCACCAGCCCTGTGTTATGCCAACTTTGGCAGCCTTTCCATGTAAATCACAGTTCTGACATTCCCATGGCGGTGAGAAGCTGGCAAGTAAATTCCCTTTGGGGACAAGGGAAAGGGCTGGAGCGGCGCGTGCCTCTCGGGCTGTAACGATGGCCCACGGCTCTCAGCAGGACTGCACCAGCTTTTGTTCCCTTCTGTCCTCCTGAAAGGAAGTGGTGAAAGGCAGCCAGGCCGCCTTTATTTCTGTGAAATGGAGTGAAATGAGTGAGGCGACCCATCGGAAGCAGATCGTTAGAAATATTAGTGACCTTGTGTGATCTCTCCAGGGCTGGGAGAGGAGCAGGCGGAAACACCATCGTGTCCTGGTTTGTCATGTTAGCAGTTTATCATCCATACTCTGCAGGGCTTGTTTGTCTCCCTTGAGGAGAAGACATCCATGTTTCCTGCTGTGGGAGAGCAGCTTCTCCAGAAGGGTTGGACAGGCCCTCCACAGAGGTACAGCCTGATTTCAACAAGCTCTAGTTGCACCAGCTTGCCCTGGCTGTATAGACATGGCACCTTGGCCAACTTCTACCAGGTTTCCCATGTTTTCCAGCCCCATCTCTCAACCCTTGGGACCCTCTTTATGCCTTTGTCAGCTTCTGTTGAGGACTGTCCTGGGAAGCCACCTCTGCTGTGTTGCTGGGACCGTGCATGGACAGGCTTTTTCAGAGAACAAGCAGCAACGCTCTTGCCTGTCTAGGAGGGCTTTTGCAGTGTCATCATAAGCACTTTTCTTCCCCCATCCCACAGTGCAGGTTGGATGAAGATTTGTACTTCCCCAAACCCCATGTGGGAGAGGAAGGACAGAGAGTGGCCTTGAGAAGCAGAATGTCTGAAAGCCACAACCAAAGCCCACGACTGCTCCTTCCAGGTTCTCACGAGTGATGTGAAACTCTGTCCCTGGGTCTGTACAGAAATACTAGCAAGCCTGAGATGATGTGGTGCTGCTGGAGTTTGACTCAGCTGTCTAGAGGATGGAGGGGGAGGAAAAAGCTGTTCAAGCATTAGCTTTGCCACTTCATAGGCAGCATGTGGTCTCTTTTCTGTGCTGTTCTGCTGAAGTGCTGTGCTTGAAGCTTGGCAGAGTCCTCTGTCCTTACAGGTATGGGCAACAGAGGCTGGGAAAATACTGCAGGGAAAGGGCTGGAGGAATTCAATCAGCAGAACTTAAAGGAAAGTTTTGCTGCCATACCTCACTGTCTCATCAGTCTCCATTCCTGTGAAGCGTTTATGAGGGGGAAACCCCACTACCATAAAGGTCCCAGGGTTGCACAGACAGCTGTGGCACTGTCACATCCATGGGCTGTGGTTTGGTTGCTGTGGGCCCAGGTGTTTGAGGCATTCAGTCCCTTGTGTTGCACAGCATTGCTGTACCTGATGGCTACAGCTAGCAAGGCAGAGCACTTGTCTAGAGAGCTGATTGCTGGGTGTGCCACATACTGCCTGCCTTGGGCTGAAGCAGGTTTGTACCACGCTTTAAAAAACAGGTCCCAGTATGTCATCACTACTTTGAACCACATGGGTTTTTTGATTAATGCTTTTTGATTAAAACAAAGGTGTGCTTTGCTATCTTGTGTTGGTGGCTGCTGGTGGGACCTGGGAAAAATGCCACCAGTTCTTTTTATAGCTTAGTTTGCAAGCTGTGTTTCTTGGCAGAGAAGATGATCATTGGTCTGTTTTTATCCCTTTGGCATGATGAGTCATCAAAAATAATATTAATTAGAGAACTAATCTCCCTTGGTGGCAAATGGTGCAAGTTCTCTGGTTTGCCAAGGGTTTGTTCCATGCTAGAACTGGATTGAGGGCTGCTAGTTAGCTGGTATGGAAGCTTGTGCATGCAGAAGAATTGAAATTCCCAAGTGGGCAGATGAAGGAACTCTTTATTGAAGGACTGGATATTGAAATTCTAACAATTCTGCTTCTGAAAACACACCTGTGAGCTGCCAGCTTGGACTGCAGCTACACTGCAGTTCTGATATGCCTGTGCCGTGGGACGTGGAAGCTTTAAAGATGGTAGGATGCAGGGAATTCCTCCTAGTCTGTTGTGAATGGCTTAAATGTGGTAGGCAGACAAGGCAGCAAACTCTTAATTTTGATACCTTTCCACTTTCTTTCGTGGAAGTGGAAACTCTGTCTTGAGAACTCATGGCTGAAGAACAGAAAATGGCCAGAGAGCTTTCCCTGGGAGCTGTGCTTCCAACTGGCCTCTGTGCTGCCATCACCTTATAAGGAGCTTCTGTGAGCCTCATCTTGTTAATAAATGTGTGGGGTGGTGGGTGAAAGCTGTTCACAGAGCTGGTGTTTGCTTGTGCGGCGTAAGGAGAGGAATTCCACGCACACGCCCTTGGTTTGCGCAATGGCCCAGGCAAGGAGGGCGATCTAATCCAAGGCCTATAAATATCTCCCACGTTCGCGTCTTCTGCAGGCATTAATGAGGCTCGCTGACGGCTGTTTACAGGACACGCAAGCAGCTGGGCAGGGGCCCATTTTAAACCTAGCAACTCGTGCAGTGTTTGACAGCGAAGGGCTCAGTGGAACAGGCACGCCGAGGAGGACGTGTGCTGTACTCGGCAGGGATTTCTCTCCCTTCAGGCACTCAGGAATTGTTTCAAAGGCTTGCTTTAAATACTGGATTTGTTATTTTATTAGCAGTGCCTAGAGGAGCTGGAAAGCTACACAGCGATTGACTTGACTGCACTAGCCTTGAACTTTTTTGCATGTTGAGATTCTCAGCTAAGCCTTGTTTTCCCCCCACCCTTGGACAGACTAGGAAGAGAAGAGAAAGGCTCATAAGCACAAGGAAGGAAAGGGAAAGACCAGAAATAATAGATGCTATGCTATGTTATGAAAACTCCACAAAAATAACTTGGATGTTTCCAGTTAAGCTGCTCCTCTGGAGCAATTCAGTGCTATTCTCCATGAGTGTTCCCACCTATGTGTCAGGCTTTGAAGGACTTGAGGATTTCTGCATCTAGGAAGGGCTTAAATAGTCTATCGTGTGCCCTGATTTACCAAAGCCTGAATGTGTAGCCACAGCTTCTCTCTATAATAAGCTTTGTAATAAAAGAAACATGAGATAAACAATAGCAGAGGTGGAAACTATCAATGATGTAAGAGGTGTAGTGTGATCTGAGGTGATCTGGAAGAGCTTGTCTGTGGTTCCAGCTGTGCTTGTAGAAACACCATCCCTCTCTGTAAGGTCAAACAACCCATAACTTCTGCTCACTAACCAAAGGCTGCTGTCATATGGACAAAGCATTAAGGCATAATAAGGGGAGCAACTTAAAAGAACAGTTTCCAGACTTAAATTAATTTCATTGTTGTATGAAGTTTGTGTTGGAACTTAAGGTGATGGAAAAACTGATTCTAACCTTTTCTCTTTGATTAAAAATCCCTCTGAACTTCAGCATGCTGGCTAAATTCCAGCTCCCAGAAGTAATTGCCTTTTGCTAAGCTACTCACCTCCTGTGAAACCTTATTCAGGGAACTTAGTGTAATTATTATTCTTCCCTTCAAATAAATGGTTGTATAGCATTGTTGATCTAATCTGCCTGTCATGTTCCACAGTAGAGAGAATTTAATTTTCAAAAAACTCATGTATTAGCCCATATAGCACGTAGGTTTCTGCTCTAGATCCTTCCCAGAGAGAAGATCAAATACAGTTCCTACTTAGAGGGGTAAAAAAAAAAAAAGACCTTTTTCTTCTTCTGACCTTTGAAAGCTTTTCTAGCTCTTCTGTGTGAGGATGAGTAGAGAAGGACATGAGAGGATCAGAGAAGTGAGTGGTAGTGGTATGTTCACATGATAAAATCCCCCACCCACAGACAGCAAATGAATCGGTTCCTCTGTATAACCTCCTGGGGAAATCTTGTTTGGTAATTGAGAACTGCTCTTGGAAAAGGAAGCACTGTTGGACACAGATAACTGCCTTTGGAGAGTGGCTCTGTGAACTGGCAGGAACATGCACTGGCTGGAGGCCTGCATGCAGTGCCTGGAATCCTGGTGGGCTTGGGAAATCACATCCTTCCACAGATGTGGGAAACAATACAGGTGGCTGGGATTACCCAGGGAGTCGTAACTCAGAAGGGAAAAGGAAAAAAAGGGGTGTGTGTGCATTTGCAACTGCTATCTGGGAAGAGGATGGAGAAATACATGCACCTTCTCATGGCCATAGTGGAGATACAGGATTCCATGTATTTCTATATATAGAACAGTGTGTTTAAGGTTTGATGTGGGTCTTTTGGTGTTTTAGTGAGTTTTTTTATTTTTGTTGTTAGGTTTTTCTTTCTTAATTTCCTGAAGAGCCTAGTAAAAGTGAAATGTGCTGGATGAAGTTATCTGACTAAAGAGGACTATTCATAACTTGCCTCCCTCGCAGCTGTCCTGTTCTTCCCTCTGTAGCAGGGTTGCTTTGTCTCCTGCCCTGCTGGCAGACCCTGGTGCAATCCCATTAAGTAATGGTGTGTTTGTCACTGGAGCGCTGGTGTTTCTTCCTCTCTCCCCATCACGAGTGGGGAAGCTACGCTCTGACAGTGCCAAGTGGTTCCTGAGGGGTGTTGAAAGCAAACCTCACCCGGTAGTGCTGCGGCAGCACCTCGTGCACTTGACCTGTGCAGGCAGAGCTCTCTGTGCTGCTGGCCTTTCTGGGTGAATCCTGCAGGAACATCTGGAGAGGCTGGCAGAGGGACAAGAGGAGCACAGTGTACGGAGCTGTGGAATGTGCTGGCATACCCAGCCACGGTGCAGGGGTAACTGCTGCTACCAGCAGCACAGGGAATGTTTCCTGCGTAACAGCGAGCCGTTCTTTGAGACTGGTCTAAAGCACAACTGCAGTCAGGCACTGATAACTAACCTACCACCTACAACAGGCCAGTGGTTTGGCTTGTGAGCTTGTATGCACAATCAATTGGGCACAAATGTGCCCTGAAAGCTGTTTGATTGCTGCTACAATGAGTTTTTGCCTATCTGAGCACCTTGCTGGAGTGTACAGGGAAAAGACTACTAGAGCTCACCTTCTCCCATCCCCTTTGAGAGAACCAGTAATGCTCTGCTTTTCAAGGAGTTAAATTTCAGCATGACATGGCTGGCACAAGCAATGTGCTGTATGAGTGGCCATCAGACAGTTGTGCCCACATAGAGGCAGGGTTGATTCACGGCGCTCCACTCAGTCTCGGGTGGAGTCTGATGGATGCAAATTCCTCAGAAACACCTGGACAGCCATAGCAGATGTGTACTGTGATGACAGTCAAACTGGGGGTTACTGGGTAGCTGAACTGGAATGAGAGTTTGCTGGCTTTTCCCTCAATTTGCATTTATTGCTTTTGCTCTCCACCCTATGATTTCTTGTCACCCCTCTCTCATCCTGTACAGATGCTAAATGGAAACTCTGCCAACTACTACAGCTCATACGCTCTCTCCAAATGGTTCCCCAGGACTATCCTAACTGCTCTCCCTGTCTTACTCCATGCCTCTCATTGTCCCACTCTGGGGATAGCTATCACTGTCATGAACATCGACAGAAAAGAAAGCATGAAGACAGAAATAGTAAGATTTAAGACTGAAGATTTTTGCATCCATTCCAGATCTTGATAAATTTGTAGCATTCTCATCTGTGACTGGCAGGGAGGAACTCTTTCAATATATTCTTTTTTCTACTGAAATGTGGTGGTTACCTCTCCCCTATATCGAACAAGGTGAATCACAGGTACAATTCCTCTTGCTTTGGCAAGTACAGAGGTTGTGATTTGACTGCCAAGAGAGAAAGATATTCCAGATGTCAACCAGTCATTCAGCAGTGCACACCCCAGTCCAGCTGGGCTGATCTGTACATGCATGTTAGGGACTGTGCATAAGGATGATTGGCTCCCTTTGCTGCACTTACAAATAAGCTTTTTTTTTTCCCAGCTGCATTTCATTTTGCTGTATAAAGAAGCAGACAGATCTGGCCTTTTTTTTTTAATAATGTCTTAGGACCAGGGTACAAAAAAGGTTAATGCATTAATTTTTAAGACAAGTGATAAATGTACTGCAATAAGCACATCCTACATACACAGAATATATTTCTCTATATAATATGAACACAAGAGATATAAAATAAGTTATACTTATCTTGGTTTTTCATCACAGTAGGAGCTCAGCTTATATAAAGTGACAACAGGATTGGAACAACACACTGCTCCAAAGCAACAACAAAAACCAGAAGAGTGCGCGCGCACGTGTGTGTTTAGGCAATGAAATAGGAAATCGAGGGATTTCTGCTAAAATCAGGTCTTGAAAACTAAAATTTCATAGAGCATGAAAGAAGTGGGGAAGGTCTGTTGGCTCAGGGTAGAAGTTCTGGAGGGGATCAAGTGTAACTGTGTGGTGAGAAGCATGTGTGAAGGCTGACAACTTGGCTAGGTTTGTGGAGGCACAGAGCAGAGCAAGCTCTGCCCAGTGCCCCTGTGTGTTCTGCCCTTGTGATGGATCCACCTGACAGTGGGGGGTTTGTATCTGTACAGTGAGAATGGGGCCTCGTGGCTTTCACTGTGCACGATGAGAACAAACATGTCACTTCACAGGAATCACTGACACCACCACTGCTCAAAGAGCAAACACTACCCACTGGCTGTGAAATGCTGGGTGAGCCTGGAATTGGTCTTCCTCCCTTCCAACCCACCTGCTGTCCACCTCTAGAACAAATCTCCCCTGGAGACTGAATGGGAGGTAGTGATGATTGGGAACTCTGAGTGCCTGTCCCACAGTGACAAATGAGGAACTCCAGCTGCCCAATTCAGAGCTCTTTCAGATTTTATTGATGTATTTTTCCTTAAGGACAGGGGAACGTTTGTAAAACTTGGATCTTAACAGTGAATCAAGGTTCCTAAAGTTCTTAACTCTGGAGTTTAGTATCTAGTATTTTAGTGTGGGCTTAGGTTAATTACAAAATGCTCTTTATTTTGGCCAATAGCTTGAAGACCTTGTGGTTTCTCTTAGTCTCCTGAATTTTGCAAGACCCATTAAAAGGCAGAAGGTGCAGCCAAAGCTCAGGAGTGATACTGGCAGTTAGCAGACTTCTATTAGTGCCTATTCCACTCTCCAAAAATGCAGCCCTGTTCAGGTTTTCTTCTACTCTTGCTTAACGAGTCTCCTAGTTTGCAACAACCTTTCTTTACCTTCATATTTACAGACTACACATTAGAAAGCAGGGACAGTACACTGAAGAGTTAATTGCATATCATGAAGGATTGGACTTTTTTGTTCTGCTTTAGATTTTGTTCTTCATACAGCAAAGTAGGTACAAATCCAAACGTGATCTCACATCTAAAGGTATAATTTAAGTAAACATGTTTTTCTAGATCTTTTATTTTCCCCTTCCCTTTCCCTCTCCTCTGTAACCTTCCTTTCACTCTGTTATTTTCCTTTTGGATGGAGGGAGGAGATGGGAAGGGAGCTCATTTGGCAGCTCATGACCCTCCAACTTGACTTTAATGAGATGATTCGCCAAGGCAAACTCCTCATCATCCAGCATGCCATCTTTGTCGATGTCAGCCAGTTTCCAGATCTTGCCCAGCACGGTGTTGGGCAGCTTAGACCTTACCATCTCCTTCTTGGCATTGGCACCAGTTATTTTACCATCGACAGGCGAGAGGGTGTAGAAGATCTCGTCGTACATGGGCTTGTCCCTGGCCACCACCCACTCGGCGTCATCGATCCCTTCTCCGGCACCTTCTCCGTAGCCGTGGCCGAAGGGACCGTGCAAGGTGCCCTCGAAGGCTCCTCCCTTCACCATCTGGGTTGGCCGCTGGGACTCTTCCTGGCGGACGAGCACCATGAGCTGGGCGATGTCATTGGCCAGCATGTCTTCCACGGTCTCCAGCAGCTTGCTCTTCAGAGGCTGGAACTTGCTAAAATCCTGGGCTTGCAACTGATCCTTAAAATGGGACAACACAGCAAGAGGTGAGCGACATGGCCGTGGATGGTGGAGTAATGGTGTACAGCGGGATGCCTGCCTGCTGCTTGCCTCACAAAACCCTGCTACTGCAGAGAGTGGGGAGTTTGGCATTCCTTCCTCTGACAGCCCTGCTTTCTCCATGGGATGGGGTCTCCCTGGCTGGCCTTGCTCTTACTTTAATCTCAAGTCCTACAGAAATTGACCAAATAGTTCAAGGCAAACTGGTGTGTGCTCTTGCTACCTCCTTCAGCCAGTGCTCTACATTCCCTCCCCCCTCTGTGCTCTGGGAAGGAGATTCCACCTGGCAAAAGACCACTGTACTCATCACCATGCAGTGCATCTTTCAGATGCCATCAAGACAGTAGAACATCTGTAAGAGGTGGTGAGCATGTCTTTACAGCATGGCTTAAATTCTGTAATTTCACAGGTAAGCAAAAGAGCTTTGAGTAGGGCCTGCAGAGAACTCTCTTTCAGCTGAAAAAAGACCTACAGCTTTATCTTTCACCCTCTACTCATTAAATCCACACTCTTCACTCCAACTGGATTCATACAGGTTTTAACACACATTTTAACAAGCAGTGAAGGAGATCTCCTATTGGCTACACCTCCTAGATCTCATTCCCAACAATTAAGGGAGAATATATCTTCAAAAATAGGCAAATACTGTTTTCCATAGGTAACTAGTAGCAACCTCAAGAGCTAGAGCTCAGAAGAGGTTTTTGGTTGGACTGAAGCCACACGGCAATGCAGCCGTGTCCAGCATTGCTTGAATATACAGTACAAGGCTCTGATCCAAGGTCCTTTGAAGTTTTTGACTTGTGTGAATACTGGGCCAGGTCTCTGGTCTGCAAAACAAAAAGTCTGCTTCTCTACATAAAACAGAAAAGGGGCTTTAAGTTTTCACACCTTCCTTTCTCTGTTTCTAGAAACAAAGAGAGAAGTAGAACACAAATATAGCTCTTGAGCAAAGTGGCATATGTAGCCTTTTCAGGACACAGCTTTCCTTTTATTATAAATTGCATAGGCCTGAAAAATCTGCAAATGGAACTTGGAATTAAAAATAAAGAAAACCAGAAGAAATCATTTGCTGTAAAGTGCTATTCAGGCAAAGATAAGAGGAATGAACGTGAAGCTGTAATGATTCACATAAGCTCTATGTGTAAGAACTGCTCATGCCCAAATATAGCCTGCACATATTTTAAGACACATTGCAACATAACAGCAGACTTTTCCCACAGGTGGCAACAATCAGTGTCTGTTGTATTCCCTGCAGTTACTCTAATGCTCTTTCCTTGCATGTTTACCAGGATGCCACTGCTTACCTGCATCTTTCTCAGATTAGGAAAGTCTCCTGGCGAGATCTGATGCTCCCGTTCAATCCGGGCATAAATATCTCCCAAGTTGTTAACAAGCTCTTTCTTTTTATTGTCTTTCCCAAACATTGAGGGCATTTCCTTCTTTAGGGAACTGATGATGTAGGCATGGACCTGAAGGGAATTAAATTATATGGAAGGAAAGCAAATGTTAAATAGCACACCAGAGAATTCTTCTCAGCAGAGTATCTGTGTTTAGGACTTGACTCCATCTTGTCCCACCCTGAAGAGCAAGCTCAGCTCCTCAGCTTGATTCGACCAATGGATTGTTATTCCAGTGCTAAATGCTCAGCTGTTTGCTCTGTCTGTGCTGAGACAAGGTGAAAAATAGGTGTTGTCCTGAGCATACAGGCAGTGACATTCACATGCACTTTCTGGAGGGAGCGGTGAGGCCTTTTTTCTTCCACTGGGCATGGCCTTCAAGGGAACAGTCCCTTTCCAGTCCAAACATACAGGTTCAATGTTTTAGTATGAATACTAAAAATAATAAGTCCTTAACTTATGCAACATTGTGGCTTTTTTTTTTTTAGATGGTGAAAACCAGGCATTTTTTCTTGAAATGAAAACCTTTGCACTGAAAGTTTTTGAGGGATCTTTTGATCTCTTTTCTCAATTGATGTGGGGCTCTTTCCTGTATTTTTAGGGCCTTCTTTCAGTCTATTTCGAATACTCAGTGATACTACAGCTTATTTATTGTTTGTGTGAGCCTCCATCTAAGTCAAGTATCTCTTGGCTAAGAAAATTTAAAGAAGACTTAGAGCTTATAAATTCCCTTGGTGTATTATTCTGATATACTGAATTGGTCCTAATTCTCAAGTTGCTACCACAGAGCAACTCCTTTCCAGATCCTTTCAAGTGCTACCTGCTTTGATCTGTAGTTACCTTCCTCACTTGGGCCTGCCATGACTGACCCACCAGACAAAGGAGTTGTTTTCTTCCCATATTGGCATAGGGCTCATATGCTGGGCCTGAGTTAAATGGGATGGAAAAAGAGTAGGATCCACCAGCTCTGCAAGCTCAACTGGCCAAAACCACTTCTCCATAGGCTGCATGCTGCACTCAGCCCAGACCGAATGCTTGGGGCTTCTATGCCCACACCTACCTTGGCCAGCCGTGCTCGCTTGATGAGATCATTCAGCTTCCTCAGGGCTGCGTTGCGGGGCAGGCTCTGGATATCCCTGAACAGGTCCTGCTCCTCTGCTTCAAACAACTTGCGGTTGTCGGGGATGAGCAGCGGATGGGACCAGAAGGAGCCGATGTAGACTCTGATGACCTCGGGAGTGTTGACGATCTTTCCCAGGGACCACATGAGGGCACCGTACACCCGCATCAGCTGCTGAGTCTCTATCTGGTCGGCCTTGTTGAGAACAACTCTCATCTTGTCCTCGTGGTTCTTCAGGGCCTTGATGACCTCAGAGAATTCATCAGAGATGTCCAGCTTGTGAGCATCAAAGAGGAGAATGATGCGGTCAACCCGCTCTGCGAACCACTCCAGTACAGCAGCGAAGTCATAGCCTGCAAGGGGGGGAGGAAGAGCAGAGATGCAGTAAACATGGGAGTAGAGAGCCCACCTGCTGTACTCAAACTATATCTGTACGTAACTGAGGGCAAGCTTGCAAGGAAGTGGCCTTCCCAGTAAAACAGGTAGCTTGGATAGGGAGATGAGGCTTTGTCCTTCACATGGAAATGTCACTGCACACAGTTAAGGACAGTCTTGTCCTCTCCACATTAAAGAAGTCTTGAACTTGTGCTCCAGATCTTCATTCAAATGCACATCAAGGAGCAACTGCTGTATTCAAACACCTACTGCAGAAGTTTTGTACGTGGCAACAAGAGAGGTCTAGTTTGTGAATGACTGGCCATCAGCATAGCCTACAAAGAAAGGTGGGTAATTACAATACTTACACCTGGTCTGGTTTGAGATGTGTATCTCCGCTGCTTAATAAATCTCGGGTGTTGTCTAGTTGTGCAAGACTAACTTTGTCCCATCCAATTCAAAACCCAGCATGCAAATAACCTTCCTTAGCAGAGTAATCATCCTGTCATACCTGCTGCATGTGCACAAAGCCAACCAAATGATTTGTGTTCACTTAGCCAAGAGCTTTACACTTAGCAGACAGCATTGCTGTGAACACCAGAGGCAGACACTGGCCAGGAACAGTGGGTTCAAATTTCACATGCCTCAGGACTAAAGATAATAGATTCAGTGTCAGACTGGGTCCACCTCTAAGCAGTACAGGACATGATAAATAGTGTGTGGAGAAGTCCCTAAAACAATAGTAATGACAGCAACAAAATTATCTTTTTTCCTAGCTCTGACGTTTTTTTATTGTACTTTAAAGTCTTGGTGAGAGACAAGTCTCCTGTTCTGTCAGGTTTTCCTATGCTGTGCAATATTTGCGGTTATCTGAGTCACCAAAATGCTGCACTTTGTTAAGGGAAATGAGGACAGAGCAAATGCTATTTGCATTCAAATAATTTAATATACTATTTTAATCTTGGCTTTCATGAATAAATACATGATAATTAGTTTGGTGCTCTTTCCTCCTGCTTCCCTTTCTTTTTCCTTTTTTTCCTTCTGTCCTCTCTAAAACCTGGAGGGCAACCAGTGCATCCCAATCATTAGACTGGAACTACAGAATGGAGGATAGATGAGCTCTGACCTTGCTTTTTCATGCTGGCCTTTTCTTCCATATGACTTAGCAAACTGGAGTGAAATCCTGGCTCTCGTGTCAGGAGCAAAGTCCATGTGAACATTCTCTTCAGCTGGATAAACTGGTATTAATTTTTTGCCAATGAGAACTTTTATACAACTTTGAAGTATTATTACTGGGCAGTGTTCTGCTTTGGTCGATTACAGTTCGCTCCTTACAGGAAAAGGGGGTGGCAGAGTGTGGGCATGTGAGGCGTGTGTTCTTGGCTGTGGATACCTTGCCCTGCTCTCATCTATGGGATCTACAGAAATCTCAAATGAAAGACAGATGTTTGTCCCACCAGTGTCCTTCTGCTCACTAGGACACGAGTGTCTCCTCTAATAAGAGCAAGCAATGCTGGGCCCTGGCTCTTTGCTCAGCTACGTTTGATGCTGAGAACTTCAGAGAATTCAGAATCAGTGTTAGCTTTGACAAAGACCTTCTGAGCATTCAATATATTATATAGATAGCTGCGTATCTTAGTCTGTGTGTGTGACCTCAAACACAGCCACAAGTCAGTTTTTTAAAACTGAAATAAAATTGACCTTGCTTGCTTTCAGATATTAACAGCCTATTTTAACCTTAGGTGCTAACCTCAGATTTTTAACCTCAGGTGTTCTGGCTGCAGGGAGCTCTGCTCCACTGCTCTAATTGCAAATCTGCTGCAAAGATCAGTGTGCTGACTCCTTCCTAACCTGTGCTGGGGGCACTGGCAGCAGGACAAAGTCTATGCTGATACCTCACTTCACAGAGGATACACAGAGTTTATGTTCATGTCTGCCAGGGCTGGTAGTCATCTGGCATGGCAGGACAGTTTTTTCTTCATACGCAGAGCTACACAGCTTGCTTTTCCATCATGGAAGCAGTGAGTCAGGGTGACTTTATTTGGAGATGTTTGTGCATTTAACCTTGTAAAATCTCATGGACTGGGATGTTTTCTTGTCAAGCTGCCATATGTTTGAATTGTACCATAGCTACTTTGTCCAGTCTTTTTCTTGGGAGAATCAGGTGGAAAACAGTCATGCTCTCTAGGCTACCTTGTAATGCTACAGTGATCTCCTGTCAGAGATCATGTGGATGGTTTCCCTACGACAGTAGAGGAAAAATCACTGTTACACTCTCTGTTGTGTTAATAGGGCTGGAATGAGTTAGGGAAAGTGTCTGCACCTGAGACTCAGTCCACCTTGCAGGGATTTAGTAAAAGTGGGAATTGATTATTTAAAATAAGTGAAGTATAGAAAAAAAGAGTAACTGTAGTTTTGGTATTAACTGAAGACTTGGGAGACTGACCTTAGCATGGGTCTGAAGGTTTGTCCAGAAGTATCTTTAGGTGTTTAGCTCTCATGATTTTTATCCTGTATCAAGCCTACATCCACAGTGGCACTTAGAAGGTATCTATTTACTGAGCCTTTCTTTCCAATTAACAAAAATAAATGTTGCTCTACCCAGCAAGAAATGGAAATTAATATATGCTCAGACCCTTTGTGTATTTCCAGCTACTACAGTAACATAGAATGAATCTTGAATGTCCCTGTGGACTTCATTAAATGTCTAGATTGATTAGCAGACTTTCTTTCCTGGCTTCTTTGCTTGCTCAGAAATATTCTCCTGACAGCTGTCCTGCATATCTCCATTAAAGAGAGAACAAAGCCCTGGAGAGTAACACTTGCTGTTGACTGCTCTGAAACATCACCATTGGACTTGTTTCCATCCCATGCTGGGACAAAAGCCCAGCCCACACCCTCCCCTTGTATGTCCCACTTGCTCTGGCTCTGGGGAACCCCTCCTGTTGGTGCCCAGCTGAGCAAGAAACAAGTCTTGTGTGTTCAGTGCTACTGATCCCAGCTGCCTTCCTCTGTATGGGGGTACTTGGCAGGAAAAAGGAGGTGTAAGTGTATGTATTCTGTTTTTAAGTGATGGAACATTACAGAGGGAAAGAGGGAAAAATTATCCCGAGTGCTGTAAAGTTCCTTAACACACAGCATGACCTGGGACAGAGCTCTGTTTATAACTGTCTACTCAGAGTCACTGACTGTGGTGGTGTTTTCACACACATGCCTAGAGAATTGCTACAGATGTGATTTACAGGGTTGACTTTGCAGTCTTGCTTTTAGTGTATAATAGATTGTTACTAAAGCATTTGGATAGAAGGATGACAGTGTAAATGGCTAAGGGCAAGCTATTAATAAAGGTGTTTAAAAAGAAGGTCTTAGATTAATACTTTAACGTTTAGTTTGGAGCTTTCATTTTTGGAGGGCTCTTCAATGGCACAGAGAACTCAAGGCATTTTGCCTGGCTCCAGCCAGAGCTGGAGGTGTTCAAAACCTGAAAGCATGAGGCTCATTCTGTAACTAAACTTAAACATTACAGCCTCACTTCGGTTTCTTCCCTCCTGCCCCTTTTTCATTTCACAGATGCACTGGGCCTTTCTTCTGGCAGTTTATTACTGTGTGAGCTTAGACCAAGAACTGATCTTCATCTGCAGTCAAATTAGGAGTTTTCCTGGTGTTCCTTGCTCATTCCAGTGCAAATGTATTATGTCTCCCTGTGCCTCCCTGTGTTGTAGGGTGTCGCTAAGGCCTCTCAAAAAAGCAGGCAGGCACAATCTCAGCTTTGGCAGTGTTTCAGGGATGGGTGAAGCTGTCCATGGAACTCAGCATGGTTTTATTGTGAACTTAGAGTGGCTGGGAAGCCATCTGCTTGCCAAAGCTGCATTAATGCAAAATCATTATTACAGGGATGTTCAGATAGAACTGTAAAGGGAAGAATTTGCTGTTCAGTAATTCCTGTTGTGCATGCATCCTTGTTGAAAAATATGCTGCATATCTAAACATTCTCTAACATCATTGATGCAGCTTCTTTCACAACCTCCAGATAAGGTGAACGTGAATGGAAAATTAATCCAAATCATACAGTAGTAGGAGGACAAGATGAACACGATAACAATTTTATTCCATCAGATGTTTTTTTCATGGGACAGGTTTCCTTCTGACAGCATGAAAAGGACTCAACAGACTTAACACAAAGCTGACAAGTCAGCAGGACTGTCAGTGGGTTCAGACTGCAGAGAAAATTATCATCTTGCAGACACCTTGCCACCTAGACTCCATAAGGCAGGCTGGCCTAATGAATTCTTGTCTGTGCAGCACTGGAATACTTAGCAGCATGCATTTCACCAAGATCTGTCAGGATTATGCAATTACATTCTGTCAAGTCAGATCAGGCATGATACAGTCTTTATGCTGACTGTGGGAAGATGGATGATACCTGACCCAGCACAAAATCTTCCTGGCTATAAGATTTTAAAGCCAATTTGAATCAGTAAGGAGTGGGCATGCAGTGGTTCAGCATTTCTCACCATGTAGCTACACTGGTTGTTGGTTTGGGTTTGTTTAGTTTGTTTGTGGGGTTTTTTTTGTTGTTGTTTTTTTTTTTTTTTTTTTTTCCCACTGGTAGCAAGCATACTAGTGATTTCCTGTCTTGTGGAACCATAGCCAGAGGTCCTGCGGTGGTTGAGTTCAGGTGGGGTTGAATGGAAACAGTTCTCAGTGTTTCCACTCAAAAAGTGCTGAAAACCCCAAAGCTGCTGCTCTGCACCAGATATTTCACAGCTTGCTGTTATTACTGCTGTAAACTGTGCTGCTGCTTTTTGCAATTTACTTCTTTCCTGCTGAATTTTAGTCATGGGAGCTTCCTTCTCAATCAGAGCCAGTCTCCCACTTGACAAATAGGGACACTGCCATAAAACTCTGCCTTACAGAGTGGCACAATCTGGTAAATCTTTCATTTCTAGATAACACCAGCTTTAGAAAGATGAGAAGGAAGCTCCCAGTGACTGCCTAGAGAGGGAACAGCTCTGGGGAGATGAAAAGAAATGAAATGAATGCCAATTCCAGTGAGCTTATGACTTAAATTCTTGTAACTGAGTAAGAGAGTTTTGAAGCTTAGTCTAAGTGGTCACAGTAATGTCCTGCCTGAAAGCCCTTCAGAGTCCAGGGAAGAAGACTTATGTCACTGCAAAACAAGCGGGCAGTCCACAATGGAGGGGGAGAATGTGCCAGGAGGGGCAGGTGTTACCCAAATGTGACAGATGGCTGTGAGCAAAGGAGAAGGAAGGTCACACGATGGTCAGAAGAAGAAAATGAGGGGAGGGCGGGGGAAGTTACACATCCCTTTGAGGACACACAGAGTGAGTGGGAAGCTGTGCTGGGTGGCTGTTATGGTGTCCTAGAGAGAGAAGGGTGCTGGGTAAGAGTATCAGAGAGGAAACAGCTGGGACTGGGTGGAAGAGCAGTGATTTGAGCAAGTTCTCTCGAGGTGAGGAGCTGGTGGTGCCAGCAAGGAGAGGACAGAAGGGATGATGGAAAGCAAGGCATGGGTACTGGATACACCTCACTGCAGCTCATCCTAAAACACTTTTTTAAAAAGTTGCCATACTCCTTTCTGGAAGTGGCTGTCTCCCAGGGGAATATAAAGAGATTTCTGTAATGCATATCTGTGGGTGTGTTGGGAAGTACACAGAAAGCCTTTGGGATGAAAAGATTTCTTTGAATGTCACATGCCCTAATTTCTAGAGCAGGCCCCAGCTTGCCAATCACTTCTGCCTGTGCCTATACTCAAATAAATAATCTGTCCTGGAGTTGCTGATTCAGAGCACTGGGAGCTACATCCTCCTGCCAGTGCTCCACATTTCCTCCTCTTCTGTACCAAGAACTAATGGAAATATTAAATACGTTTTGGAGGCTTTAAGGCTTACAAAGCAAAGGCAAAAAGGACTCAAAGCACAGCAGGTCTCTGTTCTGAGCTAGCAACAATGCTAACATTTACATTAACCAGTACCTGGAGTGTCAGACTGTGTGGCCTTTTGCTTTCATGTTGTTTACTGCAAGGGCTTCAGGGTGGGGAAGAGACTGTGAGTCTGATGGGGCTCTGGCTTTATGTCACTGGAAAGTCAATGAAACCTCACTAGGCACATTCAGATCAGGTGGAACAAAACTGAGGAGAGCATTGTCCAGAGCTAAGTTTCTCTATAAAAGCCTGTTTAACACACAGACAGAACTTGTCCCATCTACACATTTTTATCTTTGCCACTTGTGACAGATGGACCTGAGCATTACCTGGTACTTGGGCCAATTCTGAAAACAGTTTATAGACAGATTTTAGGACCTCAGAAGGCACCTGAATACAGGCCAAGTTTTCCAGAGAAGTCAGTGCATAGCATCGTTGATGTGTAGCTGGGATTCCAAGGAACTTTTTTTTTTACTATAGCATCCAAACACAAACTGAATTCTCCTGTATACACACTTTAAATTTCAGGAGAAATCATATTTGAAAAGCTGGCCTGAAATGGCCACCAGTCACTGACAGCTCCCAGGGACCAGGAAACACATTCCTTCTCCATTGTTACTCAGGATGCTGAAAGAATGCATGATGGGCATAAATAATGCAAATTGATGAGATGCTGATGGCATGACCATCTTCCTTCAATGCAATAGATACTTAGAATATTTCTGGCGTGCACAGTGCACAACAAATGGACAAGCTGCACAGCTGTTGTAAAATCCAGACTCGTTTAGTAACACAAATTAAATGCTTGCTGTATGTTAACAGGAACAGAAACAAGCACAGCCCTTTCTATCTCTGCAGCCATTTAATCTTGTTCTTTGGTGTTATTTTTTTTTTTTTTGCTCTTCTAGTTCTGGACTGCAAAATATATCAGTATTTCCAACCTTAATCATGGAGACAGTCCCTCTCCCCGTCCCCAGTACCAAACAAAATAATGGTTTGGCTTTCCCAAACCCCAAATATAATCTTGACCTTTTGTCTGCATATTGCTTTCAGGTCAGAAGAGTTAGGCTCATGGCTTCACGTATTTCTAGAAATAAAAATGAGAACTGTGCAGATTTTCTGCTCATTTTTGTGCTGTATTTAAGAGGAAGTGCAGAACAGCATGCCTGTAAGAGCTGAGCATTTCAGTGGAACAGTATGTGTTAAGTGAGACTGTGATAAAATCAGGGAGGTTGGCAAAGCAGCTGTAATGGAGGTGAACTGGAAAGTCAAAAACTAACCAGTGCACTTTCACCCTCCCAGGCAGAGTGAAGTACAAAATATAAGCAAACATCACCAGTGGGGAGTATTATAGCAAATATTTGAAATGCCTCCCTTTTAGGGTGGATGTCTTTAGTTTGAATCATGCTGTTGCTAGCACACATGATAAAGTTCCTCAGAAAAAATATTTTTTGTTGCCGTTGTACCCTAAACCGCATTGCATGAAGTGGGAGAACATCAATTCCCTTGGTGTTTGCTTTTCCCTTCCAAGCATGGCTGTTTGAGACACAGCCAGGCTGAGAGCTCTGCACTGCCCAAGACTGTTGCTATTAGCATTTTTCTTCTTGCTGTCAGACTGGTGAGTGATTAAATGTCCCTGGTGCTGAAGCTGCTGGTCATTTGGGAATTTTGCTTTCCCAGGAGAAGGGTGAGGCTGGTGGGTAGGGTTCTATCCCTTGGTTATGGGATGCGTAGGCTGTATTGAAGCCAGCAGAATGGAACTGAGTGGAAGGCTGGGAAAATACTGGAATAGTGCATACTGGAAAGCAAGCCAATGAGGAATGACACTGCCAGTACTTACCTCCTGGCTAGGACCTTGTGGTCACTGCTAATGCAGGAAAACGACAAGGCAGCATACAGAGAGTGAATATGACATAAGTGTTCAGGATACATCCAGGAAGTACTACCAAAAGAGGGATCAAACACAGCTTGGCCAAGGTGTCACTGAACTTGGCAGACTTGAATCTTTGCTGAGGGCAGATGTAGGTTGAGACAGATGGGCAGCAGAGCGTGCAAGGCTCGGCCCCCAGGGATGGCACTGCCACTTGAAGTGCACGAGTTCTTGTTGCCAGGTGGCTCCATTAGCAGGGCAGACTCACAGAGTGATGAATTATGAGGAAGTCCTCACTCCTGTCCTGGCTCTGCATGACCTGATCTGTGGTCCTCCCCTCTGCCCTTGTTTATGTCAGTACAGTCACCCCCTCCTCATCTTCCCTCCCAGGAGGCTGGCCTGAGCTAATTACGTGACACCACAACAGTGCTTTGCAAGTGGATGGCATTTGTATCACTATCAAATTCTCAAAGCAGGCAAGACTGTGCTGTTTTGGTACAAACACCTCCCCCATGGGCATCTGTGCAGCCTCATGCTCCCCTAGAAACAATAAATAACAAAAAGGACACAGAACAAGGGGCAAGGCAATGCAATCATTAGTTCTTTAAACATGGATATAGATTCATGACTCAGTCTGTAAAAAAGATCAGAAGAGAAATGGCTGCCTTCCAGGCAAGGATAATACAGAAGCAGTGAAGGACAAGATGCTATGGGCCAGGACATCCTGGAAACATTTCCCACAAAGCCTGTAAATGACACCTGTGCATCCTAGGGAGTCTGGCTACCACGCCTATGACACTGTGGTGCCTACCACAAAGTAGTGCATGAGTCAGGAGCTCAGTAGGTCAAATCAGTGCAGGCAGCTCATTGGCTACACTTTTTACAAGGGCCTGAGAGCAGCAGCAGCTGCTGTGTCAGTGCTGGTGATGTCACTGCATGTCAAAGGGATGTGCACTTCAGCTATGACAGATTGCATCACCCTCAATTGTTTGATAGCCCTAAACCTGCAGCTCTGCTCTGGGAAGCTTCATGGGCTGCTCTGTGGGGGAAGGGGGCTCTTTATGGTCATGCAGTCCTGGAAGAGAGCCAGTGCAGAGCTTTGTTTTCTGGGGTTATACAGCATTCCTTGCAGCAAAGCTTGGTAGCCATTTGCAAAGCCCTGCTGCTGGCTGTAGGAGGCTGAGTGCTGCTGCACTAACACCAGCACCCTGTGCTCGTGCACACACTGGCTGTGAAGGGACTGTCAGATCTGTCATCTTTAACAGCAACAAGGCAGTGAATTTAATTCACAGTTGAGTTTAGACAAGTGAAATGCTTCAGAACCTGGACTTGGCCCCTGAATCAATCCTTTAAACCCTGTTCCTTTGCTCCTGCTCTTTGAAACATGGATGCAGTAACAGGAACAGCTACTATTTTGAAATGCAATGGTATAAGGTGGCTCTCATGGATTGCTAAGATTTGACAGCATGGTATTCTGCTAAGCTGACACTGTATAGATTAACTAATGCTCCTGACGTCTAGTGGGGAGGGAGATGGACTTGTGATGTTCCCACTGAGAGGAATTTCCTATTTTTAGAAATGCTGCTGGTTCTCATGGGATGGGAAGGCTGGGAAAGCCTGCCACATCTTTTACATCTTTACTTTCCCCCTCAAATGTAGACAGAATGCTGCTTCACTATCTACTCTCTTCCCTGACATTGCATCCCAGGTACCCCAGTCTGAGGGTCTTAGAACCTACTACTAGCAATGGGGGTAAGAAAAGCATTCCTGTTCCAAGCAGTTAAGAAACTTCAAAGTCTCTTGGAAAACCTCTGTCAGACTCCCTCCCACGTGAAATCTGAGCAGGCTGGGAAGGTGTGGAAGGAGAAGAAGAATTTTGTTGTGTCAGCATTTTTTAGCCTTGTCTTGTTTTCTGCCTAGACCATGTTGCTGCTCTATCTGCCTCCAAAACCAACTTGCTAATGAGGTCAGCTGGCTTGTAAGCTTGGTGGCAAAGGTGTCAGCCTCACCACTTTTTCCTATTCCTCTTCCATGGGAGCTGGGAGGTGACTACTCCCTTTCAAACACCTCGAGATAAGCTCAAGCCAATGCCTGGCAGCAGCGCTTCCTAAACACAGGCAGCTCAGCACTCTTTGGATTCTTCCTGTAGACAGAAATTGCTGGAGTTGTCCCAGGTTCAACAAAGCCATACTGACCTAAACCAGATGAAGATCTTGTCCTGTATCTATTGCAAGGTCCTCTGACCTAGCCCACATGACCACTTCCAGTCTGTCCCAGATGTAAATGGTGGCAAAACGAGGTCCCACCTACACTGGACTTTTAACTGTTGTGATTAGATCAGTGGACAGGTTGTGACAGCCCCCTTGTCTGGCTGGAGATACAGCAGAGTAAATTCCTGGGATGGCAGGATGATCAGGAGATGGCTGTACTCCATCTGGAGTTGCCTTCTGGCAAAAGGGTCAAATAACCACACACTGTTAGTCACAGGGCCAATGTGCCAATTTTCTGCCCTAAGTGCACTTAATTGTACTGGGGGCAGAGAAGTTGTCCAGGAAGAACCTGTTCCACATGCTGAGACAGGCTTCCACTTTTGCAAACATGTACAGCATGCAAAAATGTACAGAACTGGGACTCCCCTTTAGCCTCCTCAGCTGTTTCCAAATGTTTGCAGAGGTATTACTGGCTTGGGTTAAAGTACACCAGTGACTTTTGCAACAGTGCACAGCTGTGCTATAAGCGTGTCTGGCATTGCTGGCATTTATTAGAGTAGCTGCAGAAGTATAGAATTGTTTAGGTTAGAAAAGATCTTTAAGATTATTGAATCTAACTGTAAATCTAGCACTGGCCTCAGCCCATTGATCTGTCCCATCCATTCAGATCCCTCTACAGATTCCTCTGCAGAGCCTTCCCATCCTCCAGCACACCATCACTCCAGCCCAGAACGGTGTCATCTTCAGACTGGCGGAGGGTGCTCTCACTCCTCTTGTCCAGATCATTGATTAAGATATTAAACATGATTGGCCCCAGTGCTGAGCCCTGGGCAATGCCACTTGTGACTGGCCTCCAGCTGGATTTAATTCCTTTCACCACCACTCCTGGCCTGCCCATCCAGCCAGTTTTTCACCCAGGGAAGGGGTGCACCCATCCAAGCCATGAGCAGCCAGTTTCTCTAGAAGAATGTGAGGGAAACAGGGTCATAGGCTTTACTAAAGTTTAGGTAGGCAATATGCTCAGCCTTCCCCCACCCAGGAACTGGGTCACCTTGTCACAGCAGGAGATCAGGTTGGTCAAGCAGGAGCTGCCTTTCATAAGCTTGTGCTGCCTGGCCTGATCCATGATGATGATCAGTTCCATGACCTTTGCCAGCCCCAAGGTAGGACTGACAGTCTCTAGAATGGGGCACCAAGACCCACTGGAAAGCTGACAGAGAAATTTTTGCAGAAGGAGCAGCAAGAAGTGCCAGTGTATTCTGCAGGAGGGTATTTTTAGTTCTGTAAACAGCTGAAAAGTAGGAAAATCTTGCAATACATGTCATCATTTGAATTAGTGAGGAGGTTTGGAAAAGGGACTTGAAATGGGTCCATTTTGACTCACCTATACCTTCTTTTTATTTTTTTTTAATAACAAAAATATTTCCTCCTAAACAAGTTTCTTTCAATGTGATAGTTCCACAGGAGACAAGTGGTTGCTTTCAGTGGCATTTTTTGACTGGAAAATATCTACACCACATAATACATTTTTTTAATCTCCATAACACTTTCTGCTGAGGGGAGGAATGCTTGCACAGCATATTTTTCAACCTTCTCATGAAGGCTGGCACACCTTGGAATTTCTGATCCCCTAGCAGTGCAGAGGCCCATCCTGAAAAAAGTTAATGTGAAGGGTTTTTTTGTGAACTGTAGCTGTGCTTTATTGACACTTCTTTGCTAGCTAAGGTTCCTCTGGAAAATCCCAGCATAACAAACAAAACCTGGCTCTGTGAGACGTGGCTGCTTGATTAAAACAAAAAAAAAAAGAAAGTTTCCAAGAAAAATTTCAATGCAAAAGTGTCACAGAACTTGGAAAGTCATGAGTCATCTGAAATCTTATGGAGCAGAACATGGAAATATGGCCTCAGCACTTAGGGGTGGAGCCTGTGCTGCTGAAACTCAACTGTGCACTGTTAATAGGCAGTGTGCATGAGAACTGATCTCAAACCTGAATGCTGAGATTACTGCTCTTGGCTTTCTTCCAAAGAAATGGTGCATAGCTCCCAGCTTTATCTGAGTAACCTTCCAGAAATGGAAGCTATGCCACCATCACCTTACAGATCAAGAAGGTGACCATGGAGGTTAGGTTTAAAGTATAAAGATGTTGCCCACTTCAGAAGGTGAGTCTGAGAGTGACCTCAGAAGTTCACTAAGAGACTCTATGCTATTCATCAGCTCCAGTTCCTAGGGTCTGTAGTAACAAGACATGGGGGAATGGTTTAAAACAGAAAAAGGGTAGGCTTATGTTGGATATTGAGGAGAAATTCTTTACTGTGAGGGTGGTGAGGCAGTGCCACAGTTTGTCCCAAAAAGTTGTGGATGCCCCATCCCTGGAAGTATTCAAGGCCAAGTTGGATATGGCTTTAAGCAACCTGGTTTAGTGGAAGGTGTGGGGGGTTAAAACTAATGTCCCTTAAAACCCAAATTACTCTAGGATTTTGTAATTTCCAGATACCTTACTGCAATGAGGAACTTGAGTGCCAATGGTTCTTAAACTAAATCCAGTCCTGCACTAGATTTAGGAAGCCTGGCCAGTGCAAGAAACCAGGTAGATTACAATGGAGACCTTGGCTATGGATCATCAGTAAGCCACTAAAAGCAACTGGTTCTGCAAAGCAGATAGGTATCACTTGACTCTGATAGAAATCTCTTCCGTGGGGAAATATTGGACTGTGACACAGGTACTGCTGACCTTGTCAGCAGCCCTCCCTGAAAACATCTAAATTCTCTGCAGAAGATTAACCATGACCCTTTGGTCTCCATTTGCAAAGAAATGCTGTAGCTCTGAAAGGCTCCCACCACTGCTTTTATCCACAGCTTGTCTAGTGCAAAGTGAAAATCATATAGAGTTCCTTTGGTTTTCATTCCTGTCATTTAGAAGGGAACTGAACTTGGGACTTACCTCTGCTAATTCTCTGCTTTTCTCCAGAAAGGATTCCTGGTGTATCAATGACGCTGATGCTCTCTAATACAGGGTTAGGTAGCTGGGCACAGACAAACCTGTGTGGAAAATAAATGTTTAAAAAAAAAAATGCAAAACACAATAGTGATGTGCTACACATCATAGGCAGCATGGGACATGTCAGACTCTGATCTCTCAAGTCTTCTGCTGGAGCTTAGAGCTACTGTTACTTAAAGAAATGAGAATGAAACTAGAACAAGACACTTTTCTCTGTTTTGCTGCCCCTGCCTTTGGAATATGGGTCTCAATCATGACCTATGACAGACTTTTTATATGGGCCCCCAAGCTGTGAATTATGAAAATATTTGGGTTTGTGTTTATGTGCTGTTTAGATTTTAACAAGAAGTGGTATTTGTTTTTCTTTGGTTAAGCGTTCCCCTGAAGAGCCCTGAACTCAAGTGAACTGAAATAACTTGCTTTAAAAAAAAATCAGCAATTCTGTAGGACTTCTGTTCTCTTTCAAATCTGTCTTAAAAAGACAAGAAGTGTGCTATTATTGCACCACAGAAGTAGTAAAGCATAGGCAGCATGAGATCTCAAGAGGTTGCTCAGTCTATCCTCTTCCCTCAAGGCAGGATCAGTCAGGTTATCTGTCTAAAGTGTTCTTCAAATCCATAACAATGCAGACTCACCAACATTTGCTGTGAGTCTACTCCATTACTTAATAACCTTTACAGTAAATCCTCTTTTTAACGTCTAATCTAAATTTCATATGCTATAATGCCCCTCAGTCACAAACACAATTGATGTGGAAAATTATTTATTTTTCCCCTCTTGCCACAATGCAGACAATTGTCGCCCTGCTCCCCTCAGTCTTTCCTCTATAGAAATTAGTTTGGTGGTTATTTCTTTTTTCTATCTCTTCCAGTTCTCTCTAGCTGCCTTTCTAGCTAATTTCTAAATCCCTGAAGATCCTTGCAGCCTTCCTTTGGGTCCTCTCAAACTGCTCCACATATTTCTTCAGGCATGATGCCACAAGCTGACATACTCCAGCCACAGCCCTGCTAGTGGTGAGCACAGTGGATGGATTGCTCCTTATCTCTTACACTTGACAGTCTGTTTATACATCTCAGTGACAAGTTTGCTTTTTTAACAGCAGTATGACACTGTTAGCTCACATTCACTTTGTAATTCACTGCTCCCCCCTCTGCAGGCCCATTTATGTGCAATTGCTGTTTAGCTAGTTGTTCCCCATCCTGTATCTATGCAAATCGCTGCCTAAGAAGAGTCACTTGTGCTTTGTGGGCTGCAGCTCATCTATTTCAGTTGCTAGTAACAGCAAAGGACACTAAAAGCCTATCTGCTTCCGTAGCTCCTGGTAGCATTTCATGGATAGCCTTTTTGGGATGGCATTCCAGGCAGCTCTGAGTGTGTATTTGTGTGTGTGTACATATGCATATCAATAGGGTGGTGTGACATCCAGGCACAAAAAACATGTTACTGTGGGAGGAGGCAGAACCACAGAGGAGGGGGTGGCACAAGGACCAGATGCAGCCCTGCAATGATCTGATGAGTGTCTGGCTCTGCAGAAGCCCCTGCGCCTCTGAATTCCTCCAGGCTGTGCCACAACCCAATTGCTCTACTAGTATGACTCCAAGAAGATTCTGATAAGAGTGAATGCTCATGGGGTAATGAGTGTCTCCTCCCCTAAGCTGTCAGCTATTTCAGACCACATATTACAGCTTCCCACATCCCCAGTTTGGCAGGTGGCAACAGCGAGCATTTCTGAATGTGTAATGTGTAACCTCATACCAAAGAGGGGGACTGGCTTGATTATCCTGTTGAGTGCCAGGCACAGCAGCATAGAACAAAAGGCTCAGGAGGTCATGTTATTCCCTTGTCCTGACAACCCAGGTTTGCTCTTCATTGTTACAGCCCTGAGTACTCCTTGTGCCGTAATATTAAATGGGGTAGGGGGATTTTCCACCAGTTTCTCTAGGAAAAGTACTCCACAGGAGATTTCAGATATAAGGTCAGAGGCCAGCATGAGTGAGTGCATTCTGGCTCTTTTGGCAGAGTTAAGGCTGCTGGCCTCCTGTTGTCCCAGAAGAACTGCAGGACCTCAGGGAGCTCGACCTAATTCTGTTTGGGGCCATATGAAGGGAAAAATGCTGTGCCAAGCTAGAGTTTCACCACATTTACAGTCAGAGCATAGGGCTGAAGGAACATGTTATCTACCTCTCCAGTTGCTCAAAACCAGGACTGACTCCACTTTAGCTTCCCAATACAAACTTTGGGGATGGGGGAATTCTTGCAACAATGGGATACAGAACTAATGGGCGAGATTCCTGAATTTGCTCCAGGCCCTTGGTGCCAAACAAGTCTTCCTGATAACAAGGTGTAACTTCTTATCTCTCTGGAACCTTCTCAGAGGTGGGGGTTGGCCAGCAGAGTTGGAAAAAGGAAAACAAACCCTTCTCTCAGTGTCTAGGAACAACCTGGGGCAAGAAGAGCAGACAACAGACAGGATTCTGCAGACCTGCTATCTTCATTTCAGCCCTGGGCAGCCCTATCTCCCAGGTATGCTCCATCTCCTGGGAATGAAGGGAGGGAGGATACTGAGCAGCATAATTTGCTTGTCTCACAGCCAAATCCTGACTGTACCAGTCTTCCTTTGCTTCCTGGAAAGCAGCAGATCCCAGTCTCTTCTGGGGAAGGAGTCCCAGCTAAGGGTGGATGCTCACTCCTGGAGCAGCAGGCTCTGCACCCCACAGGACACAGTGCTGTGGGCTGCCACCTTCTCAGCCAGGACCAGCTTGGCCTGTGTGAATGCTACTGCCTCATGCTGCTCTGTCCCCTTCCATTGATGCTCACAGTCAAGTGTTACCTTTAAGCATTCCCGGGCAAAGCAGACTTTCCTATGGCCACTCTTATCTCAGTTTAGAGGTGTGGCCCCTGCAGATTAGCTCCCTTCTGCAAATTTCTTGCTCACAGCCTCCTAGCTGAGGTCAGGGCCTAGGCATATATGTAGCAGCAGCAAGGTACGTACAAGGCAGAGATAGCTCTGCTTGTCCCTAGCCCAGAAGCCAGGCCCACTGGAGAAGTAAGTGTGGGCGGCTTGATACGGTCCAGTGGGTGCACCAGAACTTACATCTGCTAAACTTCTGGCCCTCTGAGTCAACTCTTGAGTGTGTTTAATTTCCTAATTAGCTGGGCATTGGCATCAGCGTTTTCAGCATGTGATGCTCACACAGCTGAGCCAGTCCCCCTTAGCATGTCTCCTCTGTCAGTTTAGAAATCATTACCCCCTCTTTTTTCATGTCAGCAAGAGAAAGATGTCATTAGCTGCTGTGGTTACTCCCTGCATTGCTGGAAGGACTGTACTTATGCTGCTGCTGAACCACTGCTGTGTCCCTCTGTCATGCTGCCTGCACAGGCTTGACTCTTTCCTCAGGAGAAGGAAGAGTTGAAGAAGCATAACAAGAGCACAGCATGATATGGTGAACTGGGTTAATGCATGCAGAGATCCCTTGCTTTATCAGGAGCAAATTGCATTCAGGACACATCCATCAGGCTAGTTCAGAAGTGTTTGCTTTTTTCCCCCCATGCCTAGCCTAATATTTCTTCTCTGCAGTGAACTGTCTGCCAGCTGTGGCTGTTCTTGGGTATCAGCTGAGCTGCTCTGAATTATGTCCATGATCTCTGCACTCCAGGCAAGAGGCCTGTTATTCTTTTAGGGCAAATGACCATTCTGCCCTGGCATAGGGAGTGGGCAGTCACTTGACCTAACTGTTGGTCAGGTGCAGGTATTCTGGGCCCTATGAAACAACAAGATTTTCTCAGTCTCTCTGGTGCAGGACCATGTTGATGTATTTGAATGATGCTCCTGTGCAGTGATCAGATACTGCTTCCTGTCACCCTGAGGTACTGTGAGGTTTTCTGTACAGCAGTGACTCCAGCTAGGTCCCTCTCCTGCCAGCAAGTTTCTCCCCTTGCTTCTCTGCAGGCTCTTTGCCTGCCTCGCTGCAGCCTACACCAGCACTCCTGGGGTCAGTGCTGACAGGAGATGCTGCACCCTCTGGATAGTCATTCTCTAAGCTTGGGAGATCAGATGGGAGCCAGAGCCCAGCCCAGCTTTCCTGGCTGCTTGGCTGAGCAGCTGCCATGTTTCCAGTGTCTCCCACAGTGTGTTAAGGGAAGGCATCGATGATGGGTGTAGTCAGTTTGCTGCCTTTTGCAGCACAGTTTGTGCTCATCTAGGATATGGGTGTGCGCTGCTGGCTTCCTGCAAGGCCTAGATCCAAAATCTCCCTATGGCTGGGCTGGGTCTAAGGGATGGAAAGGTTAAATTCCTCATGTCACAGAGCTGCTGTCCAAACACCCTGCTACTCTTTTTAACAGGAAACACATTAGAGCAGTCATCAATTTGCACATGAGGTTGTATGTATAAGGCATGGGAATGGAGAGTGCCTGGGTTTGATTACAAATGGAAGAAGCTAGAAATACTAGAAGAAGAAGCTAGAAGCGGGGGACAACAAATGTAATGAAGATATTTACCTCTAGTCTCCTTGTAGGGTAAGCTTAGGCCATGATGTCATTTTTGTTTTGTTTGTTCAAGTAAAATGAAGGTTTGTCACACTTGAATTTATCAGCCCTTCAGCAACTGACTTATGTGCATCTGGAAGGACTGGACTGGCTTTGCATCAGCCATGGGGATGGGAGGAAAAGAAGTGCCTTATCCCTTTGCATTACTTGCTGTGCTGCTCATTAGGTTCTAACTTTACTCTGCAGAACAAGAGCTCTTGAGTACTGACCTGTTCAAAAAGGCATTGCCAAAGGCGTTGAGTTTCCTGAATGGTTTTTTGGGATCCACCACCAACGCATTTCCAGGAACGATTCCTTCCACATCTCCTTGCATAACAGCTATAAAGGAGTCAGTTGTAGGCTCTGGTCCAATCCTCATCCCTGGGAAATCCTGCTCCAGCAGGTACCTGTAAGTGAAAAAAACAGGGTGTGGGCATGAGACTTGAACTGCTAAGTCCTAAATGAGTTGTACTGCAGATTGCAGTGCAATTATGAAGCTCAAGAGCATGGATCCTTCGGAGACTATTTTTAGCACTGTCACTCAATTGTTTGATAAATGTCTTGGTAGCTTTTCTACTTAGGATCTCAACATTGAAAGCTCATTTAAGGTGGATTAAGAAATTAAGATGATTATAGCTGCTGGGAAGATATTCTCATTGTGTTGCATCATTTTGTGTACTTCAATCCTCAAGACGCTTGGAGCAGACTTAGCACAGTAAAAAACAGAAGTTCACTGCAATCACAGAGTTAATCCTACTACACACTACTGTTAAACCACTACAAGATCCTGAAACCCTACTAGCTCTTGGTGCCAATATCAATTACTTTGCTGCCGCTCGTTTCAACAGACTCAAACAACTAATGTGCTTAGCCATCAGTCCAAATCAGTTGCTTAAATGCCAACTTCCCTTGCACTTGACTGAAGTCTGAATCTCTGTCCTTGTGTGCTTCTGAAATGCAGCCACAGGCCTGCATTACAAACTGCTCAAGCATATTGAGCACTACACGTGTGGGTGGGGGAGTGTATTCCAAGCTATATATCAAGCTAGATAGCACACTAAATACAGCATCCCTTATTATTTCCTGAGTGTAGTTTGGCAAATTTCAGGGAAAGACAGTAACCCGTGGGGTTGCGGGGCTTTGAACAGGACCGTGGCAGCATATCCCAACTGACCCTGCCAAACTCAGGGTGAGTCAATGGTGTGTGCATGGGACAGTTCCCTTTGTCTCACAAAGGTGCCAGATGCCACCACTGAAGCCAGGCTTGTGTGTGTGGGTGCAGAAAACCACCTGCTGATGCTGCGCCGAAAACTAAGAACATTATGTCCATGTGGCTTGCAGAATGAAGCTAGAACTGGTCTAGTCCTCAGTATGGGATGGTGTGAGAGGTGACAAGTAATAAGCTCTGGCTAGTTACAGGAATAAAAAGACTACTGGACTATGGAAGTTAGTATAATAATGTGTTGCTTGTTGCCAGAGGATAGCTGGCACTCCCTCTTCCATTGCTTTGACCTAATCCTCAGTAGGTAAAAATATTATTTCAGCATTGCTGTCATGTTAAAACTAGATTATGGGGATGTGGAAAAGGAAATAAGAGAAGGACTAGGGATTTTTTTCATGATTGAGACTGATAAGTCTAAGCACCAGAATTGGTTCACTCAGGTGAGTCTCAGTGAGGGAAGTCCCTGTTGTGAGAGAATATAGGACCACTGGCATGAAGTCTTGTGATAACTTTTTAGGGGTTCTTGCTTTCACTGTCATTTTAATATAGGTAATCACTATCTAGCATTTAAGGAGCATCAAAAAAAATTGTGCAGTCTATTTATTGATACCATGTCAGCAAATGAGTCTTCAGTTCCCAAAAAGCAAGGCCAAATCAACTGGATTGAGAGGTAAAACAGCCAAATGTATACCCAGGACAAACCACTGATACTTATCTGGCTTGGTACACACTCATACTGCAACAAGAATACCCCCACAAATGATATATCCATAACTCCCTTAGGAGATAACCATACCTCCTTTACTGGTATATTATCATGTATTTTCTTGTATCTTTTGTCCAAAGTGATTTCCAAGTCCCATGCTCTCCAGAAGGCCACCAGAAGTGACTCTTCTTAATTGCAGAACACTGAGATGTAACAGCAGCTGTTGAGCAGCACCTAAAATACCTGAAATAATCCAGGAAGAGAGCAGCCCTCTGACCTCCTATACTAGGGTGGATAGATCCTATTTAACGAAACCTTATGAAGGGTTTTCTCAAACTTTCCTATAGAAGTGGGTCACTGCTTGAGAAAAGCAGACTGCAGGTAGTGCTGGTGTGTGCCATCTCTCTGGCAGGTGATCACAACACCCCTTCCTGGCAGTCACAGCAACTCCTCTCTAGCTTGAAGCACCTTAGAACAAGGAGGGGTTACTTCTCTCCCACCAAGGGCTCTGTAAATTATCACCTGAATGTTCTTGGTTCAATTCCCTGGGAAGCTCTTTACACTGCTCAACTATTTGCTAGGTTAGAAGCCACTTGGTCAGACTTTGGAAACTAATCTTGTGCCTCCTAGATGGCAATTCACTAGTCCTGATGGACATTGCTGTCAGGCCAGTGGCTTTATATAGATGAAAATTCACTGAATCCATAGAAATAAATCTTTGCATTCACCCCACACAAATACTAGAGAGAAAAGAAATAGGTAGTGTTAACAACTGTCAAATGTAACAAGTGAAGGGCTTTAGAGAAAGGCACCCTACTCCTGATGTCAGGTTGCAGCCTTGCTGTAACAACCACCTTTTTTCCTTTTTAGAGGCTTGAAATGCACGTGTAATATGACAATTTTTGAGCAGGAGTAAAAATTAGTTGAGGGGGGGAGTTGTTTGTTATTTATAGACAAAGCTTCCCAGAAAAACTAACCAAAAGTCCTGCATGGAATAGCAACTCCTCCAGACTGTTTCAAAAAATTTTATCACAGCTCCACTCAGCTAATGTCTCAAAGTATTTCTGTGTTTATTTCTTGTCTAAGACTTAAAAAAACACAACACAAAAAATCCCAACAAAAGACAAAAGCAGTAACTACACACCAATGTTATTGCCTTATGTGCAACAAGTGGTAGGAAACCAGAGAGATGAAGATTCGTACTGCCCACTATCACACCACCTATTTTAAGCCAGGTCTGTCTGGGAAATTTGGGTGCATTGTGCAGCAGGGTGTCAGCAGCATAAGAATCTCATTGTGCAAAAGAACAAATACAAGGGTTTTATTGACACTGCCTGATGGGGGGAAGGCACTTCTGCTCGGCAGTGGCACAGCCTGCCCTGGCTACCAGAGGCAAGCTAGAGAACACATGCAGTTGTCACATTTGTGGGGATTTCTGGGAGAGAAAAGCAAACAGCTGTGGAAAACACCAACCACCAGGAAGCAATTTTCTCTGCCAGTGCTGCATGCCTTAAGCTGAGCTGCTGAACACCTTCAAAGGTCAGGGGGAGTGACTCCCAGCCAGGTAAGGAAAGTCTGCAGAGTACCCCAGGCAGGAGACAAATAGGTTTTATATGATCAATCTGCTTTTTAGAGAAATGCCTGGAGTCGGTATGTGGCTGGAAGCATCATGCTGTTTGCCTATTTCAGGCCTGTTCCTGGGAAGGGCCAGGGTAGGAAAGCTGTGCTAGTGCCCGCCCCGCTGCGGGGTCGCCTTTCCCAGGTGGATTTGGAGATGGGTAAGGAGAGGCCGGGCTCCCCGGGCAGGAGTGCCGCAGGATGTGGCGGAAGGGGCTGCCTGCCCGTGATGAGTCACGCAGGAGCCCTGCAGGATGCCGCTGAGCGTGGCAGCAGAGGTGATGCTGAGCGGAACGGGAAGAAGGGCAGAACAGGAGGAAATGGTGACAACTGCCTGATGCAGGCACAGATGAAAGGTTCAGGGCTACACAGGGAGGTCATACCAGAGCTCTGCGTGTAGCCTGTGATAAACAGTGTGGAGAGGCCAGGACGTGCAAATGATTAGCTATAGGAGGAAGGGGTGGCTACACCAGAAAAGCAAGCTATGCTGACAGTTAGTGGGGCTCTAGCAGGCTTGTTTATTTTATTAGCAGGATGGCTGGACTTGAGCCAGGATTATTTTTAGAAATGACCACGGAATCTAAGTTAATTAGGAGAGTAATGTTCTGTCCTATACTCCCACCCTCTTACAGGAAACATAAAAAGCAATAACATTATAAAGCCAGGCTCTAGTGAGATCCTGCAGTGGCTGTCACATATTCCGAGGTAGAGGTGTTGCCTTGCCCTAACCAGCACTGACTTTCAGCCCCTAAGTCTATGGAAAAGCATCTGGCAAATGCATGCTGAGGAGAGAAATGGGAGTGAGCACAAAGAGATGATACAGCAGGAAGCAGGAATGGAAAAGCTGCATTAGCAATGCTACACCTTTCACATAGCACAGAAAGGCTCAGTTGTGTGCCCCTGCAAGGAGAACAGAGAACAGCCTGGTTCCGCTGCAAACAAGCTATGCTCTGGTCTCGCTTCACTGGCTTGGACCCACACAACTCACCTCCCTCTTCCCTGGCTCAAACTCTAGGAATGGTTCTCACTGCTGACCTTGACTGTTTTTTTTTTTTACCATCAACTCCTGATGAGAGAACAGCCTCACTGCAAGATGCTGCAGCTTAGGTGCTTCAGAGCCTTGCATTTCTTCCTTGTTTCACCTCAGATCCCCCAAAACAAGGAAAGCGGTTTGGAAGACAGACACTCCTTAGGTAGGTGACTATGGGTCATTTTTTTCTTTTTTTATTTTTTCTCCCAGTAAGGTGTCCTGGGATCCAGGTAAACGAGGACTGAGTTCATTCCACATGACTGTTTAGTGGCATTAAGTCATCTCCCTAAATTGCATGGCAGTACAAGCAGGATGCAATTTAAGAGTGGAATTGATACATAAGGATAACCCTAATTATCCCCCATCCTGACAAGATTGTGGACAGAATGTCCAGAGGCTGTTTCTTGCTTCACTCTACTGCTAAGACATAATGGTTGTCAACCCTCCCACTTCTTCCCCCCAGCCCCCTCTAACTCCTCCCTGCTCTCTGCTTTAGCTCCCACTTGCCTTCCCACAATAACTAATGGATGCTAATCTGGTGCTTATCCCAGCTCTGTAATGAGCAGTGCCTGCAAGCTCACACTGGAAGCCTGTCACAAGCAACACAAGGTTTTCTGGCCTTTGTCTGGGAACACACTGGAGTAACAGACTCTCACACTTCTCCTACAGTTAGAGACCCTGGGGCTCTACAAAAGTTCTCAACTTTCACCATCTTAGGCACTATTTTAAACAGAAGACTCTGCCTTTCTGGAAGGCCCATTTGGTGCCTCATGAAGCAGAAGCTGCCAAAGCTCCTGGTCACTTTTGCTTGGCCATCATCCCTGTAGGCTCATCCCAGCCCTGTGCCTGGAGGAAACTAGGAGAAGAGGACACAAGGATGAGTGAATAGCAGTTGTCAGAGGCTCAGATCCACTTGCTGGCAGCAATAAGCATGTTGCTGCCATCCCACATGAGCAAAGACTCAATCTTCTTTTGCCTGTAACGTGCTCTAGGCACCCAAACTTCCTGCAAAAGGAGCTGTGGCTTACACAAGAAGGACTTCACTGAACAGAGAGGGGCAAAGGCAGGAAGTCTCTGCTAACAGCATGCAGGTGAGACTGCAGGGAAACACCGATGCTGACAATCCAGAGGAAAGAATTAAAAGGAGATGCTTTTATTAGACAGCCTTATCAGGAATTCAGCAATTCCTTGTGTTCAGGCTCTGAGTGCCTGTGACCCAGAGGACAGAAAAAGCTTTCCAAACAGGTTTGGTACTAAGTCACAGAACAAAGATCTGAGGTGGAACCAGCCCTTTCTGCTATGCTCTCTATTTTTCAGAAGAGTAACTCCCTTTGCAAATATGTGCAAAATGCTTTTTTGGGTCTTTTGCAACCCTTCACCATCCACCTGACCTGCCTTTTAACTCTTAAACTTTGTTTGCCAGGTACGTGCCAAGGTAACAGAAATGCATTCTGTTCTTGGCTCCTGACCAGGAAATTTAGCAGCAGGAATATTACAGCACATAAAAAAAAAAAGCCCCTGCATTTCTCAAGGTCGTTCCTTTAGAGGCACAGTCAATTTGATTCACCTCTCTACTCTCTGCAGTTCCCTCCTTCACCAAGAACTACTGGTAGAACAAAGGGTTGACTGCCTGTGGCTCGCGTCCAGATTTACACTGGGGTAATTCCACAGATTTCAACACAGCCACACCAGAAAAAGGCTGGAATTTAACGCTTAGCTTATGAATCACATAGGAAACACGGACAGTGCAGCTTCAGCTATGATCCCAAGGGAAAGGCTGCTGCAAATTGAACTAGCAGCATGGCTGAACAGAGATCCCTGCAACGAAGTCCAGCGGAAAAGTTTAACCCTCTCTACGACAGTTTCACATCATCGAAATGAAAGATCTGCTGGCAGCTGCTCTTTCTTTACAGTTCGAAAGGAACTTGCTGCTCCCTGCATCTCGGCCGAGCAGGACACAGTAAAAACAGGGCTCTCCTTCTGGAGCCCTGAAGAGGGGCAGGTCTCCCTGCACACAGGCTTCTCTAAGTGGGTTCTGAGTGCTGTCTCTGGGACAGCGCAGAAAAACACAGACAGGCAAGCCTGTAACAAGGACGACTGCAAACCGAAGCACCCCCTTTAAAGCTGCCTCAGAAGCTACAGCAAATTGAAAAGAATCGCTATTACAAGGGTCAAGCCGGGCAGCGCAGGCACGGAATGCCCCGCGCGAGGCTTCCCAAAGGCTTTGCACTTTGAGCGGCCGGGAGGGCCCCAGTGACTCACACCTCCGCACTCCTGCCCTACTGCACTCCTCAGCCCTGCCCTGGGCTACTCTTTGCCACGTCGGTGTTCCATGGGACATCTTACACCACCCTGTGCTTGCGAAGCGATGCTCTGCGTTTGAGTGGAGGTGACTTTTCAATGAAAAGCCTTTGAGGGGACGCGAAGGGGGTAACAGAAGGGGGATCAAGCCATAGCACAGGCAGCAGAGACACGTTCTGCCCCACCCCAGTGCCCGGACGTCGAGGGTGCAGGCATGCCTGGGCGGGGGCAGCAGGCAGCGCGATTTTACCTGATGAAGGTGGTCTTCCCAGTGGAGTACTGCCCCACGAGGAGCACCATGGGCTTGTTGTCGAAGTCGGCATCCTCCAGGGCGGGCGAGTGGAACTCGTGGAACTTGTAGTGTTCTTCCAGCGGCAGCAGTTTGGTCTTGTAAAGCTTCTTCAGGCCGTCGCTGACCGTCTGGAACACCTCCGGGTCCTTCCGCCGACGGTCGTCGGTGCCCAGCCAGCTGAACATCTTGTGGCCTCCCGACGCCAGCTCCGCGACCACCACCGGGGCTGGGCTGGGCTGGGCTGGCTGCGAGCGCGGGCTAGCCGCGCATCCCCCTCAGGCCGGGCGGGCCTCACTCCGCTCCGGCGCCCACCCGCAAGGGCCGTCCGCCCTCACGCCACCTGCGCCGGCGATTTTAGCCTGAAAGCGGTCCCCGCGGGAGGCTAAAGGAGCAGCTCGTCCGCGCAGCCCCGGCCCAGCGGCACCGGCGGGCGCCACCTCCCTTCACGCCGCCGGCTCCCGGCGTGGGCATGGCGCGGAGGCCCGGCCCTCAGGAAAGGGGCGGGCGCCGGAAGCTGGCCGTTCCTGGCAGGCGCCGCCCGTTCTCCCCGGCGGGTGAAGCCGCGCCGGGCGCCGCCATGTTGGACAGCGGGGAGGGGCCGGGTCCCGCCGCGCCCCCTGCGGGCTGTTGGAGGGTGTTTCATCGCGGCCGCCATTTTATTTCCTTCTCGCCTCGAAATAGACTTTAAATAGACCTTATTTCCTTTCTCTTCGGAATAGACCTTAAAACAGCTACTGAAATGAACCGTGAGAATGCAAATCTGAGAGGGAGCCGGCTGCTTCTGAGCACTGCCAGCTTCATTTGGGTCTGCAGCCTGTCACAGAATGGGTCATGTTGGAAGAGACCAGCCTGTGGTGGCCCAACCTCCCTGCTCAAGCAGGGCCATCCCAGAACACATGGCGCAAAATTGCGATAAGATGGTTGTGGAATACTCCAGTGAGGGACACTCTGCAGCCCTTTTGGGTAGGATGTTTCATGTGTGGTTATCAACTCAATAAAGAAGTTCTTCCTCATACTCAGGTAGAATTTCTTGGCATCAGTCTCTGCCTGTTGCCTTTTGTCCTATTGCTTGGCACCGCTAAGAGCCTGGCTCCATCCCCTTGACAGCCCACTTTAGATATCTACACAGCTTGATGAGGTGTGCTCAGTTGTCTCTTGGACTATTCTTTCCCCAGGCCAGTGATTGGGCTGCACTGCTGCCCCTCACTTCATGGAGCTCACAGCTCTGGCTGTGCCTGGAGGAATTCTTCATCTAAGCAGATGAAATGGGCAAATTATCTACTGTCCCAAATTACTTATTCCTCTAGTAATGAGGGATGGCAGGACAGCTGCATAGGTTTTCCAGGAGTAGCCTGAGGATCGGCATGTCCTTGGGGCTGGCCATCAGCTTGGCTGCCAGCCTCTCCTCATCTCCACTGCACAGCTGGGATAAAGCAGGAATTTTTCTCCTAAAATATCTCTTAAAGGCTTTTTCACTTCAGTCCATCCCACGGGTCCGAAAAATGTAGCAAGAGGCAGTTTTGGAATCAGTCCTGCTGTGTGGCAGTTCCTGCCCTTTCCCAGCCATTAACAGCCAGGAGGAGCCCAGACCTTGCATAAGCAGAGGCAATTCTACATTAAAACTTTTCTTTTTTTTTTTTTTCCCCACAGGAAGGGGGGCATATGGAGGCTGTGTGGTCCTGTGCGCCTGAACAATGATCCAGGTACATTTCTATGCCTTCTACTGCAGGAGAAGACACTTTCCTTGTTCCCATTGTGTGATCCTAGGCACTCATATGCTCTCTGGCATGGCCTGACCTAGGAGGTGCAAGCAATGACTCCAGGGACCAGTTTTCTTTTTCTGGGAGAACATAGCAGGCTGACTGTATTTTCTGAAGATCAGACTTTTCTGCTTTCCTGCCAATGCCTAGAGCTGAAAGTGGAACTGATGTTTTGAAACCTCCTTAAGACCGATTCCCCTCATTTCTTTAGTTTTATAAATAGAGGCTTTTGGCTTTAAGAATTTGATGACTCCTTTCCAGAGAAAACTCCTGAAAATGAAAGGCCCCATAGAATCCAACATGTTTTGGCAAGAATTACTCATTTTGTAGGGGAAAAAAATCACTTTCATCTTTTAGATAGTTCTGCCATTTAAGGGCTGTGCTCCTCTGATGGCGCTCTGGCATTTCTACAGCTATATATGGAGTCTCTTTGGTGCTTGCTTGTACTATCCTCAGAGCTGAGTAAAGGCCAGGCCAGGAAGCCTTTGATTGTAAATCTCCCCAGGCCACCTTGGTGCCCTTCCTGAATGTGGGGAAGAAAATGGGAAAAAAAAAAAAGAAAATGGGGAGCAAAGCAAGTTTTCTGTTGTGCTGACTGCCACAGGTATGGCACAAGCCCAATTGTTCCCTGTTTACAAGGTGAGGATTTTAATCATTAAACTTCACAAGTCATAAATATGACTATCTGATGGCTAAATGGCCAAAAAAAAGGAGAAAAATTCTTTGCCTTGGCTGAAGAGTCTCTTTCCTGTGGATGCATTATCTCCAGGGCAGATCACCACGAAACTTGACAGTCTTTGTAGACTTTCTGTTGGTATCTCACAAACATTACACATTTTTGTTTATTTTTCAGTCTGTTTTCTTAGCCATTTGCGACTGATTTCCTCAACAGCTATCTTTACCTTGAGGTACAGAGCTTGCCAAAAACAAAGGGAAGTAAAATTAAGAAAGGAAATTTACAGTGTAATTAGGTTTTTCTTTCTGCCAGAATCAAACTGAAAGTTTTGATCTCTTTCTGTTCTTTATTCCTTTTAATTTCTTAAACAGAGGTGTTTTAATGGATGGTTTTCTATTGGATAGATTGGTCTTATGGTGCAATCTTTAGTAAGTGGATGGATTTTTTTTAGTAATTTACATTTTTAAACTGTAGAAACTCTCCCTTGAGTGCGCTGCACAGAAGCCACTCTACTGCAATGCTCTGAACATATCCCTGTCTGATATTGGTGGGGATCTGCTACAGTCCTCTACTATAGAATTTGTCTTTATCTTTAAGATATTATGGATTTAACTTTTACTTCTGTAATTTCTCAGTCGTGTCCCTGCTTTCGGTAACGGGCTTGCAGTCACTTAGCTGGATCTTACCTTGACCAGGAGAGAGGGGCTTGCTGGAAAAGTTTCACTTCCACTTTGATGAAAGTCAGTGAGGCTGAACTAAGTCATGTAGTATTTGCACACAGAATGAAACCTGGGGTTTTGGGGGCAAAACATAATGTTGTAAAACTGAAACTTGTGAAATGGTGACAAATGTGTTTGCTTATCTGCAGCCTTAGGTTGGACAGGTTTACTTCCTACAAAAGATCATCTGAGGATGGGGATATTGAAGTCACAGAATCTGAAAAGATGTGGTGACTCAGTTTCAAGAAGCTTGTGGGAGCAGTGTAGTTCAGTAAAATTAACTTCCTGCCAGTGCAGTTACTGCCACTGTTTGTCTGTTACCAAGTGTGAAACCTGAGGAGACAGTGTCAAAAGTTCAGGTGCTGATGGGTTCAACAGGGAATAACCAGGATTGTGGGAAAGGAAAGAAGGGAGAGGAAAGAGCAGCAATCCCCCAGAATTAACCCAAATATACTAATTTGATAAGTAAGGGAGGGAGAGTTTCCTCTGGTTCAGCTGGATCAAAATTCTCAACTGCCTGCTGGTGCCATATGGCCTGTGTGGAGACAAAATTGTCTCCAGCATAGTCTGTTCTTTTCCTCACTCATTGCTTTGCCTTTACAACTCAGGATGCTCCTGCCCTCACTGCTCCTTCATATTCCTCTGAAATATTTTCCATTACCTTTCTCATACCATTTTTCGGGTGTCTTGCTACACCCACACATGCACATATACATAGTGGTTTTTTCCCACCCTCCCTTATACTGCTCTTAGCCCCTCATTGCCTGAGGTGGAACGAGGTGTTGGTACCCAGAAGTGCCCCCAGAAATGGGGAATTTGGGGCTGGATAATAGACATCCAGTGAGTGGAAAGCATTCTTGCTTCCAGAGGACTCCCTCCTTAGATCTGTTTGGCAAAGAAAGCTGCTTGTATTGCACACAGGGGACCTGACTGATGGGATGTCTGTAATAGTGCTGGAAAGAAAAATCCTCTGAGCGCTTCGCCATTCTTGCAATGCAGAAGCTAGGTCTATAACTCTTGAATGATTTTGTCTGTCTCTGCCATAGGACATATATACCTCCATCAAACTTACATAAACGTTCTTTGTAGAAATTGATACAATTAACTGATTGACGAAGTGTCATGTCCCCGTCTCTTCTAAGATATAGGGGCTTTGAGATTATTTCTTCTCTGAACTTTTTCTTACCTGAAAGCAGAAATTCTGTTAAATTGTATTAAGGCACAGTTGAACATAACTTCCTGTTTTACCTTGCCAGTGATTTATGGAGAGACGTGGATTTTTGTGCTTTGAATAATTGAGTGACAAACTAAACAAGGAAACTGCTGTCCACTGAAGAAATGGGTGAGTCAAAAGGTAGCCTGCATGATGGGCTGACCTGTTCTTTCATGTCTTCCGTAAAATATTTTGCATTGAGATCCTCCAGAATTTTCTGTCATTGCTCAATATGTTTTTTTTCCCCACCTCCTGCTTCTACCACTGTGTTTGATAGGTTAGGACAGGCTCTTGGGGTTACGTATGCAAGGCATATATATACATGCACATAAATACACAAACAGGGAGAGATGACAAATATACTATTTATGAGCAGTGGGCATCACTGCCCATTATCCTTTGCTGTGAGAACACACCTGGAGAAGGTAGGACATCAAATGCTGAGTGCTATGTAGAGGGATTTGGTGGTGGCATTTAGCAGTTATCTCTGGCTAGCACAGAGTTAAATTTTCCAGGGCTTTGAAGGGAGTGTAACTCTGTCCCCTGTTAAGATGAAGCTGTCCTCTGGGATCAGATGGGGCTATTAGTTACACAACGCAGCAGCTGCTGCTGTGCTGTTCTTTGGAGGTGTTGAAGGGAAAGGCAAAAAGTTTGTATCAGCAAACGTGGGAAGGATGGGTGTGATGTAAAGCAGCTAGATGAGCCACATCAGCTGCCCTGCATGTCACAGCTCCATCGCTTCTGCCTGCCAAGTGGTTGGCAACAGAGGCTGGTGTTTTAGCTAACCCAGATTTTGTGCATCCTTGTTCTCTCACTTTTGCTGTTTGGAGTTGGTTTGGCTGATACTCGATCACTTAAGTCTTCTGCAGAGATGAGAAATTTCATCTGTCATTAGAGGGACTTCTGGGTAGTCAGAATATCTAATGATTGGGATGCTTTTGAATAGGATGTTGTAACCTTTAGTGCTAAAGCACAGATCTTGAGTGAGATTTTCATATTTCCACAGATTTTGACATAGCTGGGACAATTCCCATAGCAAAGGACAGGTATTTTAAAATCTCATCCAAAGTCTTTAAAAGTGAATCTTTGGTCAGAGAGGTATTGCTTGAAGTTCTGAAAGCCATCCAGGCATTTTTGATACGGACTTTTTGTTAAGATCAGCGGCAGCAGGTTCACTGCTTGACCTTGAAAATCTCAGCACCAGAAGGTGCTCATCAACTTTTGGGCCAATAATCTAAGCACAGGAAATGCAGGGAAAGGTCATCCACTTGCCTCTATATTCATTCATTTAGTGAGAAAACATAGTTCAGTGCTTCTTTTCAGGATATTTCTGTTTGCTTTAAAAGCCCACAGGAAGAGCAGGAGTCAGCCTTGAGAATTTTTTTCTGAAATACAGCATTCTGTTTAATCAAAGGCTAGAGGTTGTACCTGCAAGTGACGTTTTTATACTGTTTTGTTTAGGGACTAATAAAGATTAACAAAGCTTAATATACTCACACTATCATTTTGACTAATGACTACTAATTTCTGTAGCTAATGTTCTGCTGTATTACATGAATGGTTGTAAAAAGTTGCCCTGCATCGTTTGTTCTGCTCACCCTAAAATTTATTATTTTGCATGCAAACATCTACTACTCTGTTCTACACAATCAGGAGCAGCTCCTCAGCCCAGATTTGGATTGTCTTTGTTAAATCAGAGGAGCTGAACTCTGTCATCCCCAGGTTTAGCCCTCAAATTGCCTACTGTCCAAGTGTTGCCTGAGGTAAATCCTCTTGCAGAGTGAGTAAGAGGTTCTCAGAGAATTAATTCATGGTCCAGTTACTTTTACAAAAAGTGAAGGACTTTTTATGGATTCTTCAGCTTCTCATTTCAAGACTTACAGATGAGGCATTTAAGATCTTAAGCTAGCTCAGGGAGATCATAGGATGCTAATGCAGTGAAAGGACTTAGATCAGATGGTAAATATGCTAACTAGGGGAATATGCAAAGAATAGAGAATCAAATCCATTTAACCTACTGGCTCATGGCTTCCCTCTAAAACTTTTAACCTCTGTCTGCTACACTTGGCTGCTTTCCCTTAGAAATTTTAATTGCTGGAAGAGACAGGTATACACCTCTGCTCCACCTGTGCAGGAGGACTGATTCAGTCTGGCTCAGTACCATTGCTGAGTGGAATACAGGAATATTCAGCTGTATCTGGTGCCTCCTCATAAACAGGGCTGTGGCCAGGCAGAAGGTTAAACACAAGGTGGAACACTTGCTGTCTGAGAAGTGACTGCTTATGACACATAAAACACTTCATTGCATCTTTTGTTTGAAGATTTCTAGGTAATTTGGAAAAGAGTTTAAAACAACACACAGTCAGGTTCATCTGGGAGGTTTTCAAAACATACAAACATTGACATGCAAACATACATCATACATAATTGACTTGACATAATGTTACAGTCAGGGGTGCTGGTTGAATTTTCTTGAAAATAAGGCTGCACATTCATGTGCTTTAAACCTTCATTTTTTAAAGCACTGTTTTTTTCATACTATCTTTGGGTTTCAAGACCTGTATAGAAAACTCAATTATTTTTTCAAATAAATACTAGAGTGAAGTGAGAACTGGCGAAAAGTTAAAATAGTTTTAACTTAATAGGCACTGTGAATACTCTGCACTCACAAAACCCAAGTCTCAAATATTTGTTCTTCACTGTAGCTCAAAGTGTGCCAATATCTCTCCAATTCTTTTCCTGGGGAGTAGCAGAATGAGAAATTTTTCTTCATACATGTTTTGTCTCTGTATGTAAAGTGCAGCTGGTCTCCAGGCTGTTTTCTTCGTTTTTCTCTTAAATCTGTCTCTGTCTGATGCTCGTGTAATTGCAGCCATGAAGGCCAATGGCTGTAAAAAGAGAGGGTTTGGAGGGAGAGAGCATTTTTCATCTAGAGAAAAAGTAAGCAAGTTGTTAGGCACTTAAATTCTTTTTCAGCTCTGAAATGTCTACAGTACAACAGAAAATTGAATTTTCATTTCCAGCTTTATCTTTTGAAGATTTTCTCTTGGTTGCCCTTGAGGGTCAAGCTTTGTGGATCACTTGGAGAGTGGGTTTATAACAAATGAGGGCTCTGTGTGGTTGAACAGTACAATGTGTGGTTGTTTGTTTTCTCACAGGGACTGCTGCTGACCTTCAGCTTTGATGGGAGTAACAATCCACTGGTGCCTAACTGAGACCAGCATCCTTGGGTGCCTGGGGCAGGGATTTTGAGTCCCAAAGAGCTTCCTCTGTAGGGCAGCCTTCCAAATACTCTATCATTATGGCATGTGAACCATTTCTTTAGCTTTGCATCCTGGTTAGTTTTTTCACGTAATAACTGATTGTACTAACCTTGTTAGCACTGATGGAAGTGATTTGCCTACTGAGATTTTAGTCATGATTTCTCTCAGCAAGGGGTGGTGCAAATCTTTAACATTGCTGCTAATATTAAAAAAAGGCCTAAGACATCACTCTCTGGTGTTTTTAGTGAGGGGATGAGAAACATCTGTCTTGAATGTTACAAGGAAAAAAATACTTCAGCATGCAATTTCATGTGTGAATCTGTGGTGTTCAGCAAGATGGAATGTGAACTCTTGGGGAAGATCATATCATTCTCCAAAATGAGGCAAAAAGGGCAAAATAACTATCATAGGAGTGTGAGTCGTGGCTTTCTAAAACCTAACGTATTTGATTTTTCTGTTAGTCTTTGTTTTACCTTGGGTTTTTTTGTTTTTTTGGTTTTTTTTTTTTGTTTGTTTGTTTTTTGGGGGGGTTTTTTGGGGTTTTTTTTTGGGTGAGGGGAGGGGAATAACTTCATGACAGAATGTGATTGAATAAAGACTGTCATTCATGTTTGCAACACGTTATGAAAATATCCTGGAGAGCCTAAAATAGTGCAGAGAGAGACATAGAATAGCCATGTGTATGGCTTCAAAGCTCTGGTAAAAGTCAGTGGGGTCACTCAATTTGATTTCACTCATATCTACAGTGATATTAAAGCCTTGAAAATGCAGTGATAAGCGCTCAGTTAGAATTGGGTGAGCCCCCACTTCTCCTGGGAATGCCACTGTTCCTACCCATCCCTGCTGACTAAGAAGAAAATTTTAAAAGCCAGGATTAAATTTACTTTTTATACTTATTTTAACTGTCAGGAATTCTTCTGAAAAGACACGCCTCATCCGAGAAAACACAGAGTTTCCAGCAGAACTGTGCAGTGTGAGATCCTTCCAGAATCCTCAGTGGAAAAAAATTATCCTGGTGTTATTTGAGATATCAGCATGCCTTTTCTGCTGTGCTTGAAAAAAAAGAAGTCACCTGTGCCTTTAGGAAGAAGTATCTTTCAAAAACACACCCCTCCCATCCAGCAGAACTACCAGGCTTTGCTGGAGTCATGCTTGAAGAACAAATGCTTGTTCACAGATGACACCTTCCCTGCTCACATCAGCTCTATTGGAACAGGAGCACTGCTAAAGAAACTGCCCCGAAATTTACAGTGGAAGAGGCCACACGTAAGTGACTTTTAGTGAGTACTGTGTGTAAGAGGATGATTACAGATGATAGCCAGCAAATAGTTTTAGCATTGAACAGACTGCTGTTAAGACTTTAATTTAGGTGTACTTTAATGTCTCTGGGGATTACATTTATTGCATCAGGTGTCATTTTGGAAGCTGGGGTACATGGAGTCTCATAATTGTCCTTGAAGCATTTGTTGCCCAAAATCATAACCAGCCTTGTTCCGTTTATACCCAGTAACACTTGGAGCAGGCAGGGAGAGGAGGCAAAGGGAGCAGGGAGAGTTGGTTTCCTTGGAGCTCACAGCTACAGTGATCTCACTTGTGATTCTGTGGTGATTGATGATATCCTTCTCCCCAGAGTTCAAGATCATAACCTTTTAGAAGATTTCTGGGTTTTCAGACAGTTCTTAGCCATGACCCCTCTCTCCCATAGACCTCATACTGTTATGAGGCTGGAGGCTGCTGCTTTCCCAGACAGGGCAGGTGCCTTATCCTCTTTTTGTGCTGGGTTTTTATCCCTGCTTAACTGTTTAGTCTATTGTATTTGGAGTAATCTTTCCCCAGCTCTCAAGGCTGAGGTTCTATCACAAGAGCATCAGTCTGTGAGTTGGCTTCAGTTCTGGCAGCTTTGTTTTCTACTTGTGCTCACATTTCCAAGGCCTTTGCTGGCATTCCAGGCTTAAACTGAACATCACAACAAGAGACACCCAGGTGCAAGGGCTGGTCACAGAGCATGTTCTCATAACAAAAGGGTTGATAACAAGTTTGGGAGGCCAGGACAGGGGCCCGGCACAGTTAGATAAGGCCTGTTACTAGCAATGGCAGTTCTGCTCTTACTGAGCCACTGAGCAGAGTATCGACAATCAGATCCTCCTGAAAGCAATGTACAGAATTATGTGAGAATTTCAGAATTCCTTTGTCTGTAGGGAATTCTGCCAGGTAATACCAGATAGCATCTCCCAGCTAAGTTATTTTCTAGATGTCATATTTTGTGAGATTTAAACAATTTCCCAGAAGGATCAGGTTTCTGCAAATAAAAAAGTCAACATTAGTCCTGGCCTCTACAAAGCCCTTCAAGTGTCTCTTCATGTCTCAGATACTGGAATGGACTTGAAACCTCCTCTGTCTCTCAGTGGACTATTCTGCTGCTCTGCTATGATTGTTGGGGTGTCCTGTGTAGGTCCAGGAGTTGAACTTGATGATCCGGATGGGTCCCTTCCAACTCAGCATATTCTGTGATTCTATGATTCTAAAACTGCCTTGTGACAGGCCGCTGTTTGCTCTGGATGCCGAACTTTCTGAGCAAAGACTCTCTGAGAATGGATGCTGTGCATCCTTCAGTCCCTGTGCTGCAGAGGAGATGCTGAGATTCTGCCATTCAGCCTGCAGGCTTGTAGCTTGCTCCATCTATGAGTGATGGCCTGCAAACTGAACACCCAAACTCACCAAGGGCAGGGCTTGGTGTCTAATTACTGTGACTGCCTTCTGAGGGAAGCTGTTTCTTTGCTACTGCCTGCAGGGGAAGCCAACAGTGTGAAACTTAGCTTGAGCAATTTCTGGGTCATTCGAGTAAAATATAATTTTGACACTTAGGTTATTAATTTAACCCTAGAGGCACTTGTGAAGAGAAGAAAATCACCACATTATTTCTCTCTGTTCAATTATTCACAGACCTATTCTTGTCACAGCAACAGGAATTCTGTAGCAGCCATCAGCCTGTAGCTCAATTGTCAGTCAAGCTGTGGAGATGTCAGCCAGGTTGGGTGAAAGTTTGAACAGTTATGCTCTGCCCTCATAACCTCTTTTGGCTGACACTTGTGTGGAGGAGTGGGACTGGCAGGTTTGAAGGGTTGTCTTCTCAGCATGATGTCCATGGGAAGCCATGGTGATGCATCTGAGCACCAGTGACTTATGATGGAGACCAAATTCAACGCAGACCAAGCACAAATGTGTGCCCAGGCTGGTGTCAGGTTAGCCAGAACACGAAACAATAGAGTTATACCTGAGCCAGAACAATGTCTGCTGGAACAAAGGACTCTCAGTATTTTAAAAGCTTTAACTTTCACGCTAGATCAGCTCATGTTACTGGCTTAACTCTCTCCTTTTTTTTTCTTTTCATTTTGTGCTTCCCAGGCATTGCACAAAAGTCCCGTATTTTATGCTGCAAACAGAAAGCAGCTTGATCTCTGCCAAGGATTGGTGGGTAAGGAAACTCCTTTGTATAAATATCTAAGTATTCTTACACAAGATAACATTTTGCATGGAAGTTTGAATGTATAAAACTTGGCATGGAAATAGAAGGTATCCATTTCCTCTCTCCACCTGGCATGGTGTGGATGAAGCAATTATTTACTGGCATAGGCTCAGTAAATAAGCTGGCAAGCTTTGAGGTGGGATTTGAGGCATGAGAGGTGTCTCCACAAGCTGAAATCACCACTATGTGTTGCTTCTGCCCATGCTAATAGGAAGTGTTCCTGTGCTCTTACTGGTCTGTGGTGTTGCTGCTTAACAATTGAAGAGAGACCACAGAAGGGCTTTATATTTGTACCTAATGCTCAGTGAGTGTGTTCTCTTCTCAGCCTTGCTGTTAGAAAAATAATTTTAAGCTTGTGTTGTCTAAAAAGACTATACTGCCATCTGAAAAACAGGTAGAGGTGGGACTGAATTAGTTTTTAAGTTCTTTATGTCCTTAAAGCCAAAGTTTGCTAAGTACGGTATTGCATGTGAGATCCACTGGAAATTATTTTCTTTTCTGAAAGCTAATGTTTTCAAAGAAAAATGGAAATTTTTTTTTTCAATAGAGTGCTTTTATAGAGAACAGAAAAAACCCCACACAATATCGGTAAAACACAGAATGTTTCTGTTGACAGTTATTGCTTGCTAAATTTCTTATTTAACCAAACAGTACCCAAATGAAAAGATCATGAGAGAGCAATTACAAACCAATCATGGTTTGGCTAAGTAAAGAGCATGTCTGGATCATATAATTTTGCGTGTATGATTTGTTATAATTGTAAAGACATCAGCACAACAGCTCTTCTGCTGGGATCTTGGTGGCGTTGCTGAACTTGGCTGAGAGCTCTCACTTTTCAGCCAACTGCATGTGTCCGTTTGTCTTGGCGCAGAGAACTGCTGGTTCCTGGCGGCCCTGGGAGCCCTGACATTCCACCAGGACATCTTGGCTGCAGTTGTGCCACAAAACCAGAGCTTTGAGAGGAAATACGCTGGCATTTTCCACTTCCGGGTACAGCTGCTCCCCCAGATTGCAGGCGATCCTCAGATATCCTCTGCTGTGTTTTGTGTCACACCCTTATTGTATGTGGTTCCCTTCGGCCAGGGGCAAGTGGCCAGAGGGTATCCCAGCCTGGAGAGGAGCCCATCACCCCTCCCACAAAGTAGTGCAGGCAGTGAATCAACTGCAAGCCGCTGAGGAAACACCTCTGCTTGGCTGCTCTCTCCAGCTGTGTCCACCCATATTTTAATGCAAACAAAATTCTTTTTCAAGAGTGGCAACAGTCAGCAGGACCTGAGCACATCAGCTCCAGTGTTCTACCCCTTTGCCCACCTCTTGGTACAACTCTGCTACCCTGCAGTTAGGAATTCCTTCCCCAGAAGTCCACCTGTGGCTAATTTCCCTGCTTACTCCTTTTACACCTGATAGATGCTTTGTTTTCTCCTCTGGCTGGGTGGGGTTGAGGAACTGGCTCTGTGGGTGAGTCAGCACATCCCACTGACCCACAGCAGCTTGTTCTGTATCCACAGCTAGGCTATCTTGCCTTTCCTGTTGTTTCAAGGGGAGGTCCCTTCCAAGGGAAACATCATCTCATTCCTTTCCCCTGACAGTTCTGGCACTTCGGGGAATGGATTGACGTGGTGGTTGATGATCGCCTGCCTGTGAATGAGGCTGGGGAGCTGCTCTTTGTTTCCTCAGTCTATAAGAACGTGTTTTGGGGAGCCCTTCTGGAGAAGGCATATGCTAAGTAAGTGACTAATTTCAAGTTATGCAAATAGTCCCTCTAAAATATGTTGGTTGGTGCCTACGCAGTTTGTTCTTGTTTATAAATGCATCTCCTAGGCCTTGCTACATTTGGAATGCAGTAGATGGCTCTCATCTATCTATTATTACACAAAAAAAAAAAAAAAAAAAAAGCTGCCATTGCAGTAGCTGTTATCAAACCAGGCCCTTCAGTTTAAATCCAAGGGTTTAGGTGAAAAAACAGCCCTACTGTGGGGGATTGTCCTCTGAGTGTTATCATTGTTTGCAGTGTATTGGCTAAGGCTGATGCCTTCTTTGTAAATATCACAGAGTGGTAGACATAGATAGACATTTTTAAATGTGAATGATTTCTAAAGCCTCCTTTAATGTATTATCAGTGTGAGAAACCTCCAAGGATTTTAATTTTGGAGGTCTGCTGGAGCATTGCACTTTGTTTTCACAAATATTTTTGCTCTCACGTGCCTAAAACTGAGGCATGTCTCAAGTCATATGGCATGGGGAGAACAGTGTCTTCTCTCCAGGGTGTTTTGTCTACCATGGTAGTATCAGCACAAAGAAGAAAGCAGCAAGGCCTAACTGATGGTGTTTGTTGATATTTGGCTGAAATAATCTTTGCAGAGTAGGGAAAAATACTCTAGTTAACATTGAGAAAAAGATCACACAAAGGTGAGAATGTTCAGTTTTTTTCATTTGGTGTTAGTGTTAGAGTGAAAAGACTGGGCCAAGTTGCACTGGAGTGATAAAGAAAATCAGATTAGAGACTGAGCTCTCAGGACAGTGTTTCTCAAGGTACTATATCTTAGATACAGCACAGTACCTGGTGATAAATTCAGGCAACATTCTCTAAGGCAGAGTTATCAAAGAGTTGTGATGGGCATGTTCTCATTACAGTGCAGTCAGGGATGACAGCTAGTGAAGAGTTCCTTTCAAACTATGGCCAGTCTTGGAGGCAATTTTGTAGATTCTCCTCTTCCCAAATGCCAAAAATTCCCTTAAAATGAATCATGAGTTACAGCCTTCCTTTTGCTTTTTGCACACTTTCTTTTATGTTTTCATTGGCAACCTGTTCTCAACCTGTCATTTGTGATGATAACCCAAAGATTATATTGATTTTTTTTTTTTTAATAGACTCTATGGCTCCTATGAAGATCTGCAGATTGGGCAAGTTTCAGAAGCCTTGGTGGATTTTACAGGGGGTGTCAATACAAGGATCAAGCTTGCAGAAGCTCCTCCTGATCTGTGGGATATACTGACAAGAGCCACCTACAGCACATCTCTCATGGGCTGTCAGACACACTTAGGGGTGAGGCTTGGAGTGGCATCAAATGGCTTTACAGCCAAACACTTTTCCAGACCCGTTTCCCTCTGCTCAGCTGGTCATTGTGACTCAAAATGTATCAAAGCTGCCACACCTGGTTTTCTGTAGAAGTCACATTCTTCATGTTAAACTTTGCTCATGGATTGATTGCCTGATGCTCTTGGCTCCCTGTTGTTATGTTTAGGAGCTGGTTTATCTATCAAAGAAATTCTATTAAATAGGGATCTACTGCATTTCCCCAATTTTATTAAATAAATTTTCCATTTTTACAGATGGTGCAGTGAGGTACAGACACATATGGAATAGAGTTATAGCTAAGGTAGAGACTTGGGTCATTCAGAACATGAATTAAAGTCTTGGCTTCCAAGCTTTATGCTACCACCTCAGCTGTTGGAAAACTCTTACTTTTCTGAAAATCAAAACCTAACCTCTTGGAATTCCTTAAAGTGACATGGTCTCTAGCTGAAGACCCACAATTTAGGAAGGGCCATTAACAACCAACCTTTCAATTCCAAGCATACTGAAAAATCTGGCTCTTAGGAGATTACATTTATTTATTTATTTTCAGTTCTCCTGTTACTTTGAAAGTCATTGCTTACACAAATACAGGTCTCTGCTATTGGTATAAGTCTGTTGTATGAGTAGGGATAGAATAAAAGGTTTATTTTCCTTCTGTTTCTCTTTCTTGTATACAGACAACAAAGGTCCTGAAGAATGGGCTTGTTGCTGGCCATGCCTACACTGTAACTGGTATTAGAAAGGTAAGACCAGCCCAAATATCCTGGGTCCAGGTTAATTTGGATATTAGCAATTTTTATTGCATTCTTAAATTCAACTATTGATCAGATTAACTATAATATCTCCTCTCCAATACTATTTTCTTAGTCTAAGGCTAAAAGAGACTGTGGGCTTTGTTAAGATTCACATTTTAAGTGTGTCCATTTTAATTTGGAGGCCTTTATGTAAAGGATGATTGTTATGGATCAGTGTATCTCTAAGGGTGGGAATGATTCATGAGGCTATGCCAAGACCATCACTTAGAAACTCATCTTAGCTGTTAAGAATGAAAGGACTGGCCTTTGTGGCTGCTGGGAGGATGTGCTGAAACTTGGGGATGTGCTTTTTGCTTAGGGTAAAAAGCCTTCCTCTGAAGCCAGTGGAGAGGCCATAGAGAAGTAAGGATGTAAAGGCCAAAATATGAAAAACTGCAGATGGAAATGTGGGTCAGGGGTGTGGAGTAAGGGAACTGACCTGTGCTCCTGTGCAGACGGGGCGGGGGGACCCCACTAATGTGCAGAAAAATTGCTGGGAGTCCCCTTAGGATCTTTGTCTAGAGGTAAGTGACTTGAAATAATGTGTCCCAAAAGGTAGGAGCTTCTTCCCTCTGAATTGGTGGATGACTATCTTGTCCAGCCTCAAGAAGAGGTTGACAAGGATGGCAAAGACTGTGTGGGGCTTTGGACATTTTGGTGAAAGCATGTTCAGTACCTGTAACAAGAGATACTAGGAAGGGCAGGAGAGATGAACTGGATGAGGCATATCTGTTTCTCCCACAGGAGGAGCAGGAGGAGTTTATGTGTGCAGTTTTTCAACAACTTGTTTGTCAGTCTGGCTCCTCGGATGACATGAAGAGCCAGGAAGCCTTAAGGGACTGACCAAGCATGTGGAAACAGTGTGAAGTCAGCTGTTCTGCTGTGTACTGTCAGCAAAGCCCCTAATTGGCCTCTCCTCCCACCATGGCATCCCAGTTCAGGAGGCATTAATCTGTGTGGTCACCCATGGGGGCTGCATTGTGCCATTGCACTGGGGTAGGACTTTGTTTTCACACAAGTACAAAATGAGCAGATGTTGGAAAGGAAGAAGAATTTACAGTCAAGCCTTTAGATTAGGAATCTGTCATGTCTCTGGTTTCAGTTTAGAATGTAAAATATTAAGTAAGCACCTTAATCTCTTTGTTGCTGGCATTCAGAGTTGCACATTCAAAGATTTTTGTCATCATACTTGCTGGCATCTATGAGAACAAACAAAATTGTTGCTAATATCTGACATAGTACAATGATATAAACCAGGTGAGAACTGCTGAGACCTTGGTAAGCACAATGTTACTGTTTTCTGCAGGTGACCTGTCAATATGGACCAGAAAACCTATTGAGACTGAGAAATCCATGGGGAAAAATTGAGTGGAAAGGAGACTGGAGTGACAGGTGAGTTTACAATAGGAAAGGTGTTACGCTGAGCAAAGGAAAGATTTCTTGGAGAAAAGATGCTGCCATCTTCAGGCATGAATTAATGTTGAGGTTAGCAGTAAGATAATGCTTGCACAGACCTTCTTGTGTCAAAGCAATGACTCCATAGATTTATATGTCTTCTATGTCTCCAGCAGACAGCGCTGCTGTAGCTGGCCTCACTTCACATATGCAGCCTTTATCAGATCAGTTCTCTTTTCACTAATGCCAGAGGAAACATAATATGAACATGAGATGCTGACCATCTTGCTGCAATGTGGAGAGCATGCAAAGGGACAGATAGCTCTGCAGGAGGCTCTAAGAAACCCCCATGTTTCAGGACACAGTTGTTTATCATGGGAGGGCCCAGGAAAATCTTCCACAGGCTGCAAGGTGTTGGAATTGGGTAACTAGGAAGGAGTCTTCTGTCCTGGCTGCTTGGGGAAGTACAGTCGGGCGTGAGATCAGAGGAAGCAACTAGTAGAAGTAAATGGACTCCATATTTGCATCTACCTGATTTTTTTTCTTCTTTCTTTTTAATTGGGACCCATGAAAGACAGTGGTTTGCATTCTAGACCATGGGCAACTGTAAACTTTTGCCCTGTTCCTCTTTGAAGTGGAGCATGTTTCTTGCTTCCAAGGTTCACTTCATTCCCTGAACAGGCTGTTTGCTGAGGCTCAAGGCATGGAAGGGGATGAAGAGTAGAGAGGTCATTGGGAATGTGAATGGCTTTCACCTTGTCTGCAGAGCAGTAAGTTCTCTGATGCATGTCTGTCACATAATGACAGCACACCAGCTGTTCTGTTGAAGAGCATAATGAGCAACATACTGCAGGCCTGCCTTTGAAATGACTCCCAGCTGCCTCTTGTGCTGTCCTAGTCATTCATTCATTATGCCAAACACTCTTCCTATTATGTCTTCTTTAACAGAAAATTAACCAACAAAGCAGGTCTAGATTTTTATATTTTAAGTACTTGGAAGCTGTGTGTTCAAGTGAAGGGAGTGGCTGATGGAAATGGAACATTTCTGGCTTCTACTGCAGAAAATTTGACCCGTTTAGCTACGTCTCATGGGACCCAGGGTGGTTGTGGAGAGTCTTGTGTGGCTGAAGGCATAGTGGGGGATAAGCATGGAGATATGTAGAAATAGGGATTTGGCCTCTTTTTACAGAGGAAGATTTTGTCCTCTGCCTTGAATTTGTGGCCACATTTGGTTAGTCACCTCATGTTTTTCCCCTTAGCTCTTACAAATGGGAGCTGCTGAGCCCAAAGGAGAAGATTTTGCTGAGGAAAAAGCAGGATGATGGAGAATTCTGGTAATGACACAGTCTTGCTTCTCCCGTCTCTGCCAGTAGCCAAGGCATAGGTGATGAGCTTTAGAGCAGCCCATGCTCCTCTCAGCTTGACGCTGTGAGGAGTGGCTGTGCTGACATGGAATGCACTGTTCTTCAATGCAGGAGTGAGGGCAAAGCAGAGCATTGCTAGGTCTCCTGGGGCTGCTGGAGATAAAGGACAGCCCCAGGAGCTTTTTTCCTGCAATTTATTTATTTTTTTTTTTTTTAACAATAACTTCGGGAAGCTCTTGTTTTTTCCTGTTTGTCTGTGGTTTCTCCACAGCTTTTGCCACGAGGTGGCAATGTTGCCACCCCTGTAATTTCACTGCACTCCCTTTCCTGGCAAGATTATTTTATTCTCTGTTTCTGCTATCCTTTGCTGAAGTTTTAGTCGTGCATTAGCTACTCCTAGATGCTGCTGTAGAAGCAGACGCTCTCTTCTTTACTGCCTAATAAAATATGAGCATTACCATATGTAACACAGAATGGTGAGGCTTCGAAGTTCCCAGCTCCCTTTTCGTTTTATGAGCCATATGGGCTAAACTAAACTGCTGACAAAATGTCTCTTGGTACTCTTTTCCCAGGATGTCTCTGCAAGATTTTAAGATTCATTTTGTAGATCTGGTGATCTGTAAATTAACTCCAGACCTGATGAGCCAGGAAGATGGGAAAAAGTGGATGTACTCTTTGAAGAGTGGGAGATGGGTTAAAGGAAGTACAGCAGGAGGAAGTTTGGGATTCAGTAAAGGTGAGGGGTGCTCTTTTGGATAGCTCTGACTTTTGGATGCTTTGCTGACTCAGTTACCAGCTCCTAATAACCTCTTGACGTAAAATTGACAACAGAAACATGCACTTCCTGTTTAAGCTTCCACACAAATGTCAGAAATAAGCAGCTGAAGAGTTTTGACTGGCTTCTGCTATCACAGAAGATACACTGCTTGCAAACATAGGGCAGTGGGCTGATTATAGCATGAAATAAGCTTTAGGATCCCAGGATCAATTGCCAGCACTGATCTGCTCTAGGGCATTAAACTTTTCTGCTAAAATTTGCATCCTCAGCAGCTCCAGGGAGTGTGTTTTAAGTAAAGTGAATAAAATAGTCACAGGCTCAGGTCTTCTGGAAGCAGAGCAGGTGGAGTATAAAGTCAACTAGCCTATACACCAAGGGTGAGAGAGGAATATAAACAAATGAGCATATAATGGCATGTAAGTAGAAGTACAGTTCCTTGTTCCTGGGTCTTTTCTCCTGTCTTAGATAGTAGTTGCACTGCTAAACTTGTAAACTGCACCTTAAAATCAAATTCCTGTGGGGTCTGGAGAGCCAGACAACTTATGACCTATTCAATCCAATGCCAGGCATCATGTGGGAAGCTAGCAATCAATTCTGTGATGGAAAATGGCATCAAAATGTTTTTCTTGTTTTACTTAGGCAACTTTTGGATGAACCCTCAGTACTGGCTGAATGTATTGCCAGTTGAAGACAGTAAGAAAAGCCCAAGTACGTGTAGTGTGGTTATATCCCTCATGCAGAAATACAGCACCAAACACCGGAACCGAGCCCCTCACCTTTTCATTGGATTTTTGCTCTATAAGGTGCAAAGAATTGCTTTGCTTTTCTTGCTCTCATCAAACAGGAGAACTTCCAGCCCCTGTAGATTGTAGTGCTCTGCAGGCCAAGAGTTTTTGTTGGGTGCAGGATGATCTCTGCTCTTTCCTTCTGCCTGTGCCCAGTATCCTCACACATCAGGTCTATGCTCCCTTGGGCTTTGTGCCCATTTGCTGCCTGACCAGCATGTGTCACCCTGCAGAGCAGTGAGAAGTGCCTTTTGCTTCAAAGCACATTGGGATTTATTTTCTGCCTCTGAGGGAATGTGCGATTGGAAGCTGGAAGAGAGTGCCAGGAGTCCCCTTACTTTGGTGGGTACAAAGAGCTCTGCCCTCAGGTTATTTCCAACCATGGTAAAATTGTGCCTAAAAAATGTTCCTAGTTTGATGTGGCAGCTGCTCATGTGTGCATACCACTAGCTCCCCATGTACCCAGAGGTGAGTGGATATCACTAGCAGTGTGAGTTTCCTACCTTCAATTCCCTGCTTATCTGAGTACCTTGAGGGCCACTCTTCTCCCTTGAACAAAGCCACAGGTCATGTTACTGCTGTAAGCTTGCACAATTATGGCGAGGTGTCTGTGAGGAAGGGTTTTTGGGTGGAGGGACTGAGGTTTCTGAAGGCAAAGACCTCATATAGGTGTTTGTAGCTGTTCTGTTTCCCAGGAATGGTTTGGCTGTGTGTGATGAGGCACAGAGACTGACTGACAGATGTTGTTTCTTTTCTTCCTACAGGTGGGCCTACAGGTGAGTCCCTTGTCACCACTGCTGACTGTTGTCTGGGGACCTGGGCTGGCACAGCTGTTAAGACAATGCTGAATGTGGTGTGTTTGCCTTTGTTCTTTGGCTGACAACATGTGACAACAGCATTTGAATTCAGTGAGTCACCACAGCAAGGCACTACTAAAGCAGAACCATCTATTGAAAAGCAACCATATCAGGACAGCTCATTGGCCTTGAGAGTGGGCATTAAGTTGTTCAGCTTCTCTCCTGGGTCTTCAGAGGTATTAGAAGTTGCATCAACCTTTACCTGATGAGCACTTCAGCCTTGCTGCAGTTGTGGGATAGTACCCCAATTCTTAGCTGTGTCGTGGGAGTCAGAGCTGCCTTTCTGCTGCCTTCCAGTCTTGGCATGAGGTGGGAAAAGAGCCTGTGCCCCATGTGAGTCAAAGATCTCCTAGGGAGCTCAGGTTCCTGGCTGTCTGATGGTACAGGTGTTTTCACCTTCTTCAGGTCAGCCGCACTTCTAGCATTTTCCTTATCCAAGAGATAAAGGTCCCTTTGGGACCTGAGAAAGGGTCTTGAAACTTAAATCCTGATTAAGTCCTGATTTTGTCCCTGACCTCAGAGGGCTATTTAAAACAGGGAAAGATTTAGCTCATATTGTCTTTAAAGGGCATATCTTCCACTCTGTTGCTACTCAAATGAGAGTACACCTCTTAAATGAGAACTTGGGCTGGCAAAGAACTAGTTTGGGTATATGGTATGGGCAGCACAATTGTGCTCCAAGTTACTGTAGACCCAGCATGGTAAAAGATGCACTCCTTCCTGACTTGAGTATCTTGGGCACTATCAGAGTTACCTTCAAGGTAAACTTTCTAGCAGAGAGGGTCTGTGTGTGACTCTAGTACAGTGCTCTGCCACACCTGAGTGGGAATGGTGGCAGCCAGGACTTCAATTTCAGGTTTGCAGTGGTTGCCAAGATCAATACAGAGAGATGGCAAGCTGAGTGCATCTAAGGTATTGGAACTGCTGTCAAGAGAGTATTGACTGGAATATAAAAACTTGGAATTTAACATAAGGGGCATGAGGAGGAGTAACCCTGAACCCTTCATAAGAAAGATTGCCCTATTAGTAAGAAAAATACTGGCAAAGGAAGAGGAATAGCATCTTCCCATGAGGCTGCAGAGTAAAATGGCTAAATGTTTTGAGGAACAGCCAAGATCAGAAGGTGACAGTAGTTTTAGCTAGCAGGATTATTTATTGGGCTTGTGTACTGGGCATTCAGTGGCATTAAAATTAGTTTCATGTTGCCTGGATCAACACTTTATCCATCATCCTGTGGCAGAAAAGGGCCTGAAGAGCAAGAGTGCCAGACAAATCAAGGACACTTGCATGAAGTCAGGACAAGGGCTTAGGTTGCTCATGAAATATGCTCAGGTCACAGGTGTTCTGAAAAATCCTCTGCTACCAGATCCCTTGTGCAAAGGACAAGCTGGGGACAAAATCTGTGGTCCCTGTCGGAGAAGAGGTGTTCTGGCTAGTGAAGGGCAATCTCTAGAGCAGTTTCTGCCTGCAGCCATTTTGGCCCATATGGCAAAGACTTTTGCAGAAGCCACATTGACAGCAACAGGTTCTCATCCCCAGTTCTTGCTGCTATTCCTTACAAGTAGTGTAAGGGGTTTTTTTTGTGCAGGAAGCACAGTCTTTTGTCATATTAGTATTGGGCAAGAGTGCTGCATAGTAAGAACGACCATATCCTGGGAAGAGACTGAGTCCTTTGGGCTCTGTTACCTGCTTGTGCTGTAAAACAGGCCGAGATGTGATGGCAGGCTGGCTGTACCCTGCCCATGAATCCTCCACGCCCTTTGTCCATGTGTTCAGCTGGGGCAGAGCACAATTCTCATGCCTTTCTTCCCTGAACAGTACCAAGAGAGCAACAGAAAGCTGCCCCCAGGTTTCTTCACCCGACATCAGCCTGTGAACAAGCACCAGGTTTTCCTTGATGAGCGGGAAGTGACTTATGACTTCCATCTGGAGCCTTGTGTCTACGTGATTGTCCCATCCACCCTGAAGCCTCAACAAGAGTCTGAGTTCATCCTGCGGGTCTTCTCCAGGAAGCACATTCTTCGGTGAGATGCTGCTGCCCCTTTGCCAGCACCTAATTCCCTGGGAAAGTCTGGTCTTTCTAGTCTAATGGGGGCAGCATAAAGACTTAACTGTGCAAAAAGCAGCACATTCTTTTTTTAGAGAAGCTAGCTCTGGATTTTTCTTGCTGTAGGATTCCCAGTGGTTGAAGCACTGGTTTTGGCCTTATCCTTTCAAAAATGGCTGAGATAGGCCCACACAATTCTTGCAGTGTGCTCTTGTTTGAGACTGTTAGAAGGATAAGAGCTCTTTAGCTTTTTAGGTCCATTAGTTTGCCAGGAACTCCCTGCTGACAATGCTAGGATGGTTGCTTGTGCAGAAATGGGTGCTTTGGCTACTTCAAATGCCAGCAGCTTTTGGGGTCCTGTATGGATGTGAGACTCTGCCTTACTGCTGCTGTAACACCAGAGAATAAAGCACACAGCAAGAGCAGGTTGGGGCCCCATCCGGGGAAGAGGAATGACACCTGTGGTGAGACAAGCACACAGCTCTGAGATCTGTCCTAAATGTTTCTGCTTTTTTACATCTCCAGGGAAATGGGCGGGAACACGAGCTTCACCCTCTCTAAGGTGAGGGGAGTGGGGGGTCTTGGTTCAATCTACAGCTCTGAATGTTGGGTTTTTACTGTTGCTCTGCCCTAGAGGAGAGGCTGAGTGAAAATGTCAGTGCTTGTGTTGCAGCACTTGAAAGCACAGCTTGGGTTTACCGACAGAATCCTTTGGACTAAGGGGACAGATGCAATCAAATGCTGGGGACCGGCATTTACACAGCTTAGTTGCCCTTTTGCAAACATCTTTTAATGACACCATCTTGCTTGCTCTACAGTCTTTCCTGTTCATGGCTTTTTGGAGACTCATGGTCCATTCTTGCGCTTCTCCCCATCCCTTTCAGGCTTTAAACATTTTGATGACATTATGGGACCTTAGCTGTACTATTCCCATGCAATGGCCTAAAGGTTATTTTCAAAAGAACTGGTCTCAGTGGCAGTGCATGCATGTCTGCAGCTTGTGCTAGGGAACTTATGGCATAATCAGTTTCCCTGGCATAAACAGGGCCTTTCCTGCTTTCATCTCCTCTGCTGGGCTGTACAAAGGAGAACAGAGACCCTTCTCTCTTCTTGGCACATAGTGAGCCCCATGCTTTGCACAGCTTGGGGTGGAGTGAAAGGAATGTTTCTCCCCACTAAATGTTATCTGAGTATTTCTCTCCAAGAAATAGTAGTTCTGTGATGTAGGGAGGTATCTTAGCAGTGGGCTGTATTAGTGATGTAACACTGATTGCAGTGGTGGGCAGAGGGTGGAAGGGACAGGGAATGGAGTGCCATGCTGGGAAAGCATCTTTAATCATTTGGTTGACAATATTTTTCTTCTGCAAGTTAATGATTTTTTTTTTGATACCTTAAAGGAAATTGTTGATAGGTATGAAGGCAAGATTTGGGAGGATTTCTTCACAAAGTATTTTGAACAGGTAAGTGCTTGTGTGAGTAAACTCCTCCAGGCCTATTATGTAGCTCTGTGAAAGTAAAAGCATCTGGATGTTCAAGGGAGGTCTGTGGATGTGTGGGGAGCAGAGAGGGGCTATGGAGAGGAGGTTGGACTCTATGTACAGTGATGACTCCATGCAGCAAATTTTTCTGTGAAGTTTAGCAATGTGATAGCATTGAGACAGGTACACTTCTCTGCACAACAGGGTGTCAATGCCTTGAATTTAATGTGAATATGACAGTATCAAGAGGCTCAAAAGGCATTAGCAAACTGATGGGCAGAAAGTCCATACACATATGCTAAATGACTGAGCAGGGATGTACCCTCTAAGATCACTTTTCCAACAGGGAAACAGCAGAATGGACTACAGAAGCTGACCAGGCTCACATGCTCTCCTTAAACATTAATTCCTGTTGCCTGTATTGGGGACAATGTGATGGTCTATGTGGGTCCATCCTACCCTTTGGGGCATTCACTGGGGAAAGCTATCTATTAGAGAACACCCCTGAAATATTGAACCTTGTCTCATGCTTACTTCATCACAGTTGGATGGCAACTAACTTGCTTTGAGGTATGAAATAGATACTGGGTGTCCCATCATCTTTTCCCCCTTATTTCCTACTGAAATACAATCCTTACTGTGAATGATTATTTTTAGTGATTTCTCAGGCCTGATTTGGGATGGAGTTGGCCATCAGGGATCCCACTGACTGTGGGGAGGTATTCAAGCATTTCACCTTTCAGAAAAGGTCACTGCATTTATTTAGCATCATACCCTGTATTTGGCAAACACAATTTCACGAAAACAAATTTGCACTTTTGATAGGAATATTTTGAAGGAAGCTGTTACTAAAAACAAGGAATGCTTTCACTTTTTGCCCCTTATTTAAGAATTTTGGTTTTGAGAATGGTGTGGCTTTGATGTGCTAGAAATTGCCACATACTGTGAGTTGCTGGTCCTTTGCTGTCAGGACGTCCAAGTATGCACAGAGACAAAGACAGATACTGCCATTTCTGAAGGCTTTACCCTGACATATCTCAATGATCTGAAAGCAGGCTTTTATTTTTGAAGAATGACATTTTTAAAAATCCTCCAAACAAACCATTGTCATAGCTTCTAAAAGATTTATAAACTTTAGTATGACAAGGGAGAGAGCAAGTCTCTGCTTTGAAAAGTTTGGGTAGAAGTATTCCAAAGTTTCCTTTTTTTGTTTTGTTTTTTGGGGTTTTTTTGTGGGGTTTTTTTTGGGTTTTTGTTTTGTTTTGTTTTGGTTTGGTTTTTTTGTTTGTTTGTAAATGATAAAAGGGGAATGTTTGAAGCAAATCTCTTGACAGTGTGCTTGATGGGACAGATGGCACCAGGGCTGAAAGGCCAGTATCCTCACTCAGTGGAAATCTGCCCTACTGCACTGATCTGTGTGGAGCCCTGAGAACTTAGCCTAGAGCACACTGCAGCCCTTACAGGCTCAGAATCTTGTCATATTCAAAGGGAGTCTTTTCTATCGATTTTCACAGTGGCTGGAGTGGGGCCAGAAAAGCAGAGAATGAAGATGGGGCATGCTGGGAAAACAAAAGAGGGAGAAAAGTGATTTAATACTTAGAAAAAAAAACCCTAAATTTCTCTTCCATATCACAGAATCCTGAAATAAATGCTGTTCAGCTCCAGAGGATCTTGAATAATATATCTTGGAGAAGTAAGTGCTGAGAAATAGCATTTCTGCAAAATAAGCCCTCTCAGAGAAAAGCCTCAGCTCCTGTATCTATTTCTTGAATTCTGGGAAGAGAAACTGGCTTCAATCTGACTGAACTGACTCTTTTGATGCCATGTTAGATTTCCAGTGCAAAAGGATTTGCTGGGGTGTGAATCAATATGGCAGAAATGTTATAAGCAGAGCCAATCTAGTTTGAATTTCAACAACTGAAATAATGAGGGAGGAGAGCAAGCATGGATGCAGATTCCTAATTTGGCCTCCAAACCTAGCTTGACCTCAGCTTTGATTCTAAAACTGTATCTCATTTCAGCCTGTGCCACTGCCTCAGTCTCAGCAGCACCAAACTAGAAGATGTGGAAAGCCTGGTCTGTAGGAATTGGTGTGGTGGAGGAGGGTCTTGCCTTTACTTTCATGTGCTTGCTCCATGCCGCTGTTGCTATTTACTCTTCCCTGCTGTGCATGCATAGGGCTGCCCCTTGCTCTGTGTTTGGGGGACAGGATGAGGTGCAGGTGGCCTCTGTAACCCAAGCTTGTGAAAACCAGGTGAGCCCTGAGCTTGTCTCTCTCATGTGTGACATCCACTCTGCTGGGGACAGCCCAAAGCACTCCACAGGCTTATAATTTGGACCTTGGTAACAAATAACACTACCTGGGCAGCAGTGAGGCATTGCAGTGGCTGTTCTCTCTGAACAATGACAATGAAATTACAGATATAATGATGAATCCAGATTTTTTTCCTGGTTACTTCATTGGTAACGATTAATATGCAACATAGAAAATGCTCCATCCAGCCATTACAGGCAACAAAGAAGATGATCAAAAGAGTGATGTGGTGCCTTTTTCACTTAAACTGAATTTGATATTACTCTCTTTTCTACAAAAGTGGGCAAGGATAGTTCTTCTGTCTTTGTAAACTGATCCACCAGGCACTGTCTTATCTGTGAGAAAACAATATTGAACAGGGAGTCTTTGCTTTTAATAAATTATTGATTTTAAGAATTATTTTCAAATCTTTATGGTACTTGGTTAATATTTACTAAACAGGGCTGTTACAATATTAAAATTATTAAAGCATCTTGACTTCCTGCAGAGAAGGGATTGGTAAGTTATGATTCTGTCCCTTACTCAGTGGAAGATGCAGACCAACTGTAATTGTGATTTGCAGTGAGATTAGAGCCTATTTCTGTTACTTTTCATGCAAGTTATATATGAACCAGGAATGCTAAGATTTGAGGCAGCATCATGTTTTCAGCAGCGCCTGTACTTTTAATTATATTAACGGAGCTGGCAGCATGTCTGGGAAAGAGAGGGAAAGAGAGACGCTTAGTACAAGGGTTTCAATTAATGTGCAGTGCTGTTCCCCAAAGCTCTTCAGGTCAAGTGACTTTGCTCAAGGTCATGCAGTAAATTCTGTTTGGGATTAGAGCTTTGGATGTCCTTTTCCTTCCATTTTCTCTAATAGCTGGAGATACTGTACCATATTTCATTCTATATTACATGCCTTCAGGGAGCTCATATTGGATTTTCTGAGACTAGTAGAATCCATCCTGTTGCCTCATATTTTTATCATCATAAATGATACATCTTCTCAAGTGGGTGTAAAGTTTCACAAAGGCTTTGGGGGCTGACGCCCCTCAAGTAAGGGGGAATTTTGTCAGAGTCCATTTTTCTGAGAGATGTCCATTGACTCCCCAGAACATTTTTATTTTTTCCCTCTCCAGATTTCCAGAGTTTTCGCCTGAATTTCAGTCTGGATTCCTGCCAGGGTATCTTGGCACTCCTGGATGTATCCTTGTCATGAGTGATGCTTCTGACTCATACAATACTTTACCAGAGCATTATTTCTTAGGCCAGACTGGATGTTACTGTGATTTCTTTACCACCAGGACATGGCCTTGCTTATTGAACTTCTCACCCTCCATAATAACAGTTCAGCTGTGACAGACTGGAGCTGGTTTGGGAAAGGGTTGGTTCCTGCCACTTCTAAAATCAGCAGCCAGGTTTCCTTTGGCTTTAGTTGAGGGAGGCTCAAGTCTATAAATAGGCACATGGGCTAAGAAATCATTATCCTCATACTATAATTGCATGGATGTTAGAGTGGCTGCAAGTTTCTGGGTTGTTTGGGTTTTTGATTTGGCTTTTTTTTTTTCTTTTTTCATTTTTTAATATATGTAATGAGTGCTTTCTAATGTTTGAGATGTTCTGACCTTAATGCTCCCACTAAGCTGAATGCCACTGGCACACTGAGTATCCAGGAATTCAGAGTCCTATGGAAAAGGCTGCTTTTCTATTTGGTATGACAGTAGTTTCTATGCCCCCTTTCAATATCTCCCTGCTCACAATCCCTTTGGTGTCACCTGTTGGGTTTTGGGTGGTTTGGTTTGTTTAAAAGTACTCCCTCACCCCACAGGAAGTTTTCCAGAAGAGAGACACCAGCAGATCAGGAAAGCTTGACCTTGTGGAACTGCATGCAGCTGTGCAGGAGACAGGTGAGCCCACAGCATATTGTGTCAAGTCTCATCTTCTTGCTCATGAAAGCTGAAGAAAAAGCACAGGGCTGGGAAACATCTTGATAACTGTGTGTAGAGCTCAGGAGGAGTGGAAAACATTATAGTTTGCATGGCCTTGGCTATCTCTTCTTCCTTCTTTAGCTGGGTAAACACATATGAAAATTATTTTGCCATGGGATGGGCTGCCCACTCTTTTCTCAGTGTGGTCTCGCACCGAGAGTTGTCTGAAACAGAAGTGTCTGCCTATTTCAGACCAATTTTTTAAACTCTGTCCTGTGTGTTGCTAAGTGAATTTTTAAAGATTTTGTGGAGTTGTGGGGATGCAGGAGGCCAGATCCAGCTCATATTAAATTGCTGCTTCTGCTGAAAACGACAGCTCAGGGACCAAACCTGGAAGCGTGGGACTTGCACAGAGGCTATATAGGTGCCAGACTTCACTAATTCACATGCAGTGTCTGAGGCTTGGTCTAGAAATGGAGGATGATCCATATGGGTTCAAATACCGGACCGAGCTCTGCTGCTATTACTGGGTGTTGTGTGGGGGCTGGAGCTCAGTCTTGTAGCTTCCTTTGCATGTTTACACCTTAAATATCATTCCTCCTTTTGGTGCATGTTCACCCAATTCATCTGAGTCAGTGAAAGCACAATGAGAAACCCAGGCAGACCTCTGCTAAAGCAAACTAAAATCCCAGACCATTAATAGAGAATGCTTCTGTTCCTTGCAAGTGCTGCTGCTTGACGTTGGGACTGATGCTTTCTGTATGAACTTTCTCTGGATTTTCTTTTTCATCTCCTTTCCTACCCTCTTGGGAATATTGCTCTTAAACCCAGCTGCTGCTATTACCCTCATATCCCATGAGCAAAAGAGGCCTATTTGTATTTTATTTCAACTCTGGAAGGACTGTAAGTATGGGGGAGTAGACCTGAACCCTTTTAAATTTGGAGAAGATATGTTCATGTAAAGGTCTCATTTGTGCTGGCTAATATTTGATTATCTTAGGCCAGGCTTGAAAAACAAAGCTGTTGGAGAAGGGATGAAGACCACTCAGTTGTGCCATCTCATTCTGTGTTCTGTTTTTTCCCCCTCATTTTATGTAGGCATTTCACTCAGCAATGAAGTCTGTAATTTGATGGCAATCAGATATGGTGACCCTGACTTACAGATCAGTTTTGAGAGCTTTGTTTGCTTCATGCTTCGAGTGGAGATCATGGGAGGTGAGGCTGGTGTTCTGTGTCTGGCCAGGCAAGCTGGGCTGCCAGCTGAGCCGTGGCCCCTCTGATGCTGTTCCCACTGGCAGTGGGAAGTGGGAAAATTGCAGGACTGGATTTCTGAATAATGCAAGAGTAATCAGTTTAAAACAAGGGACAGATACAGAGGAAGCTAAGCTCTCTCTTTACTTCCCCACTAGTCCCTTCCTACAGACATCTAAGCTGTATATATCAGAGTGATTAAGCTCTCTGCACATTTGCACCGGCCTTGTTGGAAGAGGTGGAACAAATTACAGATGAAAACTACTTGTTTTCCACAAAGAAGACAGCCTTGAAATAAGCCTTTTCCAGGAAGAAGAAAGCTTTGAAATATGTCTTTGGTGGGCTGCAGTTTGATGACGAGACAGCTGATACTCAAACCATGCTGAAGACACTTAGCACATGTCTCATAATTGTAGTGGATGAGGTTGGGACCACTAGCATTTTGAGGTTTTACAGATGGATGGGCAGACAGTAACATGCCCAACTTTATTCAGCTGCTCCCAGTGTTTCAGCCTTCAGGGATCTCCCAGGGACAGAACAGAGAAGCTCACATGCACTTGAGAACAGCCTACAAGCTCTGCCTTCAGGGTTTTTCCCAAGACAGTGCCTTGGCTGTGGTGATCTCTTGACTATCAAGTTAACACTCCTCATTTCCTTATTTTGCAGAGGCCTTTCGCAACTTAACACAAGATGGCAAAGGGATATATCTCCGGGAATCTGAGGTAAAGCCCATATCCCCTGACTGTCTGATGCAGGCCCCTTTGTTGCATGTGGCACTGCATGTTTTATTCTGTAGCCTTAGAAAAGGTATCTTTAACTGACCACTTACAGGGTAGGTTACAAACAGCAAGGAGGCTCAGACTTCTAAGTCTTCTGCTTTATTATGGCTTGTATTACTTCTGGAGGCAGAATATCTTCAAAGCCCTGTAGTTCAGTCCAGGTGAGAGTATGGCAGAGCTCTCACAGGGATGGATTATTTCAACCCCCTTTCCTTATTCTTTTCAGTGGATGATGATGACGCTTTATTCCTGAAGCAATACTGTAGAGGAGACAACCAGACCTGTACCAGGACGAGGAAGGCTGCCTGTTTCAACTTTTTACTTCATGTGAAAAGTCTTTTCCTCAAGCAGACTTAACATGATAACCACAGACTTGGTGAACTCAAGTTTTACTAATTAACATATTTATTATGAGTCCTACTTCACTTCAGACAACCCGAATAAGGAGAGACCGTTGGATGCCAATTACCACAAGTGCACAGTGTGACACCCTGGAGCACGACTGAGTTGTTTGGACCACCTGCTTCAGGCTGATGTAATGCTGCTGTTATAGGCACACATTGTGGCAGTGCCCAGAGGCTGTGCTTGGTGATGGGGCTCTTGAATCTGGGAGGGAAATCTGAGAAACTTGTCACCTGATAGAGGATCCCCATTCTGTAGCTGCTAGGTCCATGATAGCTGGAATCTGTGGGCTTCTGAGAAAGAAGGGGGTAGAGACTCACAAAATGAATGAACAGTCTTCCCTAGCCCTGACTTGGAAAGGTGATTGCAAGCATTCAAACCATCTCTTTTGCTTTTGTAAGTTAACATAGCCCTATTGAAGTGGCCCTAATTTGATTTGACCAAGTGATGAGCTGAGCCTCCAGCTGTTTGTTGCATGGTTATTGTGTATTTATTTTAGAAAAGTGGGTTTTCTCTGCAGATTGAAAAGTACAGTACAGTGAAAAGTAAACTAATCCCATATGAAGAGAGTGGCAAGGAATGATTGTTCTCATAGGGTGACAGGAGCTGTCTGATAAAATATTTGGATATTTATTTTCTATAGGGTGAGTGTGTGTGTGTGTGTGTACTTCTAAAGGATGCAGGTAAATGTAGGTTGTAGCTAATGAAATAGTACAACCCAGGTGTGTGACTGTGAACAGTGTTAGAGAGCATAGTATAAGTGGGACTATTCACATCAAATTCCATGAGAGAGTTACTTGATGCATCTGTAGGATCCTTTTCCACTTTCTTACTATTCATTTATTTGGGCTGGAAATTTCCACGCTAAGTGACTGTTACAGTTTGCTGCTTTGATTTTTTTTTTCTTTTTTCTCCCCTTTTTTGCATTCCTGCAGACAGCTCAATTTAGGCTCTTTTACAGTGCACAGCCTAGTCTGAGTCTGGGTGCTAAATGAAACAGAGCTCCAATGGGAATGAACATATAATGAAAGATCACACTCTAATACCTTTGTAGGAAGGAGTTATATTAAGCTTGCATAGGCAACCTTCCCTCTGGCTTTTTGTGACTTTTTACGTGCTTAATCTCATAAATATTTTTTCAGAGTGCATGTAAGATTCAGGAATGAACTGGACTGTGGATAAGAAAGTAAACATGGGCATGACTGAGCTCAGGGATGTGCTTACCACTGCACTGAGGCCTGAGCAATAGCATAAGCATATTTATAGAGGAACTCCTTTGCATATAAGTGTTCCCAGTCAGGAGGCATTAAGCAGTAAAAACAACAGCATGCACTTTATTCCCCAGAACAGTCTGTTTCTAAGCAATATCATTTTCATCCTGTTTTTATGAGAAAACTGTTAGAACCAGATAAATAGATGGCTGTGTTGGTACTTGTTTATTACAGATGATATATCTATCATCTGTTGGGAGCAACCTGCTGTGGAGTCACAGGGTTCAGTGTGTGAAGCAGAGCAGATTGGAGGGAGCAGGGACACCCATGGCCCCTGGAGCATCCGAGGGATCCATGTCCCACTGGACTCCCAAAGAGGCTCTGTGTCCCACCAGGCTCCTGAGGGGGCTCCATCAGCAGCTCCCTCTAAATGCACGTCCCTGTTTCCTTTTGTGACTCGCAGCTGAACATGATGGTGCAAACTAAATTAGCCTGATTTAATTTGCACTCAACTCAGCAGGGGATGTTATAAACACTGATTTACTGTGTGCAGGAGCAGCGTTGGAAGAACCAAAACTGTTGGTTGAGGGAGCATAGGTCCTGCTTTTCTCAGCATGTTTTAGAAAGGATGGTCCCTGGCACCTGTGGGAATGTCCAGGGGAATCTGTGTGAGCTCAGAGTGTTCACAGCAGGTTCTGTTGGACATGATGGGAGGGAAATCTCTCAGTCCCAATTGGGCTTGTTGCACATTTAAAGCTGGGAGTGTGCTGGACATAGCTCTGCCACAGGCTGTGTGCAAAACTGGTGCAGGACACCCAGTTTCAAAATGCAGCTCATTTTAATGTTGTACACATTGTTTTTTCTATCAGATTTTGTACTTATTTACTTCACACCTCTTTAATGCAGAACAATGTAATTGCAGGGAGATTATTTTGCTATTGATTACTTGATCCAGGAAAGAAACAGAATTCATCCATGCCATGAATCACTAAGCATTTGCAGCAATAAACTTTATTGAGCCATGTGACTTGCTGTTACAGAATTGTAAAGAATCTTTTACTGGAATGATTATACCAAACCATGTACAATTCAAACTGAATTATCTTGCTCACAATAAAATATTTTTGGCAAGGGCACCTACTCGGACACTGTGAAGCTTTTTATATTGCTAACAGAATAATGTTTTCTGGGCAATTCTGAAGATATATTACTCCTCATTTACAATGTGCATTGTGAAAAAATGGTCTGAAATGCTGCTGAAGGATGCATGCGTTTGTAACCACAGCATTTACAGGGATGCTGAGCTTTGCAGTGGGTGGTATTGCTCTAGCAGAAATGAAAGAAAAGTGGGACTGTGGCTTGAGACTAGTATTGCTAATAAAAGTCCTTTTTGAAAAAGGCAGGTGCAAGAATAGCAAATAATGTCTGGAGTGGGAAGAGGAGATGGATGGTGAGGTATATTGTAACAATAAGGCTGAGATGAAATTGAAAGGGACTAATCAACCCTTTGCAAACAGAGTCTTCAGCTAGAGCTTATTGCTGCAAATACACGCACACACCTGAAGTATTTCATGTTTCCTGGACATAGTTAGTGCGCATGTTGAGGGTGCAGTTGGGGTACAGCAGATACGAGTAGTCAGCCTCACTGCTCACATGCATTCTGCATGGTCAGGGTGTCCGACTAGATGGCAACAGGACAGGCTCTACTCTCAAGCCTAACAGGATTCCAAAAGATCTAAGACTTAAAGGAGTGACAAGCACAGCTGGCGAGGTCATGGTTCCAGTGAAGAGCTGTGGCAGTTTTAGGCAAAAAGGGGAAGAGCTGTCCTCTGGGGACAGGTAACCACAAGGCAAATCACCCCAGTATCATGGGCTCTTGCCCTTAGGCAGCTAGGGATGACCACCCTAGAGATACTAAGCTGGCCCAGGTTTGAGATAGGCAGAAATACTCAATCTGTGTGTTTCTTTCTGGATAATCAATTAAAAGCTGTTGAGACACTGCAGTGTAATTCTTTGTCTGAGGTCACATCTTGCCTTTTACCTGTTTTATAGTGGGGCCACCAGGACTTCTGCCTTACCTAAAAGCATAATGAATTCTTTGCTAAGAGGTATTCTATTCATGCAAATGGCTACTGCACTATCATAGCTGTCCAAGCTGTGTCAGCAGACTTTGATCACAGTACAAGATGCTCTGTGTGGAATGCATGATGCTGCTGTGGTTTTGATTATTAAGCAGTACATGTAATCCTAACTCCATGACCCACAAACGGACCTCTAAAGGGTAAGTTGTCATTGGACCAGCACCATAAAAATGAGAACTCTTGAAGCTTGTGGAAGGAAAAGCCTGTTTCCAGGGACAGAGGGTGCTGAACACTGTCCACTGAGCAGAGTGAGTGCAAAGTGTGCCACTTTGTACAGGGCAGTGATGGGAGTGAAGAGACAACACGGGGACATGGAGTCAAAGCCACTGCTAAATCCAAGTGTCCGCCAGTCCTCAGTTGTGGGAATTCATGGCTTCCCTCTGTCTGCCCTGGAGGGCCTGGGACCCTGGCAGGGGGTCAGGAACCCTCCTGTACAGAGCCCCCAGAGACACTGTCTGTGATCTCTGTCCATGGAAAAGAGTTTTCAATCTTACAGGATGAATTACAAGCTCGGAGTGTTTGATATGGGTAATAATTAAGTGTGGCACAGGTGCAAAAGTAAAATTTTAGGATTCTAGATTAGGGGTCCAAAGGGGACCCCTAAGATGGAGGAAATTGGGTGTGTCTTGTCCTTTACCTCCTTCTTCATGCCCTCCATGTTTCACTGTAGTGTTGGCATTTTTCTATTGGTTTAGGCTGGGGACACACTGTTCAATGTAGGTGACAGATATTGGCACATTATTGTAAATATAGCACACGTAGTTTCTGGTATATAATGTTTGTAACATCCCACTGAGGGCAGAGCCCCACACACTGCCCTGCAGGACAGAGCTGCGGCAGGGCAGCAGAACATGTTAGAGATAAGCAAGAATAAACAACCTTGAAACCAGCACAGACGAATTATGGCTTCTTCTTTGGCTACGGGGCAGAAAGAGATTTTATACAATCTCAGAATCATCAATACCCACAGATTCCAACACTCAGTCACCCACTCTCCAGTTCTACAACCCCACCAGGAGACTCAATTCTGACAATAGGGTTTCAAACTTTGCAGCCTAAAGTCTTTTTTTATTTCCTCTCTGAGCTGTTCAGGTCAATGTTTCATGGAAGGCCGTGGAGACTTTTCTCCTAAAGCTAGTCCTGCTAGACTCTGGTAGAATGCAAACCTGTGCTTCAGTGTGGAAGAGGGTGAAAAGCTGGAGTGTGATACAGAGGAATGATGTTTTCATCATTATTCAGAAAATTGAAGGGCAAAAAATTCCCTTTGTTATTATTTACAGTGCCAAGGGGAGAAAGATCAGGTCCCTGGGGTGATGGCTGCTATAAGACACAAGAGCAGGACTTGCTGTTTATTTAGAAAATAAGTACTTCTGCAGTTCCCCCGGGGAGTGATCTGTATTCAGCCTGGGGCTCTGTTAAGAGATAAGATTTGACCCCTCAGCCTCCTGAGGTCCTCCTCCCTTTGCATACCACAGCATGGCTGCTCTGTAATCCTCCTACTGCTGGGAAATGGATTTTTCCCATAAGCAATGCTTCATTCTTGTTGGCATTCAGGAGCTCAAGTTATAACCCCATCCCAAGGTTTGGGTCTTGGCAAGAAGACAGTGATCTCTGAGCAGTTCTTTTGCACCTCTCTCTCTGCACAAACACCCCCACATATTCCTGTGAACCTCATGTCACCTTCCTTAAAAACTGTTGCAATGCTGTGGTGAAAAAGAAGACGAAAAAAAATTTTTTTTTCCTCCTCCCCTGCTCAGGGAGCAGCTCCTAGCAGAATGAAATGTTAACGAGTGCCTTTGCCTTTCCTTCCTGCTGTGTCTTACACTGAATTAGACCTGAAAAGCAGTATCACCAAGCTTGAAGTTCAATTTATCAGTGCAGTCAGGATTGATTTGTTACACTACCTATTCTGGGGAAATGAATGTCTCCATCGCACTCCCTTCCAGGGCAGGCAGACCTTTGTTTTGCTCACATCAGCCATGTAATGTAGGAAGCTGACATTCCACAGATAAAGGAAAAAACCTACAAAATCCTGACTAATTCTACCCAGCCTGGCAGTGCCAGAGAGTGATGCCACTTGCAAAGGACATGCTTGGCATTGTGGTGGCTGCCGATACCAGGCAGAAGTGCTCTCTACCTGGGCTTATCTGCTACTTTTTTGTTACTGAATAAGTATTTAATGCCATAAGTATCCTAGAAAATTATTCTTACGTGAATTACATGTCCCCATTATCACTATTAATGTTATAGCTGGACCATTGTGTTGATCCTTGGAACTCAAATTCACAGTAAGAGTCGGGTTGAAAACGAACTTGGTTTTTGTACAAATTTTCAGCTGTTGTCTGAGACAAGAAAAATGAACTTTGCTACTGCTGTTGAGGAGGAAAATGTTTATTCATAATCTAGCACAGGGGATCTCCATTAAGAGAGCAGTAATTATAAATCCAGTTTTCTCTTGCAACACATTTTGATGGAATATTTGCAATGAACCACATACAAATGTGGGAATTGCATTTTCAGATTCAAAAAACCCAAAATGTGATTGCTATGAAGTGTTACAATTTTAAAACACCCTTTCCCCCCCCCCCCAACTTGTCATGTGCACATCAGGTGTGGAGGGAAGGGTTAAGAGTTAAGCACCCTGCAAAACCATGCAGAGCACTTCATGCTCCTAGAAATGTGGCTACAAGAAGGATGTCTATAGCTGGTGCTCATTAAGCGAGGTGAAATGAAAGAGGTAGTTGCTCTAAAGTAGCTTTTTTTCTTCAGGTAAAAGCAGGATTTCTCTCTCATAAATATGCCACAGCTAGACATAAATGACTTATTGCTTGAAAGCAGCTCTGCACTGCTGAAGATCTGGAGTATAAGAGTGAGAAATTTGGTCTTAAGCTACCCTGAGTGGGTGCTTTCAGCCTGACTGCTGGCAGCAGCAATGCTGTTTTTTGCCTGGGCTTAGGCTGCTGAGGACTCCTGCCTCTGCAGCTCAATGCTGAGCTTCCAGAGGATGCAGGAGTGGGATTATGTCTGTGATTGTCCTGTTACCACAGTCTCTCCCTTTCCACAGCCCTCTTCAAAACTAAAGAGTTAGTTTGGAATGCTGCTCCAGAAGCTGGGGCCATGCTTGCTCTGTAAGTCTTTGGGTACAGCTCCCCATTAATGGAGTAGGTGTTTTTTGTGCTCCTTGGAGTACCCACCCTTCTTGGCCCTTCTCTGCAACTTGGGTGTTTATTGCAAATTACTGTGTTTCCTTTGAAAAAGAAAAAAGAAAACAGTATCAACATTACCCACTCTTCCTATCTGCTCCTTGATCTCAGATCTCAGCAGAGTCATAACCTAGTCTTAAAAACTGTCTCCTACCCTTAGGGCATAGGTATGTGTGTAGGAAAAGACTAACAGATGGCTGAGGTGTTCCCCCTGATCCTCTGGCCAACATTAAATCCAGCTGTTCTTTAGCTTCAGCTCTGCAAACTGATGTCTGATGTTCTGCAGGAACTGGCTCCTGTTGGACCATGTGTCCCAGCACTGGGGTGTGACTGTACCCAGGAGAGGTGTGGCACAGACCTTGGAGGTCTTATTTTAACTTGGAGCCATGCTTGTCTCAGAGCCCTTTTCTGAACCCCAGTGTCCGTGCCAAATGCATCCCTTGTGCAGAACTTCTACCTTTCAGTAAGGCTGGGGAAATGTCAGCCTGATATTAAGATGCCCATCCTCAGGGACTCTGACTCCTGGCCTCCCAACACTCACCAGGCAGACACATACAAGAGAAATAACCCTGAGCATCTCCAAAGTAGTTTGATCTGAAGGGCTCATTCTTTTTGCACAGCTGAGTTGAACATTACTGAGAACTTGATTTCCATTTCAGCTTGCTTTTGTACTTGTGCAGGGCAGAGCGTGGGAGCAAGGCTTGGGCACTTCACAGCCTCCTCTGTATGGATCAATATTTTCCAATGTGTGCAAGTTTCCAAGAGTTTAAACCGCTGAGTTTTGCAGAACTTTAATTGTATCAAATGCAAAAAAGAAAAAGATACTCTATCAAACCAACACATAGCTAAGCACATAAAGAATTTAGGGGATGAATTAACAGAAAATTATTCATATGCTGCAAGAATAAACTGCTGAGTCCAGTGGAAGGAACTCCCATTTATTCTTTATTTTTATTTTTAGGGTTTACAAGTACCTGGAAATACAAAATGGCAAGAGAAGTTTGGTGGGAAGGCCGTGAGGAGGTGCCATTCCTCAACACTACTCTTTAAATTATGAAAAATATTGCTTTAAATCTGTAGAACATCAAAGAACTTCTGTCAGTTCTGACCACCTGATGGAGCTGAAGGAAGCTGAGAAGTCCAGATTACTTTGCTGAATTAAGGTGCCAGAACCTGAGCTAGACACAACTGTCACTGGAGACCTTACTCTACAGGAAATAAGCCCTTCCTGCTGCAAGGCAGACATTCTTCCTTTCTCAAATTATTTAAAACAACCAGAGGCAACAGACCCTCTGGTGGCCCATGTGATCAGCTGAGAATGTTTCTCCTCAATGACCTGGCATATAGAATCAGAGTACTTTGTATTGGAAAGGACTTCTGCAGTAAGTAGGGATATCTAGAGGGATAACTAGACCAGATTATTCTGAGCCTCATCCAACCTGGCTTGGAATGTTCCCATGCACAGGTCATCTGCCACCTCTCTGGGCAATGTGTTCCAGTGATTCACTATCTTCATTGGAGAAAAAAAAAAAAAAAAAAAAAGTCTTCCTTATATCTAGTCTAAATCTTACCTTCATTCAGTTTAAAGCCATTCCCCCATGTCTTACCACTACCTGTTCATGTAAAAAATCCTTCAGCTTTCTTGTGTGCCCCCCTAAGGTACTGGAAGGTGCTCTAAGGTCTCCATGGAAACTTCTGTCCTCCAGGCTGAACAATCCCAGCTCTCCGAGCCTGCCTTTGTAGGAGAGGTACTCCAGCTCTCTGAGCATCTTCATGGCCTCCTCTGGACTCACTCTGACAGGTCCACATCCATCTTATGCTGGGAGTCCCAGAGCTGGTTCAGTACTCCAGGTGAACTCTCATGAGAGCAGTCTCATGAGTAGAGGGAGAGAATCCCCTCCTTGGACTTGGTGGCTTTGTTTCCTTAGATGCAGTCCTGGAATGTGGTTGGCAGTATATGAAGAGCTGCCTTTAGTTAGCAAAACCCAGAGAGAAGGTCTCCTGATTGTTGGTAAAGCTGCTTTCCTCAGAGGCTGTGCTGGCTGCTTGTGCCCTTTCCAAGCTGGGTACAGGAGCTGAGCTGGCTGTTTTGCAGGGCAGAATGGCAGGGTGAAGGTCCTACAGCATCACTTGAGGCTGCCTGTCTGCTCTTTGTGTGAAGTCAGTGTTTTTCCTTTGGTGAATAGCCCTGGCCTGGGGATTGCTGCAGTGAGGGATGAGGCTGTTCGGATGTTAACAAGAGGTGGTTGCAGTGGGATCAACCCCTTCTGCATTGCTTGGGTAGCAGGGTGAAAGTGAGCAGGTCATGGCGTGGCACAGTGAGTGAGGGGTGGGCACACAGTATCTCCATCAGTAGCCCAGCTCTTGGGGGCTGCCAAGAATATGCTCACCTGCCCTATTGCTCCCAAACTGAGGCTAATCCTGGTTGCTTCTGGACTGTGCAGGAACAGCCAGCCTGGGACCCAAGCTCCTCCTTGCATTCAGCACATGGAGGAGGGTAATTAAAAGAGTCATCCTTCCAAGTCAGGCTTTTTGTACAGCTCTTCAAACCTAGAAACCACTCCTTTTTCTCCTGGCACTAGGCTCAGCTTGCTGAAACAAAGATTAAAAGCCTGGATTCCACTAAAGATTCTTCAGTGGCAGCCCAAACAATCTCCCTAGAGAAGATTAACTATCCCCTGCACTGAGGGGAGTTTGAGCTTTAGCAAAATAGACTGATGAGAAAAACATAGGTAGTACTGCAAAGATGAATTTGATAAAGGTCGGCAGAGCACAGTGGAGGCATGAAAGGCTGGTTAAGTGTTTGCTTTTATGTATAGCTGAGTTCTAGGTCTTTAGAAAAGACTTAATCTTTTCTATAAACAAATAACACATTCATTTACATGAATAATCCACATTTCTTATGCAAATCATTTGCCTGCTGCTATTTCTACTGAGAATAATATTCAGTATAATTACCACATTTATTTAGTGAATCTATTTACACAGGATAGCTCTCTGTCCATGAACGCTCTTCACCAGAGAGGCCCAAAGAGCAACAGGGGAGGCCAAGCTGCCAGTCATGTGTGCCCTGTGCTTTCTATTTTTGTTCCCATGAAGCATTCTGGGACCATTTGAGATGTCTGGGCAAGAGCAGAAAGATGCCAGCATCCTGCCTTCATCCCAGGGAGAGCACCTGCTGCTAATGGAAGGCAGCTCTCCCCTGCTCACCAGCCTGCTGTTTGAGCTCCAGCTAACTATAATGAGGCAAGGCACTTTGAATAATAACTTTCCTTTGGGTATAAGGCTATCTTAATTTTTTGTGTGTTTAAGTTGGTAATTGCCACAGAGTTTGAAAATCTTCCAGGGTTTACCACTCCTAATTATGTTCTCATGCATATGCATCCCCTGCTTGTGCACTCATTACTGCGAGGAGATCAGAACCCCGAACGCTGGAGCAGTTCCCTCCAATTATCTTCCATATGCAGAAGTTCCTGTGAAATACCTCTCCTGCATGGGATGGCCCAAGCTATTTGGAGAACATCTTGTTGTCCAGAGCACATTTTGCTCCACGTGGTAAAATCAAGATGGGTTTCATCCCTCACGTGTCTCGCCCAGACTGCTCCTGCCTGGGATGTCTCCTTGCTTGTAGCACCAGCTGCTGAAATACTTGTTCAGGGGAAGTTATTAAGGTGTCCTAATGGAAAATATTTCAAGTTTCTAGGGCCCTGATTGCCTCTTTACCTGCTCTGTTTGCATCTATTGATCGGTCTGGTTCAACAAGACCCTCTGGGACTAACAAACGCTAACAGGTTTGAATGCATTCATGAGGTTCTATGCTGGGAAAGAAAAATAATGCTGTTGGGCTTCTGACTTGTTCTTGCTCAATAACAGCAAAACAAATGCGTGCAATTAAACTTTACTTTGTTTTTTAAACAGCAGCCTTGAAATTTTGTCCTGCTAGTGGGGGAATCAAGCTGCTGCTTTGCTGTCTAACCAAGAGCAATGATTGGTGATGGGAAAGGAGATGTTAATCCACCTGAGCACGTTCAGGGTAGAATACCATTCCCTTGTAGGTAGGCAGGATTTCTAGCACCATGTGTGTTTTTGTGTAGGAGATCACAGTGAATCCTATGAAAAGATCAACATGGAGCAAGCACAGACATTGATGTTACTCACTCTTTTTGTACAGAGTAACTGCTTATTAAGTATTTGTCAGAGAGCTGTGGGGTTAGTTGTCAGGCTCTTGGAACTTTTGTACTTAGAGGGAGGTAGCCTGATCAAATAGAAATCACTGTCTTCATGCTTAAAGCATTGGATTGTATATGAAAAAAAATGTCTATTCCTAAACACTTCACCTAAATAATGGGATTAAAATCTTAAGAAGTAAGGTGATGTGTGGCTCACTGTCTCCAGTTTTTGTATCCCTCTGGAGAAGGGTGAGATAAACAGTCAGGAGTTTTTTCTATGAAAAGTTTTATAGGAGGAAGAGGAGGGTAAAACTTTCCACCCAGCTGTGAAAATTTTCCTTCCCCATAAGTGCCTGGTGCAATATTACATACTGCCAGCTGTGTTAATAGATGCCTAGATCCCAGTTGGCACTGGGCCATACTTACATATCCCAGAAATAGAGATTTAATTCTGAAGTCTGCTTAACACCTGCACACAAAAGGACAGAGGCATTAAAGGTGCTTTAAGGACAAAGCTTTATTTTAGCTAATGTGTTCTCTCACCCATCACATGATTTGTTCTTTATTCTGTTGAGTGTCACCTGTCCAAACCACAATTATGGGCTTCAATGTGTCTTAAGAGACACGGTCCTGCAGCTGGCTAAAAGGGACTGCTTTAGCACATTCAAAACAACAAAAGGGTTTGGTCTGAATTCTGGCAGGGTTCTCTGCTTGTAGAGATGGATGTGGGGGAGTGGGTGTGTGTATGTGTGTGAATGCACACAGGAGCAGAACTCCTTGGGAGGCAGGTGAGCAGCTTTGCTTCCTCTGGAAGTCCCAGCAGCACTGGGGTCTGCCAGGAGCACGTGTTTTACCTGAGCTATGCTGAGAACTGCAGGGGGCCCAGGACCTCACAGGCTCAGCTGCTGCTGGTAAAGATTCACCTGCCCTGTGCTCTATTTACTGATTGTTTTGCTACAACTTGGCCCATAAACTCTCTGCTGCCTTTGGTCTCAAGTACTCCTGTGTGGCCATTTGCAGTGCCTGCCACTGGTTGCTGGTGCAGTGACCTGGAGCTAGGCAGCTTACCCCACCAAAACAAGCAAAAACCAGGCTGTAAGATCAGCAGCCATTGCTTATCTAGGGGCTTTTTCCAGAAAATGGGAGCACCAGGAGAGACTAACAAGCACCAGAGACATCTGGGGACAGACAGGATCCAGAAAGCTTTATTGTGGCAATAAAGCCCAGAGGCAGGGCTAGTTAAAAGCAACCAGTGAACAGTACTGGAGGTGGTTTCAGTGGAAGAGCACTGTCCAAGGGAACTGTTCTTTGCTAAAATGTCCTTCAGTCACACACTGAAGTTGAAGTGTCCCTCTTCAAATCTCCCATTGCTTTTCCCCTTGTTCCCACACCTGCTTGGATCGGCATCATTGGGCACGTGGAAATGCTGTGAGTAAAGCCTGCATCTAGTCCAGAAAAACCTGTGCTCCACCAAATGGAGACAAGGACTGGGGAGCATGGAAATTACACACAAGTACAAGTGGGTGCCCATTTGATTCCAGTTGCTGGAGATGGAAAGTAAGCAAGAATTCCCCCCAGCCTTCCTCCAGTTTTACTACAGAGATGTTTTTGCAGTTGTTCCAATGGTGGGGGAGCTCAGTGCTGCCTCATCCATCAGTGCCACAGACACTAGCCTGGAGGTGGGAGTCTGACTTGTAGGAGCTGCAGGCAAATGTCTGGGTGTGTGCTCTGGCTCATCAACTAGGGAAGCAGCTTCTGTTGCTGCAGCTGACTTGATGAGAGTTTCAATTAACAAATGCTATTAAAGTAGCTCTCCTCTTTATTTTATTTTTTTAATGCATAGCATTTCCTGACAGCTTAAACGTTTAATTAACTAGAGATGCCATTGTGGAAAGTTTGCTAGAGAAGAATGCTTGTGGTTTAATTAAAAGGAAATAAAATCCTTTAGGGGTACTGGAAGAGATCTGCTTGCAACACTGAAGAGCAAAAAGCCTGCAGGAATCCCTGCATTTCCCTTTCTGAGTGCAGCAGTAGGTGAGGAGGTGCACAATGATATCATCACCCCAGAGGAGAAGGTGAGTGCTTCACAGCTTCAGTTTGACCCTCCCATTTAAGCTGCAGATGTAGGACATGTTACAGTTCTGTTACCTCAGCACGGGAGAGGAGACAGCCAATAAAAAGTTTTTGTTTTGTTTTTTTAATACTTTAACTTACAATTCTCCTGGTATTAGGCCAGAGCTCTCTCTAACAGTTTTGGTCTTCTCCAAGGGCACAGAGGGAGATCACTTTTCATATAAGTACTGGTCTGATTTTTTTGGCTTCTGTCACAACACAAAAACAACGGCAGATCTTGCCTGCCACAAAAATGTGGAATACTGTTCACATTATCTTCAACAGCCATCATAGAAGCTGGTTTTTGAGATGGCAGGGTACTGCCTGAGGTGGCAGAGAGCCTTTGCTGCCCTCACAGCGCTGAGGGCTTTGTGAGATGGTAGCTGTAGGTAGGAACCACCAGCTCAGCACACACTTGCACCTCTGCAGCAGCTTTCCACAGGACCACAGCATGGTGGCGTCAAGTGCTGCAGAGTTGGGGACCCCCATGGAAAAGCAACAACCTCCCTGCTCCTGTGCAAAGGACTTCTGCCCTTCCTATCCTCACACTGACCAAATAAGGCTTTTTGGACAGCTACAGGTCGGAAAAGGGAACTTTGTTCACATATTAAATATAAACCTGGAAGTCAGTGACATGACTGTTCACATTTAAAGCACAGCTCCAACCATAGAGGGGTATGAAATGGTTCTGAGTCATCTCTGGGAGCAGGCTGGGGCAGTGGGGTGGTGCTGAGCCAGGGCATGTGCTGGCTTGTTGTTCTGAAGCTTTTGCACCCCGGCTGGTATCTCTGCTGCTGGTGACGAGGGACAGCTGGGCTCCTGCTGAAACAGGCCAGTGCTCAGCACTTGCCAAAGCAGCTATTTGGGAGCACAGTAGCACACCTTCTGCCAGGGGTGGGAGAGAAACCTCTGAATGAGCACCTTCCCCTGAGCCTGGAGCGTGCACCACAGAGGCACCACTGAATGAAATCCAGCCCCCTGTATAACCACCTGTCACCATGCTGACCCTTTCAAATGCTGATCTTTTCTTGGAAACAAACAAAAGTCTTTCTGATAGATGTGCTACTGCAAGCAGTACCTCTTCATGGGGATGGTGCACTGCCGTGAGCAGCACTGAGTGCTGGGCTACCCCAAGCCACCAACTGAACCAGGTCTTCCCCTGGCAGTGCAGCTCTCTGTCCTAGAAGCCCCTTTCAATCCAGAGCTCAGTGGGGCTCCTCCATCTTACAATAACCTCCCATGTTCAGTTGAGACTCCTCAATATCCCCAAGTTGGGGGTGGATTTTGATCTTTTCCTCTGATCACTTCTTGACTGCATCTGTTTAAGGCCCTTTCAACTTCCTGAAAAAAAACTGCAAAGTATTTGTGATCCTTTTGGAAAAGAAACACTCTGTGAATGGAATCTCAGATGTGAACTGAACTCAAACCCAAGAGTATTCCTAGTAGAAACTGCACAGAAGCAGTGTCCAGCTGGTTTGTAGACCCAGTGGGATCAGATTCTCTTGAAATGTGCTTTACAGATGTCCTTGAAACAGCAAGGAAAGGTACTTTCCCCTTCCACCCACTCCTCAAAGGACCTGAAGGGCCATTGTCCGAAGTTGTGGTTGTGAAGAGTCCCCCTCCCACTCAGAAATCATGTCCTATTTTTCCTTTCATGAAACAATAACTTTCATCATCTTTTCAATGCTGATACCAACAAATGCCAGCCACCCATTTTCTAGATTGTTTTTCTGTCTCTGGCTGTACTGCCTGTAAATTTTGTTGTGTTGGAAACAGGTAATATGTAATGGACCTCACTTGTGAAGCAGCTGAGATTGGCAGATAAAAAATTACAGAACTGGGAAAGATATGGGTCAATAATACAACAGAAGAATTTTTTTTTTTATTGCCATGTTTTTAATGGAATTGCAGTAGGATTTTTATACAAGTTTCTGAAAGTCTACGACTTCAAATAACTCTGAACCTCCAGATTTGTATTCTTGCCTTAATCTTGTTTATATAGCTGTTACCATCATCTGCTTGATATATTATCTGTCCCAGCACACAGGCACACTGTCAGGAGGAATATGCTTCCTTGGGAACAACACATTGCTGGAGCTCCTCGGGTCTCCTGCCTCCACACTGGACAGCTGCACAGAGCGGGGATTTGTACAGTGTCCCCCCCCAGATGGAGTGGTGGCAGTGCCAGCAGGGAAGCATAGAGCCTTTGCCCGTTCTCTGCCGGGCACAGCGAATTATCCATCACAGCACCGAGCCCTGCCAGTGAAGCTTTCCCTCAGCAGAGGGAGTTGTTTCTCAAGGTAATAAAAAAGCATTATCTGATTGCATTTTTGTCAGGTATGTCCTATTTATTACCTTACCTGTAATCTAATTTGTAATGTATTTCCTTGATATTTTCTATACTTCCCCTCTGTATTTGGTAATAGCTTCCCCTGAAAGTCTGACCTACAAAAAAGACAAGGTTTTTAATCCAGCTTTGAATGATAACACCCTCCAGGTGCCTTTATCTGGAAAAACTCTCATTGCACAGAGGGAGGTCTGGTAGGAAAAACTCAGCACCCTCTGAAAATGTGTTGGGGGAACACTGTTTAACAGCAGCCAAGGTCACTTTGTCCCAGGCAGGGAAACACCCATGGCTATTTTCTACTTGTGGCAAGGTGATCTTTTTGGTCAGAAAGCTATTCCTGATCCAAAGGAGGTATGTGAGAGCTAGAAGCCAGTCTGTCCCAAGAGCAGGAAGGCAAGAAAACAACTATAAGCCATGTAAAAACTACCACTGATGTGCCTCAGCTGCTGAAAGCTGCTCAGGTGTTTCACCTAGGCTGCCAGGAAAAAGCATAAGGCAACAGTTTGGGGAGAGAGCAGCACCTGCAGGTCCCAACTAGGTTGGGCAGAGATGTCTCCTGGTGGCAGAGGTGAAGTGTGATGGTCCAGCTACCCTGAAAATGGGACTGAAGAAGGTTAATTGGTATGACAAATGATGCACACCCTGGGAACAGGTTGCATTTTCAGGTTGTGTGGGCTTCCCATGTGACATCAGGGTGGTGGCTCACCAGGGCATGAGAGCTTTCTGCCCTCTTCACACCTGGTTAGTTCTTCTCCTGCTTGGCCATAAAACAAAGTTCAAACTACCTGCCTGCTGGACCTGGATTTCCTCGTTCTGGTAAAGGTGTTTCAAAGTCACACGGCTTTAAAACAAAGAAAGAGAAATGTCCCTTTTTGTGGATGCTAATGAAATTTTTATCTGGGCATCTTTCTGTGAATGTTGGGCCTGAGAGGCATGGATTATGTTAGGGAGAAGGGCTTATTGAGCTCTGGAAATAAATCAGAGGAGGACAGAGGATGAAGATCGCAAATGATAAATTAGCAAGTGACAGAAAACAACTGCAGGAAATAATAAAGCCAGGAGAAGTGTGTGGGAAATGCATAGGAGAGGTTGTTTACAACATGTGCATCGGACTTTCCAGCATTTGACATCTTATCTCTATTTCATTCCATATGTTACTTTATGCATGGATTCCTGTTTTTATGGGGTTTGTTCTGTAGTTTTTGTACTAACATGAATGACTCACATCTGCTCCAATACTTGATTTATTCTCTAATGTCTTCTGCAAAGATTTGCTCAGCTCTTGTAATACTTGTCAGTGGCAAAATCAGAAGAGCAGCTTCAGGCAGGTGAGCAGGGATAGCTGGGTGAGACAGCTTCAGGCAGGTGAGCAGGGATAGCTGGGTGAGACAGCTTTTTTCTGGAGTCCTACTCTGTAGTTGTGTTAGGTGGTTTTTTCCCTCCTCAGCAACGCCTGTAGTTCCCACTTTGGCTGCCCTGTGTGGACAGGCCTGCTGTGCTGGGGCTGTGTATGGGGCCAGCAAGGAATGCCCCACGGGACAGGGATGATGGCTGAGGGCCGTCCTTGCAGGACCGTGGCCCAGCACTAAGCTGTTGCCGGAATACCAACAGCTGATGATTATGATTTTATTTTTTAAGTGTTCTTGACAGCTCTGGAGACACACATCTTCTCTTCCAAATCCAGTAATTAAATTCCACCTACCTGAATTCCCCCTGCTGTTTCAATTGGTTAAATTAATCTTCCCATCATGTCTGAGCCTCCTCTGTGTGTTGTTGAACGGTGGCCTCCTCTCGCCCCGCAGCCGGGCGGGGACAGGGACCGGGACCGACCCGGGCCAAACTCGCAGCGGCGCTGCCCAGCCCCGCGCATCCCTTCGCACGCCGGTGGCCCGGACTCACTCACGGAGGCAGGGCAGAGGGATGGGTGTCCCCGGTTACACACGGACACCTCCGTGTCCCCGTCCCCGGGGCTGCCTCCCCGCCGGCGCGGCTTGGGCAGGGCAGCAGCTGCCCGGGGACCAGCCCGGCTGCCTGTGCGCTGCACCTTTCCCCGGCGAGCGGCTCCGGCTCCAGCCCCCCTCCTCCCGGCGCCTCCTCCTCCCGTTCCTCCTCCCCTCCCCTCCCCTGCAGAGCATGCACAGCCCGGGACTCGCATCGCCGGCTCCGAGGCGGGCGGGCGAGACCGTCCTCCCCGCCAGCCCCGCTCCCGCTGCCCCCCGAGCTGTCCGCGGCTCCCCGCCAGCGCCTCCCGGTGCCCCCGCCGGACTTTTCCCTCCTCCCGAGGATGAGGCGGCCGACGCGGCGGCTGGCGCTGTCTCTGCTGGGGGTGCTGTGGCTCGCCGCCCTCCTCCTCTTCTTCTTCGGGGCGCGGAGGAAGTTGGAGGCGGCGGAGCCCGAGGGACACACGCCGGAGGTAAGGAAGGGGCGGCGGGGCCGCGGCTGCTCCGGCGGGACTTGGGCGCGATGCCGCCGCCGCCGCCCGGGGAAGAAGTTCCTGGCGGTTTTCGGGACCCCCACCCCATCGCGCTCCCCTTCAAGTTTGGTACTGGGGTACTGGACCTGTGCCTTTGCCATGGGGGCGGGGCGGGCACTGGGGTCCTTTCCGTACCTCTCGGCTTGGTTTTCCCCGTCCCCTCCTTCCGCTCGGTCTCGGACAGCGGCAGCCCCAGCCGCACGGCCCCCGCCCCACTTCACCGGGGGCTGCGGCTGTCGGGGGTGCCCCGGCCGGGGGTCCCGCCGCCAACTTGGAGCATCCCAGGCTCCCGGCCCTGGGGAGCGGGGGAACCGGTGCTCCCCAAGGAAACGAAACGCGTGGTTCGTGTCACGGGTGGGGGACCCGCGGCTCCTTTCCCCCGTGGATCACGCCGAGCTCTGCCCTAAAAGAGAAGGGCTCGGTCCTGTCCGGGCTGAAACCGGGGGGAGCAGACTTGGATATCCATAGCGTTTGGCGTCCGCGGGCTGGGCGAGGCTGGTTAAAGCGCGGGGGCTTTGTTGGCTGGCTGTGCTGGCAGGGCAGGGCTGGAGCCCCGGCCGGGCTGGGACGAGGGTGCCCGTGCAATCGCGCCGTTCTGTGTCGGGTGTGAGCCCCGGGAGTGACAGCGCGGCAGAGATGCGAGCGGCATCTCGCTCCGCACAGGGAGTGAATCCGAGTCGTTTCACTGCGAATGAAAAGCAGGGGAGCTGCGAGCAGCTTCGGCTGAACGAGGTCCCGGCTCCTCTCCGCGTCCGTGTCTCCTCCTCCTCGGCTGAGAGCAGCTGGGGCTTAGCTGCGGGTTAACTTTCCAAAGGACGTGCTTAGATGCTGCTTAGTGGTACTGTTGTAAATCTTGAATTAATTAATCCGCGTTGGAGCCCAACTCCTGAAAATACACCGAGATTTGGGTTATTGTGGCAGAGGAAGGGTGTGAGCCCTCACCCCCTTTTTTTGCCCCAGTGACACCCAGCAGTGTTTTGCCCACGATATGTGACAGCTTTACGTGTTCGCCACATCTTTGGAGAGCCTTATATATGTGTCTGTCACCTCAGCAACTGAATTAACGACCTGATTGGAAAAAAAAAAAAAGTCAGAACTCATAAAGCTTACTTTGATTTTTTCATTCTGAGGAATTATTGGTTTTCTGTGTTTTTTTAAAATAAAAATGATTGAGGAGGTTTCTTCAGGCTTTTGTAAATCTTTCAATCCTAGAAGAAGGGAGTGAATCTATGTGACTTCAGGCCCCAAAAAGACATAATTATCTATATGTTTATTTATTTATTTAAGCTGGGAAGGCAATAAATAAGTCAGTGAAAACAGGGTTAGAAGACAAGTGCTTTCTTAACTAGAACTGTGCTTTGGTGTCGGAACTGTATTCATAAAGATTGCAAAAAAAGACCTCTCCTGTTTGACAGGGGCTACTGGGCTACTATAATCTCCTTGAAATGAACTTTGCTTCTCGCTTAGCAGCAGCTGCCACTGAATTGCTGCCATTTTGCAGTCCATTTTGGCCTTCTGCTCCCATTCAAGACCCCCCCCACCTCGGGGTGTAGGTTGCCGATGCTGTTACAGGTTGGTCTTGGCTCCCACAGCAGGTGAAGGGAACTTCTGCCACACAGGATCTGTCCCCAAGTTTTGAAGCTGCCACTACCAATTTGCCATAACTCCAGCAATTTGACTGCTTAAATTGCCTCTCCTTCATTTCTTCTGAATTTTCCATCCAAACAATTGCATCCCCTTGAGATACATAAAGTGCAGATTGTTTTTTATTTTTTAATGCATTGCATTTTTTGGCTTTGGAAACTGCTTTGGAGCAGTATGACTTATAAGCTGCTTGTGAGCATGGGGATGTGGTGTCCCTTCAGTTAACACTTCAGAACGGCTGCAGAGCTGACTGGGGTAACACAGACAGGAATGCTGTGGTCCAGAGGAGCCTGGTGCTGTGTTCTGTTGCCCTGGCCAGTAGGACTGGCTGCTACTGATGAAAAGTTGAGCAGTTAAGGGTTGTCCTCCCAAATTCCTTGGGAAACAAGAGGAGGTGATGGATTGCTAATAGCAGCTCAAACATTGTAAGACAGCTACAGAGGGGAAATGGAGCAAATCCACATAAACTTTCCTGGCAGCATTTTCCAAGCTGTTCCCTCCCCCTTCTCTCCCAGCTGAGTTGTATTTCTGTGGACGTGGGCACACCATGTATCATGCCTTGTGTAGGTTTAACCTTTAGACCTTTCCAGTTAGGCTCCAGTTGGTATTGCTGCCTCCTGCCCATGCCTGTCCCGGGGCTCCTGGCACACACGGATGCTGGTGCCCGAGCTCCCTGCCTGGCTGTGGCACATTGGTGGCTGAGAGCTCCCAGAGCTGCTGCCCTTGGTTCCACGGATGTCCATCAGTCACTGTTATTTTGGTCACTGCACCCTGCTTTACCCCAAATCCTGAGCCAGGTCCAGGCCTCAGCTTCCCAAAGGAAGGCTTGTGATGTTTTTCTTGCAGTCCTATGCTGGGGTGGGCAGGGTCTCCACGGAGCAGGACCTTGGTGTGAGGGGTGTGATGCAGTGCTTGAGTCCTTCCTTTGCCCAAAACATGCTGCTGGCTTGGCATCTCAAGGATCTGGTGAAGGCAAGCATCCAGGGAAGGTCTTGCAGCAGTAGCTGAGCTTTCCTGAGCTGCTCATGCCCAATGAGGTGGGTGCAGCAGTCTGTTGTAATTAACTTGGCTTCACCTTCCCCTATAATTTTTTCCCCTGTATTCCCCTGCAATCCATCGCTATGGATCTCTTTCTGCTGCCTGGTGGCAGGCAGGCAGAGGGCCCCCCCCTTCTTGCCAACCCTTGCTTCCCTCAATCCCTGTCACCTCCTTTCCCTTCTCCTCCTCCTTGCTGCCTGCAGCTGCTGGTGGTACATGCCAGGGCAGCAGCAGCAGGTTGAGGCTGGATTTTAGGGTGTGGGACTCGCTCCTGGCCATGAGGTGTAGCAACCTTGCAGGGCTGGTAGGGTATGCAAGAACAGAACTGGCCGTGTTTAGGACTATGAAGTTGTTCCTGGGAAAACTTTGCCAGTCCCTCTGGTGCTGTTTTTACCGCTGTTGCTTGGGGTTTGGGGGTTGGTTTTTCTCTCTTTTCCAAGGGGCAGATCAAGCCCTCTTAGTGCTGTAACACTTGCCCTTTCGCTGCCCTTTATGGAGTCCTGTGACTTGGCTGGGAAGAGGAGCTGTAGCAGGGTGCCTGCCCTGCCAGGGAGCTTTACCCGGCCAGGTGCCTGCTTAGCAGCCATGGGCTCAGCCGGCAGGAAACCCAGCCTGATGGATGGGGCTGTGAGGACACCGGGGTCATGGATCAGCTGGGACTCGCTGATGCCTCCTTCCTTCCCTGCCTTTTGGCGGAGGGTTTCCAAACGTTTTGCAAGCTTTAATTAGTTCCAGCCTGTCTCTTACTTGTCCCAGCAGTTTTCCAGCTGGATAAACCAGGACCCGGAGAGGCTAATTGAACTTTGTATCCTTCTGTCGCTGGTGGACTCAGGAGGAATTGGAATAATTTTATCATCTTGGAAAATCGGGCTGCCAGTGACCCACCTGAAGTCACTGGGGAGGCAGTGGTGGGGCTTGGCATGTGTTCAGTAATCCTGGGCTCATGGCCCCGTGCTACTGCCTGGCATCTCCCCTGCCTCCCTCTGATCCATCCCACTGCTCTGCTTTGAGGGGGGGACATATAAACTAATAACTTAATTACATTAAGGAATAATGAGGGGAACTGATACGCAGGATTAATTACAAGCAAAATCCCAAATTAATTGTGAGGAGGACTTGTAGCTGGCTCTGCAGCAATGCTTTCCTGGTGTGCTGGCTCCTGTGTCCTGTGCCAGTCTGTGGCTGGGGATGCTTATGAGGGAGGAGGAGATGAGTAGGTGGGTGATAAGCCCTTGGTCAGCTCATTTCCTGCAGCTGTATCAGACCACAGTGGCTGTATGGCAGAGCCCTGCAGCAGGGAGAAGCTTTCAGGAGTCTGGGTTCCCACACTCAGGGTCAGCAGTGTGTGCAGGAGGGGCAGGAAGATAGTTTTTGTTTGGTTTGGGATTTTATTTCCCTTCATTCCTTCCTACATGCTAGCTTGCTCTCTCTGATGAATGGCTGAAGCACAGCTGACAGCCTCTGGAGGGAAAGCAGGTCTGTGACGGGCTTGAGTGCAGGAGAAAAGCTACAGAGGAAAAGTTTCCTTTATTAAAAAAAATGACCTGTTCTGCTTGACTTGTACTAGTGTTTGCAATGCAACATCTCCTTTCTGAGTGTGCTCAAATGCAGCTGGGGGATGGCTCCTGGGAGACGTGGAGAAGCTCAGCAGCCTCACTGCCTGCTCCACTGCTCAGCACCCTGCATGGCCAGACCTCAGTGCAAAGGGACCCTTGCCAGCTTTGTGCTTATGTGCCTTGCACCAGCCTATGCTTCCTTCTGCATCATCGCCATCTAGAAAGGCTCAGCACCTGGAGCTCAGCTGACAGTCTCCAGATATTAAATGCCTGTCAGTTTTATAGCAGCAGAGTCACTTAACAGATTAAAATAACTGTGTATCCTGCAAAAATTCAGATCTTGACAATTAAGGGATTGAAGTGGCAAAGCTGTTGGGAACAAAAAAAAAAGCTCAACAAAACAAAAAGTAAAAAGAAAAAAAGAAGAGGCAGAATGTTTAATATCCAGGAAGCTTGTATTGGCTGGGGACATGGATAGGTCCAGGATGTGAGAGAAGGTGAAATTTATTTCATGCTTTGTTGGTGAAATCCCACTCTGAAATCTCTAGGAGTAAAACCAGGCTTTCTAGGATGTGCAGAGCTTTGCTTGTAAAGGAGCTGTGATGGAATCCAGTCCCTCTCTCTCTTGCTTGTGAGTTTAGTGCTGGATAAAACAGCCATGCCCAAGCAGCCCTCATCTGTGGGATCAGGCAGGAGAGGTCTGGTGAAGCAGGGGTGAGGTGAGGAAGTCACCCCGGTGGCTAAACCAGCTGTGGACAAATGGTGAGCAGCCTGCCCGGTGCACTTTGATTAATTAACCTGCCCGCTGCGCATTACAGCGCTCCCTGGGATACCTGTGGAACAATAACCAGTCAATGAAAACCCTCCTAATTTTTCACTGGTAATTGCAATGAATGAATTTTGCCTCCATTACATTCTGTTGAAGCTCTGTGTTGCAGCTGTGACTGATGGGGGCATAAATATTGATTGAACAAGACCTGTTTGCTTTGCAAAACAGTGAGCATTGGAATGTACAGGTGCCTTTCTTAGCTTGGTGCTTTTAAAAGAAGTATCAGGGAGGGAAGGAAAGGAGGCAGGGATTCTGCTTCTCTTCTGGTAGAAGTATAAATAAATTTCTGTGCAGGTGGTACGTGTTTTGTTGACAAGAACTGTTAAGCACCAGAAGAAGAAAAATACTTTTTATTGTGCTCTGAAAGGATAAAAAGAGTTGGAAGAGTCCTGCTGCTTCACTATGAAGGGGTGTTGGAGATAGTGATGCTCTGAGGGTGGGTTGGGCTCAGGAGTGTCATGGTTTCTCTTGTAAGCTGCTTCTTCTGTCAAGGTCCCTGTAGAGCACCCTGCACATGGAATTGCTGCAGGCTGCAGCGTCCCTCTTCAGCTGGTTGATGTGGTGTGGCATCATCCTTTCCAGCTCAAGCCCTTGGTGCTGGGTTTTTAGGGGTACTCAGCTCAGGCTCACAGCCTGGGACCCTTGGTGACCTTTAGGGGTAGGCTTGACAAAAGTCTTAACTTCTGAGTGGGGAAGTCTGCAAAATCAGCTCTGTGTCTGGATGCCAAGGCTTCGGAGACACAGCGCATATATTGAAGTGTCTTCATGCTTGAGAAAGATGCTGACTACAAGGGAAGATGCCTTGTCCTGTTTATCCTTTCACCACCTCAGATATGCACAGAGTTGGATTGTTTACTCAAAACCTCACTGTTTTCTCCTCGCTCTTCCTTTCCTTGATAAGAAAGTATCATCCTGATTTATTTTGATGGGCTCATGGCCCAGGGCCTGTCTTGGCTGGATTTACAGCTTGCTCTGCTGAGACATCTCTTGTCCCTGGCTCTGCAATGTGACCTCTGCCTCCCCATGGGCAGGGGACTCTGCACATGGGATGGCTGCAAGGTGAGAGCTATAAATGGGAATGCTGTGCCTGGGGAAGGCAGGTCCAGGGAGCCTTTTATGGTACTGTGACTAGAGACTTTTTGTGCATTCTGAAGCTGAGAGGTTGGTTGTATATGTATAGAGACCAGGCAGAGTGTGGAGGGCACACCCTGCTGAGCTGCTATGGCTCCACAGGTGTGAGCTGGGTGAGCTCCAGCATGAGAAGGGTGTTGCCAAGAGATTCAGCCTGGCAAATAAAACTGTCTTGTGATCCCTCATGAATGCAGGTGCAGTGTTATTGTCCCTGGGACAATAGCTGACAAATCCTGGGAAGCTGAATATTGGGGTTTTGTGTGCCCAGTGTTTTTCTTGGGTCCATGGATGTTTGTGTTCTGTATGCACAGCTCACGGGAATGCCACTTTGGTACCTCTGGGTGTGTTCCTCTCTCCTGTACAGTCTTTTTGCCAGTGGGAAAAACGAGCTTGGAAGAAGTTGTGGAAATGCAAAAGCAATGTACTCCGCCTGGGAGAGTCTCATCTGTGAGGGCAGGCCGGCATTTGGTGCAATAAAACCAATTAAGGGGAATGTATCTGCAGAGAAAGCAGAAGTAGGATCTGTTTAAGGAAGACGTTTGCGTGAAGGAGTAATTACGTGCAGCCTAACGACAAAGGGTGCAGTGGATTGACTATTAATTGGAGTAGCAGGAACGGGAGATTGCTGGCAGTAGCTGTGTGTTTCTTGCTGGCTTCCTCCTGTTTAAAGAAGGAAGGGGTGAGGAGCAGATGATGGGGGGGAGTTTGCTCTCAATCCACTTTCCCGTGCAATGAAAAAGCCATTTCTCCCTCTTTCTCTCACAGCAAAATGTTCAGATTTTGCCAGCGACGCTTAGTGCAGTTGCTTCCTAAGCTGCAATTAAATTGATTTCCCACCCTCTTTACCCTTTTTGGTTCCAGAATCTCAGCAGGAATCAGTGTTACAGGAAGAGTAAGCCAAGGAGGAGATCTTGAGCCCCATCTTCTGCTCATCTAAATCAGTATTGCTCCACTTTTCATATGTATTTCCAGAGGAGCTGAAAAAGTTAGGCTGCCTAGGTATAGGTTTTCCCATATAGCTGCTGCTGAGGTGGGGAGGGCAGCTCTAGGTCAGGCTGGGTCAGTCTATAGGGTACCTGGAATGCCTCCTGCTGTGGGATGGGCATGGGGTGACCTGGGAGTGGCTGAGGCTCTGGGTGCCAGTGGCATGGAGTTGCTGGGAGGAGCAAGGAGGAGGATTTCTTGTCCTTAACATGTGCCTTTGGTGAAAATGATCAGTGGTGAGAGGTTCAGCAGGAGTTCACCCATTTGTTCATGGAGGCAGCATAGTTGTACTAATAGTTTGCCTCAGTCCCGCTGTTTGGAAACCCCTTAAGCACCTTGGTTAACCCTTCCTGCAGCCTGAGGGAGTGAGAGGTGTGGTGGTCCTTTGTGGGTCGCTGGAGAGGTGTTTGACTAAGGGACGATGTGCCAGTGTCACTTCTCCACGGGGGGACAAGGTGGATGCTGTACTGTCCCCAGACAGCAGGTGTGCAGATGGGTGGTGGCACTGGGACGGTGTGGCAGGGCTTGTGTCCCCTGCCAAACCCTGCCTTGCCACACAGAAGCAGAAATTAGTGATGATTTACTGCAAAGCAGCTTGAGCTTCAGCTTTGTGGAGGAGCAAGTGAGCTAATGATTGCATCTCATCTCAGAAAGTACTGCGGGAAGTGCAGTGCCAGGAGAGAATTGATTCAGAAGCAAAACAGGTTCATTTTCAGATCACGCTGAAAGAAAAGGGAAAGACAGATTCTCCTTTATTTTTTCCCTTTTTTTTTTTCTTTTCTAACTTTGGTTTTTTCCCCTCAGTCTCAAGTGAGACTGAAGGTCTTAGCCTTTCCCTCTTTGGTCTTCTTGTGGAAACATCAGCAATAAACCTGATTGGAAAGTGATACAAGGAGAACAGGGTTCATGCGGTGCAAAAACAAATGAGCTATGAAATCACCCTCTATTCTCCAAACATTATTCATGGAGCCAGGAAAATTGAGACGGATGATTCTTTTTCGTTTGAAGCCACTGAAGGAGTAAGTCCAAAGGATGTGATTTGGCCCATGCCAGGAGAGAAAGGCTGCTTTGTCCTGGCTTTCCAAATAGCTTTGCCTGCATTTAGACACACACCATTTCCTCCTCAAGGACCACCGTCGGCATCTGCCAGTTACAGCCACACCTCATAACCCATTATGGAGACACGCAGCTCACAAATAAGACACAAATATGTTCAGTGGTGCAGGCCTTGGTTGCAGCCCCCCCGGGCTGGATGGAGTTCATGCACATCTTTTCTTGCCTGTGCGTAGAATTTTTAGTTGCTTGTTGTTAGGTGAGGTGGAGAAAAGTTGAGAGGGAGGAGTTACAGGTGTGAGCTGACTCACTTTCAATGGCTGGCTTAGTTCTTCTTACAAAACTGGGATTTTAAAAGAATATATTTTTATTTAAATGAAGCTTTTTCATCTGGGTCTAGTAATCCGCTTTACCTGGTTGGTTGATTCAGGATAATTCAGGGTGGAATAATATCCTCTGATATCCTTTGCGATCTGCCTTGCGGGATGTTTGGGATGCAGCCCATTGCACTTTGACCTCGCCTCGATGAAATGCAGAACTCAGGGTCTTGGTTAGGGAAGGCACATGCTTTCTCCAGTGAGTTGGGCTGTGAGAAGACGCTGGGAGCTGCTGGAGCTGGTGTGTGGGAGCCAAGCTGGGAAGGAGACTTGTATAGATAGCATTGTCCTGCCTTCAACAGGAATGGAGCTGGATGGAGTAAGAGCAGGGAGGAGTCGCGGCATGCATAATGCCCGTTGCATTTTCCTGGTGCCATAATACAGTGTAATTTGGAGAGAGGCAGACTCAAACATGCATTACCCAGCCATCTGCTGCTGCCGCTGGGATCCAAATGGATGAATATACACATAGTGCTCGGAGTTAAACCATGTACAATGTGTAGGCTGCATATGGTTTGCTCTTGGTGGTACAGCAAAAATGTTTTCTGAAGACAAACCTCCTGTCCTGCCCTCCCATCCTGCAGGAAGGTTTCTGGTTTAAGTCCCTTTGGAGAAAAAAGAACCAACCCATGTGCACCCCTTGGGGATGTGCCCTCAGCCCAACAGTGTGCTGGCAGCCGTGTCTGCTGGCCATGGCATGAGAGGAGCTGATTTTGGGGTGGAGACCCCTTACAGAGGTGATGTGTGAAGGGTTTGGTCAGAGCACTAGAAACAGTGAGAAAGTGAAATACCTGAAAATTGAAATTAGATTTGCAAGTGGTGAGAAAGGGAGTTGAATGATGAGAAAAGTGTTATGTTGCCTGGTGACATGGCCTGTGTTGTGTTACTGAACCTGGGTGTGGATGTGTCTCCTCAGCAGGGTCTTCCTGGATGCACCTGTGCACTCAGGAAGCACACATAAAATATAAACACAATCTGCCTTGCAAGATGAGAGTGAGCTCCAGCAGGCATCTGAATCGTCATTCAGACGATGTTCTGAACGACAGGAAGGTCGTTCAGATGTTGTTCTTCACCTGAGGCACCGTGGGATTCAGCAAGGTGAGGACACTTTTCCTCCTGAAGGCAATGTCAGCAAAGGAAAGGCAGTTTCAATTTGGCCTTTGCAGGCAGAAGCTCTGCTCGCATGTGGGGAACAGCAGGAAATCGTGTTGGTGCTTTAGGGCACCAGCTGCTGGGATGTGGAGGGCAATCAGCCTTCCCCAACAGGCACAAGGGGTGTTCTGGGAAATGGGATTTTCTTGCTTTTGGTGCCTTGCTGCATCCTCGGGACTGCAGCTCCTGCTGCCATCATTGTGGTCAAATCCTGACTCTGTCAATGAAAGAGAAGTTTCATTCACAGAAGTGAAGCACATCTCTGCTGTGTAACCAAACCTTTGCACATTTTCTGTTTACCCAGAGCATTGTGCTGGGACAACAGCGGTAGCACTGGGGCAGAGCTGGTGCAGCAGCAGGTACAGGCCCAGCACGGGGATTTGCCCATGTGATAGCTGGAAATTAACTCATTAAATAAAGTAATTTGCACCTTTTAATCTCAGTGATTCCTGTGTGTGGGCACCTGTATTTAGTAGAAGAGCTTATTCTGCTTCAATTAATTTTATATCAATATGAACTGAATAATTAAAGGTGTGAATGAAAGGCCAGGTAGCTAATTCCCTTCCCTCTGGCGCACAGACTGCACTGAGATAACCTGGGAGAGGAAGCTCCTGACAATGCATGTGTTAGTCCAGCCAAAAGAGCCAAACAGTCCTGAGTTTCTATATGTAAATATCAACTAATTTTTAATGCTGATCTCCTCGTATTGATCTTGGTTTCTGCACTGGCACCAGCTGTGTGTGTGTGGCTTTGGGCAACCCAGCATTTCTCTGTCTGAATGCAGGCTTGGGTCTCAGGATGTTCTCCCCATCTTCAGGCAGAAACAGCAGCCATTACTGCATCTGAGAGATAAAGCAGATAAATTTGCACTTTTTTTCCTGGTTTCCAGAAGCTGTGTTTCAAGTCTGTAGTCCAGGAGTGGCTGTGTTTCAGAGGTGTTTCATTACAGTAGGATGCCATTGATAACTGGTTATTTTTGCCTGAAAATCACAGGGAACTTTTCAGAATTGTATTAATCCAAGGAAAGAGGAAAAACTTTCAAAGCGTAAAAGCTGGGGACATTTCTTCTTTGAGAGCAAACTAATGCTTGACCTAAAAAGTATGATATATCTGAAGTCCTGCAGCGCAGCTAAACTCATGCCATGTTCAGGATTTTTTCTCCTCCCCCAGTAATCCTTTCCCAGTGCATCACACAGGTACAGGAGATTAACTTGCTCAAGCTCTTAACATTTGCTCCACATTACAGGGAACCCAAACTCGACAAGAGGAAGACACCCAGTTCATCCCAGTGTGTGCTTAAGGGCTTTTGCCGTGTGGGATTTGGCGTGGAGAGAACATATGGGGAAGGTAGCGTTTCTGTAAGCAGGGCTGATTTCAGTCCTGTAAAGGACCACAGGGAAGTTTGATAACCCAGCAGCATGGTTCAGTGCCTTCCCTTGTGCTGCCTGGCTGTGTTCTTGCAAGGAGCCACAGTGTGATTACAAGGGCTGTTAAATGCCCTTAATATTCACACTGTTGGAGGAAGCATTACTCCTGCCGGCTCTGCTGTCTGCTGCTGTTTGCAGTAGCATCTCATTGATGATTAAATCACCAATGCCACAGTGAGTAGTGTGTGAAGCCCCTCCAGCCAGGAGATGCAAAGGCAGAGTTAAATTCCTCCTGTTTGTCTACTTTTTTTTTTTTCTTTCTCTTAACAACATTTTTTTAAGCAAACAAAGCACAGCAGAACATTTTGGAGCCATAAAACACGATGGGAAATGAGCCCCTTGAAGAGAAGTTAAGAGAACAGGGCACAGGCACTATGAGGAGAAGGAGCTGGAGGGCTCAGGGCAGCCCATGCTTGATGCAGCCGTGCTTGCATGCTTCTTCTCCTTGTCCTCTTTTCAGGCATAGACAGGAGAAGCAGCAAACTGAGTAATATGTATTTGTGTGCTGAGCAATACATATTTTTGTGTATACACTGGTATGTACTTGGTGGTGCAGGGGGAGTGGCAGGGGGTGCTACAGTTGTAGTGGTGGGGGGGGCGCTTTTGGAACTGAAGCTAAGGGCTGTTTTTTGTGAGAGAGCCCTGTTGTATCCTAACTTCTTCTGGGTGGAAAGCTGCTCCCATTTGTGTTGGGTTTGGAGAGTGTTTGTACCCTATCGTGCCTGAGCCACTGCCACAGCTCCCATGTTTCCTTGTCTGGCACTGGGATGCAGCTATTTCTCCAACAAAGCCTTGTCCCTCATGTGCAGCCTCAGCTCCCTCAGACAATCTTCAGCTTGCCAGGTATTTTAGGGAAAAGAGCCAAAAACAGATTCTTGGCACCCTGTTCCATTTGTTGGTCTGCCCTGCATCCCTCTCTGTCCCCCAGGGCTGTGTTTGCACTTCCTTGTGTGCCTTCCTGCTCAGCCGCAGGTATCACAAGCAGGTGGCTTGTCTTGGAGGGCTCCCCACACTTCCTATTTGTCCCAAAATGTGCAGTGTCCATCCAGCCATAAAGACTTGAATTTTGCTTATGGGGCCAGAGCCTAGAAACTTCAGGGGCTGTTTGGGAGAGAAGTACCGAGCCGAGCATCTTCAGCTGCAGGGATATGCTGGGACTTCCCCAAGGCTGGCTCCTGGCAGCACTGCAGCAGCCCCCCGTTCCTGCACAGGTATTGCTGGGGAGGAGGCTGGCACCTCCACAAATGACTTGTTTCCATGGCCTGCCCTGCTGGGGCGTGGGTGAGGAGCCCTGACAGGGTGGCCATTAGCGGGGCTGTCGGGCAGTCGCTCCCGTCGGTTTGAGTTAGGGAGAGCAGGTGCCGGGGACGCCTGGCTGGGCACCGGCATGAGCTGCGCTCAGGCCTCGCTGAGCCTCCATTGATTTCTGAGCTTGTCGTGCTGTTCATTAGGAGAGGAGAGCAAACGAGGTGCTTAGCACAAGTACTTCAAGTTGATCCTGATGGAATAGGTTTCTCCGCTGCCTGGAGAAATTCTTGCCCAAGTCTCCTGCTCATAGAGTCTTCAGCCTCAAAGCTCCTGTCTTCCAGGAGTGTCTGGCAGGATCTGCCCTGGCACTGCCCTGTCCTTGCAGACTTGCTGTACTGGGAGGGAGTGCAGAAAGTTGTGCTGCTGGTGAGATGATTTTGTTCCCTGTCCCTCGCTCCTGTCCTTCCAGGTTCCCACAGCTGGGTCTCTGTTGCATGCTGGGCTTGCTGTGTGTCTTGTTCATGCTGGAGCTGCATTGATCGAAGCACTAAATCAGCTGGCTGCTGCTGTGGATATAAATGATGGCTGTAGTGAACCAAGGGGAAGAAGAGGAAAAAAAAAAAAAGGAGGGGCAAACAGAAGGAAAAATTGGGAAGAAAACAGCATACTCAACAATGGATGGGATATGAGATGAAATATTTGCCTCGGCCAAGGCCCCTCAGCAGAGCAGCATGGTCCTAGCAACGGCTGGAGGTGCTGCAAGGGGACCTGCTGGGGGAGGAAGAGGGGGTTTCTGTGCATGCAGAGCTGTGCTGGCACCCCACCTTCCCCCTGCACTTGCTGGCAGCAGCTAATGGATGGTGGAGATAAGGATGGAAGCCGGTATCTGCCGCGTGGGCTGCACCACAGGGCTGGATAGAGGGCACCAAATGGAGCTAAATCATAGGCCAATTTATAGTCTTGCTGGCTACAGCTATAGGGAAGGTTTTAGATACTATTGTTTGAATGTCTCTGCAGCTCTTAAGGTTGCAACCCCTTCATTTGCTTTCTGCCTTAGCTGGGTTTCATTTTTTTTGAGTTTTAAAGCGCTTTCCTGCTGGTGAAAGGCTGAAAGCCCCCAAGGCTTAAGCCTTCTACTGATTTCAGTAGTTTCTAGGTCTTTGAGCTGGCTGTACTCTGTCTCTGAGCCCTGGCCTGTGCTTCGGGGATGTAGACGGAGGTTTGGAGCTGAGTCAGTGGCATCTCCACCTGCGGGTTGTTAGCCAGCTGCACAGAGCCTGGTGGCTCCCCATGGACCACAAACCAGATGTTGTGTGGCAGTGATTTAAAGTCTCTGTCATTTAGAGACAAATCAGTGATAATGAGTCTCTTTTTATAGAGAGGGACTTTGAGGCACGGGAAGATTTAATGGCAGACGCTCTGTAAAATTAGCTACTTAGCTAACTTTAGCAAAATCTTGGCCAAATTAACTAAAAATGAGCTAAATTCAGCTAAAATCATTGGAGAATTGTCAGTCTGGATGGAGGAAAAGCAGAAATTGAAGGGGAAAGTGAGGCATTAGTAGCACTGATGCAGTTGTAACACGAGTTGGTAGTTCAGGAACGTGCCCCTGCCTTGGGTATGCTGCTGAGTTTTGGGTGTCTCATTGGGATGGGTCCTGGGTTGGAAGAAATGAAAGTGGGTGATGGGAAGTTATTTGCAGGGAGATAAGTGTAACTGCATTGTGGACCTCACTGCTGCCAGGCTTTTGTAGCTTGAAGCACTTGATGGCTGGCAGCAGGACCATTTGATACCTTCATGGTCACCCTCAGCCACAGCTTTTGTAAGAGAAGGAAAAAGAGATGGGGGGAAAAAAGTGTCTCGTGACTCAGGATGGTATCTTGAGGGCAGAAAAATGGGGGAAAGCATCACTCCTAAGGGCGTTGTGTGTAGCTGTCAGTGCAGAGGGGTCTGCACCTTCCTGCTCTGTGTTGGAGGCAAGGTGCCTGGTTGGATGGGTCAGGAATGATTCATTTTCTGAAGAGGGGTATGGAGAAAAAACAGGGCTATTGTAGTCTTGTGCCCTTGGAAGTGAAATACAAGGAAGGAGGGCTGAAGAAAAGCTTCTGAAGTGGCTGAAGGAGGAGGTGAAAGAGGGTAAGATGAAACCCAATTCTGTGAGCCTGGCTGTTGGCCAGGAGGATGTGGTGAACTTCTGCTGTGTGCCTCGGGATCTGTCATGACCAGGAGCACTTAGGAGCTATTTTTTCTCCAGCAGAGCTACATCCTTCAGCAGATGTTAAGTTGACAGAAACAAGATGGATTGTTGCAGAAGTACAAAGGACTTGGATGTACGTTTTTCCCTCTATCCCAATTTATGTTTGAGATAGTTGTAAGCCCCATGGAAAATTATCCCTGGTAGAGGATCTACCAGGGTGATGCGCTAGTGGCTTTCTGGCTTTTGGATTTCCCCAGAGACAATTCCAGTGGACTAACCAAGGGTGTCAGTGTTACTGGCCAGCAGTGGTGGAGCCAGTCCATGGGGTCCCCATCTCCTCCTCCATTATCTAGAAAGCTTATGGATCAGGAGGGACTGGAGTTGTGGTCATGCTGGAGCTGGCTCTTATCTGCCCAGCTTTTTTCAGCCCTTAGAGCAGGCAAAGTCATTTCAGCTGAGTAATTTTTTCTGAATGGTGCAGAGTCAGGAGGGCACGTGCCAGGTGAAGCCGTGTGGAAGCATCCCTGCCTGCAGCAGTGGGGCTGGGGGCCACAAAGAGGGACCTAAGGCAAACCCCAGAGCCTGCACTCCTAGGGGCAGCGAGAAGGGAATGCAGAGCTGTGCCGAGTCATGCAGGGGTCTGCTCAGCATTCCCAATTGGCTTCTGGGACAGGAATTACTCTGAGGTGTTCAGGAAAGTGGTCTTGGGAGAAATATGTAGAGGGAGAAATACAAATAATCTCTTAGTTTGCAGTCTGTTCTGATAAACTGATGTGTTCAGAAGTGACAAACAGGTCGTGCAATTTTTGTGCTTCCTCCAGAAAAAAACAACCCCTAAATCCCAAAACCCACACCCTGCCATTTAATGTTGTGGGTAGGGCAAGGAAGAAATACATCTCTCTGTTTCATTCACATTGCTGGAAACACTCCCCTGACAGCAGTCCCTGTGCTGGCTGGACAGACCCTGGCAGAGGGTTTGGCAGTGCTGGCAGTGTTCTGCTTGTGGGTGAATGTGACACACGGTTTCACTTCAATAGCACCTGTGCTGGGCAGGGTGGGCTTTTGTCACATCCTAACCTTGATCTTAGTTTTCCTCTTGCAGCTCCAGTGTGCCCAGCAGGAATGTGGGGCAGCTGGGACAGCTCTCACAAGCCAATGTAGTTTTTTTGGGTTGGTGGGTAATAATGAGCTGTCATGGGAAATAGCAATTTCTTTTAAAGCAATCTTCTTTATGAAAGTCCCCTTGAATTTAATGAAGACTTAGAAAGTTGTTCCTGCAGTTTTTACGCTGGCATATAGATATCCATAAAAGAGCCCTCCTGTAAATGGAACAGAAAGGAAACCATTCATTTTAGCGTCTGTGCATTTATGGATTGATTTTTACAGAATCCTATTAGTTTCACTGCCAGTAAATGGCATGAGGACTCTATTTCAAACCAGACAATGTCAAAATATAGAGGTGGGCATTAAATATCATCCCACCTGTTGCTGTTCAGCTATGCTGCTTGTGTCTGAGCAGAATGTAATGGCACAGACCAGGAATGCCAAGTCGATCTCTTCCAGCTCTTTGCTTTGTAAAATCATTAGAAGCCACAATAACGTAAGAGGCTGGCATTACACTGGTTCAACAGCCCATTAAATAGATCCAATCATTTTTGTGCAATGCTTTCTTAAAAGCAAAGGAATACTCTCCAGTAGCTGTTTGTGGTGCTGCTTTTGAGAAAAGAATGATTTATGATGCTCCTCTTAAATAAACAAGTTAGATACAATGAAAAAGACCCCCAACCCCATAAACCACAGACTACTACTCTTCCCCAAAATGCAAACAATTTCTAGATTTTTTTTTTCCTCCCTCTCTGTCAGGTAGAGGACAGAACATTCTCTCCCAGCCCAGAGGGCTGCTGACAGCCTGGCTCTACCTGCCCATTTTACACTTTTCCTCTACGTGTTGTTTGAGCTGCTGACAGCCAGATGGTTTCATAAACAGCCACCTCTCTGGGCCAAGGGTAGCTCACCTTCCAGCATCATTACCCAGCTCTCAGATTATTACAAATGAAAACATGCTATTAGTGTAATTTTCCTTTCCCCCCTCCCTGTTTAAGCTCTCGGCTTTGTGCATCCCACTTGATATTTGGCATTGTGATTTTGTTGGTGGGTGGTTTTACTCTTTAATTTCAGTTCTAGCTGTGTTTGGTTTGCAAAACGTGGGGACTTTGCAATTAAAATCAAAAGTGAGCTGCGCACATTGAAGCAAGGCAGGAAAAGCAAGAGGCTGACACTTTGAGTGTGGCACAGCAAGTGGGAGACATTGCTTAGCCACAGCCATGCCAGTCTCCTGCTTGGCCAGAGCAAATCTGGGATGCCTTACTGGACTGGTTGGAAAAGGCAAAGTAATGTGGAAGTCATACATGTCTGTATCCATATGTGTATTTTCCTATATATAGGTTTTCTGTAGCTGAGATGGAAGAGGTTGTTGCCAAGATCAGTGGTGTAGCCTCAGATGCCATGTGCTATTTAGGGAGTTGATGCTGCTGGTTCTCAGCCATCTGATCACAGGCACAAAAAATGTGCTTTGGAGTTGTTTCTCCTGTTTTACCTTTGTGGGCTGACCAGGTCAGCCCTGCTCTGGTGCTGCTGTTGCAATAGAGACTAGGAGGATGTCACTTCAGAAAGAGAAAATGACCTTTCTCAGGGTCAGAAAAAAAAGAGAAGGATGTTAATAAAAGAGAGCCTGACCCTGAGCTTATCGTCTTCCTAGCTGTTAGGCTGCTGCTCGCATCCTTTGTCCACTGTGTCTTGCAGGCTGTGTAAGTAGAGATGTCCAGGATGGACACTGGTTCCCCAAATCCCCGCTGTCCCCCTGCCCACGGCAGGCAGCTGCCAGCACAGCCTTGCCAGGAGTGTTTTCCTGCCTCAGTGTTGGGGAGTGGCTTCTAGGGTTGGAAGAACATGTGGCTCCTTCCTCCCTGGGCAGTCTTGGGCTTCCCCAGCGGAGTGAGCACAGAGCTCAGCTGCTCTGCCTGGGGGCTGGTGAGGCTTGTGGTGAGCCAGCTCAGCTCTGAGCTCCCAAAAGTGCTGCAGATGCTTTGAGCTTGCCCTTTTTGACGTGTGTAATTTCTGAGTGCAGCAGATGCTGGAAGCTGTGTTTGGTGTGAGTTTGTGCCAGGGCACCTTTAAATTGCAGGGCTGAGTTCCTGGCAATAATAGGATTTGGCTGTAACATCTGTAGCCTAAATTTCATCCTGTCCCAAGGCTTCTGAGACTAGCTGGAGCCGGATTTTTGAAATTAAATTAATTTTTTTCTTCTAAGCTTGAATTGGACTGTACCCAAAAAGCTGCCACGTACACCTGCAGCTCTGGGATAGCCCAGCAAATGGGCTAACAGCTTATAGCATATTCCCAGTGGGTTTACATCCCATGGAGAATTTCAGGGTCTCTGTGGGCCAAGCAGGACATGGAGAAAGGATGGGGAGGCCTGGGTGAGGCTGTGCTGTGCTCTGGAGGTATGGAGCAGGACACCCTGCACTCAGGTCACTGCTCAGTGCTTCCCAGTGAGAGGCCTGGGAATGTGGCCTAGAAGCATGGCAAAAGCTTACTTTGCCACTTACTTTACCCACTCTGATGGTGAAAAGCAGCTCCCTGGGTAAGGCTGTAATGAAAGTTTTGCTCAAAGCAGGGCTAAAATCCCATTTCTTTTGCCCTTTAAATTATTTAATTTATTTTCTATATTTAACATGCTTATTCTTCATGAGTCAACTGAATTTTCATGGGTATTTTTTTTCCTCAAATATTTATCTGTGTTGGCAGAGGGAACATTTTAAAATGAGCTTCTCAGAACTTGCCCTAGATGCCCTAGTGTTTCTTCTGGCTGCTTCTGCTACGGAGTGGTTACTTGCTCCACATTTCCCACGTTTTTCCTGCTGCTTCCAGTGCAGATAAAATGTTAAAACACAACGAAGAATTTTAATTTTATTCCTCATCTTCACCACTTGGGAAATAAAAGGCTGGTGGGCTTAGCCTGGTGCTGGCAGCTGAGCCCTGCTCCAGTAGTGCTGGCTGCCCATTCCGTTTTGGCATCGCTGAAGCTGGGCAGGAGTGAGGGATAAGCCACAGTGAGCCTGCTGGAGCTCAGCTGTGACATGTGAAATAGCAGAGCCCCTGCCAAATGCCCTGTGGAGGGGAAAACCATCTTTTCCTGGTGTACTAGGATGCTGGTGCCTTTTAGCAGCCTGGATTCGTATTTTAGAATAAGGAGGCTTTTGCTGTTTTTCTTTTTGTAGTCCTGTTTAAGTAGGGAGGCAGAGTACAGGACTGTTGAACAGCCTTTCTTGGGTAACTTGTGAGGACAAGCAGGGTGCTGCCATGGGAATTGACAGCAATCCTGCCTGATTTTGCTCCCTGCCATCTTGGAGAGGTGGAAATGGTGCAGAGGGGGGACACAAGGGGATGGCTTCTCTGCAAGAAGTAGCCTTAGGCTGCTCAGTCTGGGATGGAGGGTGCGGGTTTGTGTTGCAGATCTGGAAAGTAATTAATGGCAGACAAATGGTGGATAGGAAATAGCTCCCATCTCTTCCTGGACAAAATCTGGGATTGTCAAAGAAAGCTGGCAGGGGCAGGTTCACTGTGCTGGAACACAAGCTGCTTGTGGAGCCCCATACAACAGCATTTTCTGGGTGCTGAAAGCCTGGCTGGGTTCAGCAGTTACTGGACAAAATGCATGGGGAAAAAGGTCCAGATGGGTGTTAAATGAGATCTTATTTTTCCCCTGCTCCTCTGAACACACCTTCCTCAGCTCAGCAGTTTTAGAGCTGGGTGGTCCAGCTGGATCCAGCTGAGCCCCCTGCCAGTGCAGGCAGCCGGGCAGATGTTTCTGTGCCTATCTAGGACAGGGAGGAGGCTGCATCCCTGCTGGGGCTGCTGTGCATCCTGCTCAGGAGCTTAAAGCAGTGCTTCCCAGGGCCAGAGCACAGCACAGACCATTAGTCTTGCTGAGTACAGCTATGATTGTGCTTAGCACTGCCTTCCTATCTCTCCTGGCTGAACTGTAGAGCACTTTGCAATGATTAATTCAGCATGAAACTCTTAAGTGAGCATTATTGCCCTGTGTTAAAGCAGACATAAAGGTCTCTGGCAGACCAGGAGCAGAAACTCTTTGCTATACAGATGTTCACCAACCTGGCAGTCTGTAGCCACCAATACGTCCCACTGGCCTTCTTTTGTCTCAGCACATTTTTAGGTCCGTTTTGTTGCCCTTGAGATGTTGTTCCTTTTGCTGCAAAAAAGGGGGATGAATTCAGATGCTGAGCTGTACCTAGCAGTTCGGGATTAAACTCTCTTTGCCTGCATAGATGAAAAGTCTTGGCTTGTGTAACTGGTTATTTCTGGTGCATCTCTCCAGGCGTCTGCCTTGATGTGGGCAGCAGCAGCAGCAGCATATGCTGCCGGCTGCGGAGGGACCGGTGCTGTCACCATCTGTGTGCAGGCTGGCTGGGGCAGTGGCAGGCATTGCTGCTGGGGCTCTGTGTCCCTGCCTTTCCCAGGGCCGTGCATGAGCCAGGGCCAGGTCATCTAGCTCAGTGCCTGTGGTGCTGTGTCCAGAGCTCTTCACATCTTGTGAGAGTTTTTTCTTCTTCGGGGTCTAGCAAGGGTATAAAGATTATGAGAACTCTCAGCTGGAGCTTGTGCTCTGAAGGTGCCTTTACAACAGTAAATCAAATATAAAAGCAGTCAAGTGGGTTTTTTTTACAGCCATCAGGACCAGTGCTGGTTGAGGTGCCTTATACACAGCTGATAGGACCTCTCCACTGGCTGATGTGTTTTCAGGAAAGATCATGGAGTAGCATGTCTGCTGCTTGGCACATCTTCTCTCTCCACATGGTTTCTGCTCTTCCCCGAGGTAGTGTGGCTTTTGCTTTCTCCAGCATGCCTCTCAAAGCCTGAGTGTACCCCCAGGCATCTTCACCCTTACATTTGAAGACACACTGTGACTGGTGCCAAGGGTTGGGGTAGTGAGGGGAGATAGAGACAGGCCTGGCCTGGAAGAGAAGAGCTACTGGAGTGTGCAGGAGAGGATAAGGATGGAAAAAGATCTATGAGAAGAAACAAATCCAGTTGATGATTTGTTGATAAGAGAAGCAGCATGACCAATTTGGGCCTTGCCTTGTGCTTTCAGGACCATCCAGACAGCAGAAGGTTGTGTTTTGTCTCTGGTTACACAGGCCCAGCAGGGGTGGTGTGAGACACTTCCCTCCAGTGGCATGAGCCCCCTTTGCAGTTTCTAGTCCCCTGGTTTCCACCAGGAAGCCCAACTGGAGACATGGTTCCCTCAGCAAGGAGATGTAGCTGTGGCCCAATAGGCACTGTATCCAAAACTGCAGGCAGAGAAACTGCATTAGCCAGGTCTCAGCCATATCCCTCCTTTCCTTGCCTGCCTGGCCAGAGTTTGCCAGCATCTTATTTCTCTCTGGCTGGAAAGACTGGCTCCTTGTTTCCTTGCAGCTACTGCCAGCAGCAAGCACGACCTCATTTGTATTATCCTGTGTCTGATCCTTAATGCAGCTCTGCAGGCAAGGGGAGTGTGTTGCTGCTGGAGCAAGAGGGATCAAAGGCATGTGGGTTGGGATGTAGCCCAGGTGGGTGATGGGGCTGCCTAAATGTGGGTCCAGCCTCTGCTCTCCACTATTTGTGTCACATGTGGGACTTCCCTCCCTTCCCACAGCTTTCTGAGAGCTGGGAGATTTGCCTTCAGCAGATAGTGCACAGCTGCTGGTGGAGCTGATGTGTCCACCCAGCATGAGATGCTCCCCGTGGAAGCGAGTGTGGGGTTGTTCCAGAGCTGACTCTTTGGGTTTGGAGGTCCTGGAGGTGTTGCCTATCAACTTGTTTCTGGTAGCTGGGTGGACAAGCCCTGTGTGGTGACACCTCTGTGCTGCCTAGGCCAGTAAGTGGAACACCCACCCAGCTGTGCTGCAAGGAGCTGTACTGTGCCCACGACCATTGCCACTGTCTCAGCCTGTTGCTGCCAAAGCATCAAGACCCAAGAGATTTAGGGCAGCTTATTTCTGCCTGGATTTGAGCTTTGCTGCTGGCTTGTATTGGGATTGCTCTGCTTGCCCAAATGCATCTTGTGACAAAATGTCATCTACAGGACTGCCCTGGTGTCTGCATGAAAGGGGATGAGGTTTGGAGGTTTGAGACACTGAGATATCTGGCAGGGCTTGCTGCTTCCACAGTGTGTGGAATTGTGGAGCTTAATGGGTGCATGCCATGAGCTGTACTGCCTGGGTGGAGGAAATCTCTTCTTGTATCAGACAAAGGGACTGGTCCAAACCCAAGCAGGAGCTGCTCACAAGGACTTCCATACTGTGTTTTCATGACTGAGGACTTCTAAAATGCTCTTTTCCTTATTGCAGTGCAACGTATGTTTGTATGTGAGACAGACGATCAGTGCCAAATGCAGAATTTTTTTTTTTTTTTTTTTAGGATAATAACAGCAAAGCTCGGTGTTGGTTTCTGGTTTCCATCCAGATCCCCGTGCTCTTGGATGTTTTGAGTTTGCTGCATCAGGAGACTTAGCATGGGTTTGGTTTTTATGATATCCGTGCTGCAGCTTTTGTGTCCAGACGTGGCTCTGCTCAGAGTTTTCCCATGCAAGCAGCAGGGCTGTGCTGCTGGAGGATGGCCAGAGCCTGGAGATCTGCCTGGCCAGGCCACACCAGCCATGTCCTGCTTCTGTTTTTTCCCATCCCCAGCCAAGCCTGCATCAATCCAAGGCACAGCACTTGAGGCTCCCGCAGCGCCTGTGCTCATGGCTGGCCAGGACCCACAGTCCTTCCCCAGCAGGCTTGATTGTTTTCAAACTTGCCATACCTTCCTAGGGTGCATTTCTCACTAGCCAGCACTGACTTTCTTATTTCTGTTACTGAGCTGAGATAGAGGAATGCTGGGCTGACACATATGCTCTAAATTATGCTGCTGTATCTCCGGTGCTGTCAGTCATAGTGTACCCAGGCTGAGGATCTTGCAGACACTCCAGCAGCAGGTACCTAAGGATCAAAGGTTTAGATCTGTTCTTGCTGTCACAAATGTTTTATATCTAGTTTCTCCTTGAGGGGAGTTGGGGGGAGGATGGGCTGGTACATCTGAGGAGTACACGCACCCTGGGGCATCGTTGCTGTGACCTGAACTTCATCTCGCTGAGCCTGTGTGTTGAGGACCAGCTCTGGGCTACAGAAACACCTTCCTCTGTAAAATGTGTGTGTTGAGATGGGGACATGGGTCACCAGTGCTTTTTGACAGGGGGATGGTGTCTGACAGGCGGGCGCTGACAGGTCCTGAGCTCCAGCTGAGCCCTGAGAGTTTGCCCTGTAGGTCAGTACCCCACAGTCTCTGCTGCCCCTGCATCACATGTGTTAGGGCAGCTCTCATGTTTTCTGGTGATGCTTTTAAATCTGTTGGAGAAGTTGAGCTTTCACCAGGAATTTCTCCACTGCTACCAGGATAGCTGCTTGGCATGGTCTGGACTGGACTGGGCTGTAGCACATCACTGCACAGTGGGCATATGGCAGAAAGGCTCTCTGCAAAGGCTTGGGGCATTTTGGTTAGTCACCAGCAAGGGTTTTCCTCTGCTGTTCCCATTCTGCTAGGAGTGAGAGCTGGGAAAAGGGAAAAAAAGCCCTTGTACTGGAACTACTGAGCACAGGCCATGCTTCCACCCAGTGGGAGCCTTGTGACTTAACTGTAGGAGCAGGGAAGCTGAGGCATGGTTGGAGGAAGTCCAGGGCTTTTCCAGAGCAGAAATCAAGTGCAGAAGTGGGGAGTTTGGTCTGACAGCATTTCTTGTCCTTGCTGAGCTCCTTCCTTGGAGCAGGTCATGCCTTGGTGCTGTCTTGGTGCATCTCTGCTCCCTGAAGCAGTTAGCTGGAAGGAGAAGGGTGAAGCTGGTGGCTTCTTAAAGGCAGCTAAAGCAACGCATGTAACTATCCTGTGTGTTTGCAATTATTGTATTTTTGTTTAATATCTATTTTTAGGTTATATGTGTTTTTTTATAACCTTTCCTTCCCTTGGAGACACTTCACATTCATATACTGCTGTTACTTACCACCCCTCTTGTTGCTGCCTGCCTTGGAAAGGTGGCTGCTCAGGGAAGGGTAGTAGCATTAGTTTCTAAAGCTGTGTAAAGATCCTCATGGAAGCAATTACCAGATGGATTACCCCTAGCTTTGCTGCTGTGAAAAGGCCATGTTGGGTCGAGGATGCTGACTATATTAACAGCACGATCCCTTCCTTCTTGGGAGGAGTGTTTGGGATTAACCTCCTAATTTTTAAAGGGCTGGGTTCAAAGCAGGACCTTCAGAGCAGGGATCTGCCTGGCTGGCTCCTTTATTCTTCCCTCCCTGTTCCCTTTTCCCTTTCCTTTCCCCTGATGTGCCCTGTCCTGGACTGTCCTCTGGCATGCAGGAGCCACAGCTCCACGGGGAAGGAGAAGACCTTCCCTGACCTCTGAGATGTTCCAGCTCTTGGTTTGGTAGGATTTTGGCTGTTCTGCAGGAGGAGGAGCAAAGCTCAGCTGGAGACTGAGTACAGCTATGGGCTCCTAAGTACTAAATCATCTGCTGCTCCTGCTGAAGCCTGGGAAGGCTGGCTCGACCTTCATGGCTGGGAAGCAGCTCATGTCTGTCCTGAAAGGCACAGAAGGAAAACAAAACATTGTCTGTCCATGTAGGAACTCCCTTTTGCCACTTTATTTACCCCCCATTGCTCTGGGCTCTTCTTTATATATTTCACCTCTTGTGATCCTGGAATGTGCTGAACCTGGCTGATGTGGGGGCACGCATGGGGTGTTGCCTTAATTTCTTTCCCAGTTAGTGCCCTTTGTAATTAGTGATGACCTTTGGGGAGCGGCTCCTGCCCTCACCCACACACCAGCCCTGCAGCTAGCAGAGGATGGCACTGAGTGGGGCAGAGGGCTGGGGAGGGGCTGCCTCTGGGGCACCAGTTAATGTGGCTCCATGGCCCCAAAGATGCTCTTTGGCATCTCCTGGCACCCTGGTGAGCCCAGAGGGGGTTGCTACGGGAATCCCCTTTGGCAGGGGGCAAAGGCATTTTTGGGAATCAGCAGGTGGAGAATGATGGAGAGAGCCCAGGGGAGCTGTGTGTATCCCACTGCTGATGGGGGTGGCAGTGGGGGTGAGGGACTGCTCCCGTCAGCTCAGAGGACTTGGCCTGGGAATTGATGCTCAACTCATTGTGGGGCTGCTGCCAGTCCAGATGTTTTCCACTTATTCTGGGTTTTTAAAACCTAAAATCTTAAAAAATAAGTGAAAGCAGAGACTCTTAAAATGTATTTTGTCTGGTTTGCCATCTAGAATTACTGTTTGTAAACCCATTAGAAGAGTTCACAGGTGCCGTGGACTTGGACTGGCATTGCTCATCCTTGGGGCTGTGGGAAAACCCAGAAGACCTTTTTTGGAGAGAAACTTGGGGAGACTGATGCAGCCCAAGCACAAGCAGTTGAACTGAGAAGTCCTGCAGCATCCCAGGAGAGCTGTGGTCAGGCGTAGGAGGAAATGACCAAAAATCCTTTCCATCCTTCAGCTTGACTCCCAGCACAGACAGAGCTGGGTCTTCTCTTTTGTCCAGTCAGCAGCTTGGTTTGTGCTGACCTCCTAAATATTCAGCTCATTATACACTCTAACATATAAATAAAACAGAAGCAGGCAGCAATATTCTCCAGGAGGATATAATCGGCTTCCTTTCCTTTTTAATTATGCAGGATTTGTCTCCATGTGTCAGGCTATCCTATGGGCTAATTTATTATTTTAAAGAGTTAAGATCTGTGCCCTTTATGTAGTGAGACTCTTATGAACACACCTGATTTTGGGGGTCCAAGATGAAAAAACATCCTTCTAGATGGGGAAATGCAAGGAATTTTGTCGCTGGATGTTGTTTCTAGAGGTCAGTGGCTGGATCCTGCATTCTTTTCCATCGTCACAGAGAGGTACAAGGTTCTTCACGCTGCTGGAGATGGTGAGGGTCACCATGGGAATTCCTGGGCTCTGTCTGGGGCGTGTGATGCTAGCTGGCTGCTAGCATGCATTGCCTGTCCCTCTGTAGAGACAGGATGGTGGCCTGGTGCTACAGCCAGTGGATAGGAGCATTGTCCACATATGGAGCTCTGGCTCTGGATGCCTGTGGGAGTTGTGGATATATTTTAAACTGGCACCACTGCCAGTGCAGCAGTTGCTTGCTGATAAGTGTGGTGTGAACTGTGAGCTGACTTGTTTTCTCCTAAGGGAAGCCCTTGAAACAAAATTTGGCTTTTCATCAAAGCAATGAATCTGTCATCTTTCCCTCTATGCAGCTTGGAGTCCCCTGCTCCTGATTTGTGAATAAATTCCCCATTTTGGTGACTGCCCTGGCCATCCATTTTAAAATTAAAGCTTTGGTGCCCTTACTGGAAAAAGCATCAGTAATTCTCCAGTGGCTTTTCATGCTGTTATATTAGGCTAGAGACTTGAGCATGTTTAAGCCTCTGGAGGGTGTTTCAGACCATGTATAATGCTTACCACAGATACAAACAGGAAGATACACAAATTGCTGGTTCTATCTGTGATTGACTTAATGGCAGCCCAGATTCCTTAGCCCTGGGTCAGCTGCTTGCACTGACTCAGTGGCCAAAAACCTATGCTGATGCTGGCTGAGTGTAGGGATGATAGGAGGAAGATGCTGAAGAGCCTTCTCCAAGTCCTTGAGGGGCATGTTTCCATCCAGGCTGAAATTGCAGCTGTACTTAGTGAGGGTCAAGTCTTCTTCCAGTTCCTGAAGGTCACATCATTTTCTATGGCCCCTTTCCAGCCTTTGTCAATCTTGTTGCCTGATGCAGCAGGTGCCTTGATTGTGTAAATGTGTGTGGGCGCCAAAGGAGAGATCCAGGCTGTGCCCACACGGGAGGTAGTGAGCAGCAAGGGCAGAAAAGGTGCTGACAGTGTGGTCTTGGCCTCAGGGCCAAGTGAGAAAGTGGGACACTGAAAGGTCTTTAAGGACTCGTGCTCCCTGCTGAGCCAGCAGAGAAGGAGGAGTACTCCATCCTTTGAAGATGGAGCAGAATGCCTGTGGATGTGCATAAGCAGGAAGGGGTCAGTGGCAATGAGAAGCTTGATGGTGAATGTTCAAAGCTTCTCCGGGGACCCCAGCTGCAGGGCAGGCTTTTCTGGAGAAGTGCTTTGCTTTAATTAGGTATCTGTATTAATATTTTATTTGATTTTTCTTTTGTTTTGTTCTTAGTTCCCCCAAACTGGGATCATAACAGACTCAGATCAGAAGCTTTTCTTTGAGAGACAAAAAAAAATCACCTCCAAGCAGGAGGAGGTGCTGGTCTTCCTTGGAGCAGGGTGGGATCCTGGATCTGCTGCATGTCCCCATAGGGTCACTGAGGAGCTGCCACCAAGGTGTTCATGCATGCTGTACCCAGGTACCAGTGCAGGAGGAAGAGGAGTTTCAGAGGCCTCAAATAAATGAGCTGGAGCTATAATCTCCATGGGTCAGAAAACTAATTAGGGCAGATCATGGTCAGGCCCTGAGCTACCTCCATTCCCAGTGTGTGATTTGTGTCAGCACAAAGCAGAGCCACTGAGCCAGTGAAGCACGTAAGCAAGTACTTAACTTCAAGCATTTCAACAGGGGTTTCTGTCGGTTCCTACAAATGCCTGGAGTCACTTAAGTTTTTATTTATACAAAGTGCTTGATTGGCTTAGGGATTGTGCAGTTTGGGGAAGGAGGGTAAGAGGAAAGAGGTGACTTCCAGGGTTGGTGTGAATTTGATGCTGAATGGTACCTGATGCACTGGAGGATGTGATGCAGGATGAGTACAAAGCCTGTTTTCCAAAGACCCACAGCCTGCTTTTGCTACCACCACATCCTTTTTGGATGGAACAGAGACTGGCTGTGGTGCTGCCTGTCTCCCCCTTGTATCCTAGGGCTGAGGCCATCAGGATGCACAGCACTGCTCGCTCAGGGCTAAGCTGAGGCACTGGGCTCTGGGGTTGAGAAAACTACACCAAAACTTGATTGAAGGATCTTGTACCTCACCGCTCCATCTGGGTTATTCAAGGATGCGGATGAAGGCAGACTGACACTGTCCCACTTCTTTTCCCTGATGCTGCTGACCCTCTTAAGTGCATGTGCTGGCACCGGGGGACAAGGAGGGATGAGCCCTATCCTGTTTGAAGTATTATAATCCTTTCAGATGGCATTAATGCCTGGGCCAGCAGCAGCTCTATAATTGAACCTCCTGTTTGCAAGGGCCCTGCGCTTCAGTGAGACTTCTAAATCTCATTTGTATAATGCCTGGTTGCAATTCCTGCTGAAAGATTGCCCTCTGCCTCCAGTGCCCCTGAGCCTGCTGAGCACAAGGATGTCCTCACTGGAAGAGGAGTGACACAGCGTGACCAGGCAGCAACATGCTGCATGGCATCTGAGTTTCCAGAGTTTTCACGTGTTCATTGGACCTTACGATAGCCTGATGGAATTTTTAATTTCCCCCTCCCCTCCTGTTTTTTAATGCCTGAGTCCCAGGGAATGGGCTCAGTGGCAAGTGCTCAGTCAGGTATTAAGTAGGGATGAGATTTTTCAGGGAAAGCTAGGTTTGAGAGGAATCAACATTTGGCTGCTGCCAGACTCCTTTGGGGTCATCTTTGTACTTGCACAGGCAAAACCCTTTTTATGGGCAAATGGGTTCCCTGGAAAACCTTGTCAGCTCTGCCAGCCCCCTGGGCTGGCTTGGGTTTGCTGTCTCTTGAAAGGATGCTCATGACACTGGTCTGATTCACTCTGGTCTGAAGGCAGAACTCAGCAGCCCCAAAAGGAAAATGGCTCTTATTTTAGCAAAGGCTTAAGTTCTCTATGTTAAAACAGTGCCACAAAAGAAGAAAGTGAATCAGAATCTCCCTTTGGCTCACACTGCCCACTCCTTGTCTTGCTGGGCAGCTGGAGGCTGGCCCTGAGGGTGGTGTGACCTGCCTGTCCCCAGTCACTGCTGGCTCCTCTTGGAGGCTTTTCACCTGACATGCCCTTTCAGTGCTGGGTTGTCTCTGGGTGGCCAAAGTGCTGCCACAGCTCCCTGCCCAGTGTCCAGCCTGGCCTGGCCTCCCCTGCCCTGCCGGGGACACCGCGGGCCCGCAGCAGCCGCAGCCGGCTGGGCTGCTTCTTCCTCCTTCCCACGCCAGCAATCCCTGCTGTACTGTAATCACACAATTATTATGCCGTTAAAATGTCATATTCACAGAAATCCACATAAACAAGGCATTAGCAGTTGCCAGGAAATTGTAGTTTTACTGCTAATGACCCATTTTCCCCCCGCAGCACCACTTGGTTTTTTTCTTAAATATTATTTTTTCCCTTCTTTGTTTCTTTGGTATTTTTTTGTCTTGTTTTGTTTCTGAGCTGTGATTTAAGAGGCAGATGACAAATTACATCTTTGCACTGAGAGGCTTTTAATCTTTAATGTACAGTTACAGTGAAAAGCTGCCTCTGTGCCTGCTCTGGGCTGTGTGCCCTAAGCCAACGAGGGTGATGGGTGGTTTTGGAGGAGGTGCCTTTAGGGGTCATTTTTTGGGGTGTACTTTACTGAAATGGCAGAGAAAGCTCTTGGTGAGGCCTGTTCTTGGTTGGGTGCTGGTGTGAGATGGAAGCTTCTCTCCACAATAAGTTTTGTCCCTGTCTTTTTGTGGGTGTCCCTCTCCTTGACCACCCCTGGGTACTCCCCTGTGTGGTGTTGAAAGAGGCAGCATTTGTTTGCCAAGAGCAGACAGCCACCCCTTGGTTATATTTTTCTTTTCTTTCCTTCTGTTCATTGAGTGGCTCTAACTCTTTTAAGCATTGCCTGTGTTTCCTATAATTATTACCAGTCATTAAACTGCAGTGTTGAAAGAGAAATTACCTAATTCCAAGAAAAAAAATGAAAATTTATTACTAGTACGTGAGAGAAAATGAATAGGAAACTTGAAGAGATGAGCCCTGTAGAAGATAAATAGAAAGGCAAGTGGAGTATTGACTTGATCCCTTTCTAGTGCAGGGTAATTTGGCCTCTAAAGTGAGTTAGATCATAATAAATTAAATTTAGATTTCTGCACATCAGTTAAATAACTCCCAAGACAGAATTCTGGTGTGAGGAAGAGGTGATAATACATTGTGGAAATATTAGAATGAAGACCTTATCTGGTAACCTGTAACCAGTGTGCTGTCCCTGGGTGAGCACAGGGGATTTCTCCTGATGCTTTATCTCTCATTCCCTGTCTTGGATCAGGTGCAGACGAGAAACAGGTGAGTCCCTGTGTGCAGGTTGGTGAGGTCTCCTGTCTCCTGCTGCTTGCACAGCTGGGAGCTTTTCATGCTTTTCTCTCCTGCTTTGAGCAGCTGTATTTTGCAGAGGTCAGTGTGCGCCTGTGTCTGAGCTGAGCATTCTGCTCCAATTTTAGTTACCCTTTTAGGGAGGCTTGGGATGGAAAGAACACCCAGAAGATTTGGGTGGGTGATGTAGATCAAAAGCAAATGACCAACCCCCAGTATCTACCTCTGGCTGAGAAAGTGAACCCAATCCCTTGTCTTGTTTTGTGGCCAGATAGGGTTTAAAATAACTCTTTAATCTCTGGCATCTAGTTACTGTATATCTCAGGTGTTTACTTAATTACCCAATATTTAGTACCCATCCCACTGATAGCTTTCCTCAGCCCAAAAAGGAGAACCCGGGTGAATCAAGGTGGGCTGGTGTTTCTCAGGTGGAGATTGCACAGGAGTATTAATTAGTCACTGCAGAGTAAACCAGGAATGCAACCCTGGAATGGAAGGTATATCCAGAGCAGGATGACAGGTGAATGCTGTGGGGTAAGGTAGTTGTCAATTTACTGCTGGGACCCCACCCCTGCTAACAGCACATTTGTGGAATTAGACAGATGCTGGGAAAATGCCATCCCAGACCCTGGAGGACCCTGCCATATGGCAAACCTTGCTTCTGCTGCCTGGCCAAAGCATTGCTGCCCTTGTAGCAAGTGCAGAAACTCCAGTTTTCTTGGGGGAATCCACCAGCCCTCCCACCTGAGCCATTAGATTCTTGCCCAGCTGCACCTTTCTAGCTGATCCAAGGCTATTGGGTGTAACTGACATCACAAAAAACAAACCAACATATATACACACACACATCTTACAGCCTTAAGTGTTGTGTGGCCACTTTTGAAAGCCATCTCTCTTACTAAGTTTGATAAAACCAACTTTTATTTTTCTTCACAGCATTAAAATTTAGGGACTGCAGCTCTGGTGGTTGTTTCAGCAGCGCCAGGCCTCCTGGGGTCATCGTGAAATCTTACAAACATCAGGCTGTCGCTGGCTCCGCGATGCAATCACCTCACTTTTCCCTGATCTTTTACTGCAGTGCTAAATCATGTTTTGCAAGATGCCTTAGAAAAAACCCAACATAAACAGCATTTATCACCCTGTGCACGTCGGCCCTCCCGAAAGTTGTGGCTGGGTTATGTGCGTCCTCCTCGTAAAACTCCTGCAGGGACCTTACTGGTTTCATAACTTTCTCCCAGCCTTGAATAACTTTATTCCAGTCCTGAATTACTTCCTCTCAGTATGGCTGGTGACTGAGGGGTTTCTTCTGATCTTCTCACACTGGGATCGGTGCTGGAGGAGGTCCTGAGAAGGCCATGGGGTCAGGTCCAGGGGAGGATGGATACAACCTTGTATCTGGAATGCCCTGCATCCCTGGAATTTTTTGGCTCTTGGGATGGCTCATGTCACCGTAACGCAGAGCAATGTGGCCTGTCCTATAGCTAGAGGTGCCTGGCTTACTCCTGTGATGGTTCACTTGCAGGAGGCAGTGCTCCCTCCTCCCCTTCCCGTGACCACAAAAAAATGCACTGCCAGATGCGAGTAAAATCAATTATGGGATAAAAATCACCCTTTTCAAAAGCTTCATTTTGCGCTATTAGCAGGCAAAATCGGCTTTGAGATGGTGTGAACTGAGGAGGGGAAAAAAAAAAAAGAAAAGCAGAAGAAAAGATCAATTATTGGATAAGATCACAATTTTCTTTAGGGCTGAGATGTCTGTAAATGTTTGCATCTCTCAGTGTTACAGGTAGGCTGAGATCAAAGAGGTTGTGCTGCTGTAGCGATGAGATCTTATCGGCGCTGTTTTGTGCTGGCTGCCTCAGATGCTGCCAGAGGATGCTTAAACCCCCGACAGCTTCTGCTGTTCAGGGATGCTTCAATTCCGACAGCACTGAGCCATCAAGAAATGCTTAAACCCCCCAAGGTTGTTGAAGCTTCTGGGTAACCCCAAAATGCAGCTTTTCCATCCTTCTGGAGCGAGGGGGACCACACAGACACGTGCTTTCTTGATGTTCTCCCTGTGGTAGTGCTGAAGTCCTCAGTGGGAGACATGTGGTGGCAAAGATGGACTGAAATTGGGTTGGGAGTATGATGGCCCCCTTCTTCCAGAGTCCTGTTGCTGGAGCTGGGGCTAGGATGTGGCTGTGAAAATGCAGGATTACTCCTTTCCTACCTGAAGGGTTATGGGGGCAATGGGTCATGTGATGTAAAATAGCTTTGTTTTTTGCCTGGAGAAAAATGAAAACCCTTTCAAAACATCTGTACTCATGTGTTTTCTTGAGATGGTGCTGCTTGAGAGGGGCATCCACCAGAGACCTGAATTTGGGTTAAAATTAGTCATTTTAATTCAAATTGGAAGCTCTCTTTGACATATTGTTTCAGGACATGAGGACAAAAAACAAATGCTGAAGACCTCATGGGACTCCTGGTTAGCCTGCTCTTGCAGCGCTTGCCCGAGTTGCAGGGCTGACCGACCTCCGGTGGGGCTTGGGAGGACCTCTGGAGCGGGGTCAGGCATCCTCCAGTCTCTGCTGTCTCTAATGGGGCTGACTTTGTGCGCGCAGGAATCGGACGTGGACTGGGACGACCTTTGGGATCAGTTTGAAGAGCGGAGGTACCTGAGTGCCCGGAGGTGGAAGGGCGGCGAGGACCCGTACCGGCTGCATGCCTTTAACCAGCGGGAGAGCGAGAGGATCCCCAGTGACCGCGCTGTCCGTGACACCCGCCATCACAGGTTCTGCCTCCCCCTGGCCCCTCCTGGTCTTCCTCGCCAAACTTCATGGCATGGGGGCGTGGTCCTGTTCCTCTTCAGGGCTGTGGTTTTGGGCTGCCACTGTGTGCTTTTGGGATTGGGTCTGCCTGGGTTGTGTTTCTGGAATGGAATCTTTCCCTTTGCTTGATTTCTTGGCATGTCCAGAAGTCTTAAACCTGTTAATTGAAATTGTATAAATTATTCCAGAACTATAGGGAAAGGAAGGAAAGGCCTTTATTTTCCCTTCAGAAAAGTAATGGGTTTACAAGAGCAAGTCTCACTGATGGGCCAAGTCTTTACTGGTGCTGGGAACTCTTGCTCTGCAGATGCAATGAGGTGTTGCAAGGGGCATAAAATAACTGTTGAGCACTGAAATTTCTCTGCAGAGAGAGGAGTGGGGAATAAGGGGTAATTGCTGAGTGAGGAGGAGAGAAGGGTGAGAGCTTGTTTGGTTGCTAAGCTGCTCCAGCACTAGTGAAGGTCAGAAATATCCTTTGGTGCCCAAAGGAGCTGTTGGGAAAGGCAATTTGCAGCAACAGTTGCCTTGTAGATGGAGCTGCACTCCCCTGTCAGTGTGAGAGGGGTGGGGTGGAAGTTTTGATGCACCCTTGCTTGCTGAGGTCTCAGCTGTAGTCTCCCTCTGGTTGTCTTTCCAAACTCACTGGGGAAGAGCTGCCCTCCCTGCTGAAGGTCAGTGGGGTTGTTAGTGATGCGACGATGTCCCAGCGGGGAAGGAAAAGCTCCCAAGGTCCCCTCAATGCAGTTTTCCTCCTTGGCATCTGAGGACACAGTGTATGCCTGGCTCCTGCTGTCAGTCACCAGTCCACAGCCTGTGCAAGAGCTTTCCATGGAGCTGTGCCTGGCATTATGTCCCAGCTTGCTGGCAGCAGCTGTCTCTACTGCCTTGTCCTGGGAGCCCTTCTGGGGAAGTCCTGCTCTGGTGGGAGCTCTGTGCTGGACCCAGCCATGGCACCCTGCTGCTCGTGCTGCACCTTGCTCCCAGATCAGAGTGACTCCACTCCTGGCATCTCACCCAACTCTGAACTTCCCCTATTCCAGTTCAAATGCAGCACTTAGGCTGAAATGCTGAAACAGCACCAGTTCCTCAGCCCTGTAGCAAGCCATGTGCTTATTTATTTATTTAGCTTCTTTTTGTTGTAAGGACCAGATGCTCCTTTCTCCGGAGAGGAGCTGTCAGCCCTGATGGACGCCTGTTATAGCTGAGCAGAGAGCGAATGTGCTATTCCTGGAGAGAATTAATGCCAGGGATATTAACCATCTGCCCTCTTAAAAGGGAAGATTGGCTCGGTTGCCCCTTGCCTACCCTCACTGTGCAGTGGCAGCCACCTTGTTCCTGGGCGGGCAGATGTGGCACCGAGTGCTCCTGTGAAAAAAGAGTTCTCATTAAGGAGGAAGTGAGGGCACAGCACGTGGGAGGGGCTGGGGCTAATTTAATTTGTTTCCAATTTCCTTAACCCGGTAATTGGATTCTGATTTATTGAATATGCCTGAGGAATGCTGCAGATGATGCACCATTAGCCAAGCATTAGAGTAGCCACGGAGGAAATGGAGCTGCCGGCAGATCTGGGGGAGGCAGGTGCTGATGGAGAGGATGGAGGAGGGAGAAGGATCTAGGATTGGTGGTTGAAGGAGAGAGGAAAGTGCAGAGCTGAGCCCTCTCTGGAAAAATAATCCTTACTTAGAGCATAGTTGTCCTGGGAGCTGCTGCAGGTGTTGGTCAGGCCCTGCCATGCAACCTGGAAGCTGGTCTGGTCTGAAATGTGTGGGAAAGCATGGATAAGCATGGCCTGCTCTTGGAGCAGGGAGAAGTTGCTGGTGGCTGTGCAAGAACGTATAAAGGGAATCCAGCATGGGATTTACTAGATGCCCTCCTGTGAAGGGGAGAGCAGGGTTGTGTGGGCCAGGCTGTTGTGGGAGAAAGGACACCCACAGTGCTCCTGCTGCGTGTCCTACTGGAGGCTGTGTTTAGAGGCTTGGTTTCAATGGAAAACCTGGATTAAGCTGCTCAGAGTGAACCCAGAGAGTCAGGTCTGAATTCTACTCTACTGACTTTGGGGCAATTGAGGACCCCACACTAAGGGGTACCACTGCATCAAGAGGCTCCTGCCCAGCTTGTGTGAGGGTTTAGGAGGCTTTGAAGAGGGTCTCATCCATCATTTCAGCTCATTGCCATTGATGAGCAACTTTTCTTTCAGCCTCTTAGTGAGATATTGTGCTCTGCTCTGTGACAAGGTTTCCAGTGTGTTGGCTCTCCATCCTTCATGCCTCTGTATGACGTGTGGCAGCACTGAGATGGACCTTCAGACCATGGTGATCTCAGAGACCCACACACTTGATCCTAATCCTAGGGAATGGGATGTGGGAATGCTGCTCCTTACAGCTTCTCTGTGGCGTGTTTTTCATTAGGATGGTTGCAGAAAGTTGCCTGGTGTTCCCTCTGCTAATCCAGCCAAGCATCTGGACTTTCCAGCGATAGTTGAATATACAAAATCTGGCAAGGACTGAGCAGCAAGCTCCTTGCCAGGAGGTCATGGAGAGGGCAAATACTTTCAATGGGATGGGATGTGGCATTGATAGCCAGTTGCTTAGCAATGTTTGCTGGATTGATTTTGTTTAAATTGCAGCCAGTGGAATAGTTTCAGATGGAGAGGAATTGCGGTCTTCCAAGAAATCAGAGCAGGAGAAACTGTGGTGGCTCTCTTTGCCTGCCTCTGGCTAGTTCTGCAGGGCTGTGAACTTTAGCTTGGTTTGTGGGTGATTTCAGCCAGGGAACTGTCATGCTTTCTGTGGACTACCTTATGTCACTTGGCCTGGGAGATCTCACAGCTGGAGCATTGCTCCTGGTGACCTTCTTCTGTTTTCACTGCCATTAACTCCATTCCTGGTTGTATGTTGACTTAGCCCTTGGACCACATAAAGGGCTGCCCTTCTCCAAGGAGAAGACCTTGGATGGTCCTGTAGTGGTGCATCCCATCCCCCACAAAAGTCAAGGTTAAAACATCCCGGTGATTGCTTGAGCAGACCAGACCTGGAGCTTGGTGGCACATCCAGACTGTGCACAGGCAGCTCATGCCTCCGGAGTGGGTGACTAGTCTCCATCCACCATGGTGGCCACACGCACTTGGAATTACCTCATCCCCACATCCCACCTCCTACAACTCCCACCGGCAAACTGTGGGACCGAAATGGCAGCGAATGAGTCAGTGCCAGGCGCGGGGCAGGGGAAGAGGAGCTGAGCTTTCCAATATTGCTCAGCGGCTTGGAAAGCCGACAGGGAGGACGTGTCGCCCCCAGCCAGAAGATTTTGTCATGATGGCTCCTGGGCTTTTTCCATCTGTGGCAGACAGCTCCTGGGGAGGCTGGTATTCACCACGCCAGTGCTCCATATGCTGCTTGGGCTGACCTCCGCCTCCCAGTGCTGCGCTGGGTTTGATGGATGTGTGGATGCTGTTGTGGCTGCCAGGCTCGGCTGGGACCGTGCGGCACAGCCAGCACCGGCCTGAGCAGGGGTTTGTGCTGGCTGAGGGTGGCAAAGCAGAGAGGGGAAATTAGGGATAAGGAGAGGATATGAGAGGCTGGAGGAGAGGTGAGAGCCTCCAGCAGACTTTTCCAGTTACTGCAAATCGTGTCAGCCAGCTTCAGGCATCTCCCAGTGTCTGTTTTTCTCTATTTGTTTTGCTTTTTACTTCAACAGTGTCGGTACATGTTTAGTAGTGCTGTCTCAAGAGCTGATAAAGCAAGAAGGCTGAGGATGTAACCCTCTCAAATTCTAGCATAACACTGCATTTTTGAAATTCCCTCCTTCCCTGAGTCACAAGTGCTTTACAAGAGGTCCTACCTACCCAATTGAAGTTTAATTTTACAGCTGCTTAGGGGTGTGTTTGTGTGTGTGTGTCTGAGGTAGAGAAAGCAGCTGCTAAGATCAAGCTATGATTGAAACATGAGGCTGGCAGGGATGCTGCAAGCATGAAGATCAGGTGTTGCATTGTCTGCTGAAGGTGAGAACATCCTGGCAGCCCAGAAAACAGGTCTTGCCAACTTGTGCCCCCTAGAAAAGCTCTGCTGTTACAGTGTGTCCTATTCTCTTTGAGGACAACAGCACACACTCTTAAGATTTCCTCCAGGTTTATTCTCTTAAATCCTTGTGCTAAGCCAGCTGGAGAGTATACCTTGGGTAGGGAGGCTGCTTAGGACTGGTTGCTTTGCTCATATGGACTGTTTTTGGAGGGATGGGAAGATGCAGGTGATGCCATTGAGATTTTCCTAAGGCAGAGAACTGCTGTCATGTATTCTCAAGGTCCAGAAATGCCAGGATTTCAGCCCTCAAGCAGCAGCATTGCACACTGCAGTGCTGTTTTGACCGATTAATTTCAGCTTGTATCCCAAGGGTGCAGAGCTTGCACATTCCACGTCACAGTGGAGCAGCTGTAGTTGGGGTAGCCAAAAATACCTGGCTGTGCTGAGTGTGGGGATGACTGAGAAGAATAGGTGGTCCTGAGGGTCACCTCTGCTGGCTGTGGTACCTGTGTACACAAGTACCTAGGGCTGAGCGTGGCTCTCTGCCCTTCCCTGCGTCCCACTTGAACACAGCTGGCACATGGCATGTGGGAACACCTTGTTGGCATCCCTGTGCAGATGACAAGAGGGCAGCTGTGGCAAGTGCAGGCTTTGGAGGGGCTCCATTTTTGGGTGAGTTGATGATTGCCACCCAGGAGTGTCAAGCCCTGGGAATATGGTGATGTCTTCTTGGGAATAAGGAGTCTAAGGGGAGAAAAGCTGACAGCATTGCCTTTGGTTTACCATGTTTATGATGCCCTTGGACTTCTCACATTGCCTTGTCTTCTTCCAACTTCCTTTCCCTCCAGACCAAAACCAGTTTGAGATTGTTCTTGAGGTGAACACTGGGTCTTAGCAGCCATAAATGTATTTTTTGCCCCACAGAGATGTCTAAACATTTTACCTTTCTTGCTTGGTTTCTTGAGAATCCCCAGAGGAAGAACTTAATATTTGGAGACTAACATGTATGGAAAAGCCCAGGCAGGACAGAGTGGGCTCTGCTGTGCTGTCCTCATTGGTATGTGAACATTAAACCTGCAGAAGCAGGTAAATCCCTAGCAGGTGACCAAACCCACTTTGAATTTGAAGGAAGGTTTGTAGGGACCTAGATGGACCTTGCACAATTGAGAGCAAAACCAAACCTGTAGATTTTTGAGGTCTCCTGTTATCTTTCACTTTGCTGACTCCGTACATTTCTTACTTTGGCCTCTGGACTGTAGCTGGTCTAATCCACTTTCCTGTGTAATGCAGACTAAGTCCCGAGGGATTATTATTTTTAAAATGTGCTTATTTAAGCAGTGTCTCGCGAGTTGCTGGCTTGGGGTGTGCTGTGTGGTAGACCAGGGCAAGAGGTGGTGTGGGCAGGGGTGCATGTGCTTGTGGTCTCCCTGTGCCTGGTGCTTCTGGGTACATCTGCTTGGGGCAGAGAGGTGGTGGGGCAGGACTGAGCAGAGGAGCCTTGAGTACAGTGCAGATGGATGGACTCCTGCCCATGAGGTTGGAAGAAGGAGGGAGCCAGGTGAGGAGGATGGGAGATAGGGAGTGCTCAGATGCTGCCACATGTCTGGACGTGGCATTGGTGAAGGCTGGAGGAGGTGTCCTCGTGTGGCCAGGTGTCTGTGCTGCTGGCTGTGCTCTGTCCTGTGCCCTCTTGTGTGGGTGCTTGCCCATGAGAAGTGCATGATGCCCTGAGGGGAGAAGGGTGGCAGCACCTTGTGTGAGCTTGGGGTAGTTGGGTGTGAGAGGGTCCAGGTTTCTTCTTGCCTTAGGGGCTCATTATTAGCTGCTGGGTGGCTGTCAGCAATGTCCTGAAGAGTTTTTCTGTCGCTTGAGCTGTTATTCCAGCTGTTCCTCTGTTTTCTGGGCAGAGCCAGGATATTTGTCATTTCATTGCAAAATATGATTTATCACATTTCAGCAAAATCCTGCCTGTGTGAGGGCTGTCCAGATCTTCTGCCTGCAAAGCATTTTGAAATGCTGAAAGAGCTGGGTAAGAGAAGATCTGGGATACCCCTGCCTTTGGTCTTGGTCTCCTTATTTCTAGTGACAGCAAGAGCAGAGCACGACCCTGCAGGTGACCAGGAACACTTATCAGTGGTGGAAAACACATTTTACACAAAAGCATTTCTGTTAGGAAACAACATGATTGCTTTTTTTCCTTGGACATCAGACCCCAAGAGGTTACTCCCAGCACTGTGTTTTTCCATTACCTCCTTAGGCTGAGATCTCTCGGGATGAAGATATGCAAACAATCCTTTAAAGTAGAGTAGAGGCTGGCTTTTCCTTTGGGATAAACTAGAACTGCCTGCATTGGTCAAGGTCTTGGTTCTGCCCTTGATCAGATGGCTTTTGTGGCCTAAATTTGAAATTTTCATGCTTATGTGGAGTGCTCACCTCACACAGTGGCATTTGCACTTGGTTTCCTGGGTGAATTTGGACTTGAAACTGCAAGGGGGTTTGAGGAACCATTGTGTGATCAAAACACAGAGAGATTGTTTCAGGTAGCACAGAGAACAGGGAGTATTGAGATTGGCAATTCTTGGCAGATAAGCAAGGAAAGCAAGACAGCTATTAATCACAAACTGGCACTTCATAAAATCATAGAATAATTTGGGCTGTAAGAGACCACAGGAGGTCTCTGATCCAGCCTCCTGCTCCAAGTTGGGTCAGCTCTGTAATCAGCCCAGGTTTGTCTCAGTGCAGAAAGCAATGAGTCCACTGGGACTCCTGGGCTTGCCCCAGCATTTTATAAAAGCTGATGTAATTTAAAAACCCTGGTTGCAGCACATGGAATTTGTAGTTCTTTCTCCCCAGGTACCTGTGTTTGTTAAACAACTTTGAAGTTCCTTGAGGTACTGTGATCTCCACTTTTGATGTTCATCACTTTAGGGTGATTCACTTAACTACCACACTCATGTATCTTCTCTGGCTTAACATTGCAAAGCTTTGCCAACAATGGGGTTGAGACAGGCTTGAGAAAATTTGGTCAAAGACAAAAATCCCATGGAGTCTTAACTCCATTATGTTGCTTGAAAGTGTACAGAAATATTCACTGGACTGTTTTGGCACTGCAGAAATCCAGTATTTCATGTTTTCCTTCTTCTGCTGGAGTTGGTATCTGGTACAGGTGTGGGAATACCTGCATTGAGGTGCCTCTTTCTGATAGTTGGCACCTTCTCTTCCTGGAGAGCTCATGTAGAAGTGTGGTGGGGTCTCTCTGGGGACTCACCAACTGCAAAGTGAGCTGGACACGCACGATCCTGAGAAATGGCTGGGGAATGTCCAAGTCCCCATACTGGGAGTATCTTTGGCCACCCCAGTGTCTGTGACATTTGCTGTCCCACGTTTTTGTCTGGTGGAGGTGGAGGGCTCAGCTGACCTGATGGGCTCTGAGGCAGGGACTGGTGGCTTCAGGGGACAAAAACTGATGAATGCAGTGATCTTTTTTCAAATATCATTTTACGTACTGTCCTCTTTTGAAACTTTCTGGGTTTGGGTTTTTTTTAATGTGGTAGAGGACGAAAGAGTAGATGAGAAGGGTCTGCATGAGATGGGATTATAGTGGGTTTGAGCTGAGAGAAGTTGCACTCTGAGAAGTTGCAACTGAGAGAAGTTGCATTCCCTGGGGATGGCTGCCCATGTCTGAGCTGGGATCTATCCCTGGCCAGCGCTCATGGCTTGACCATCGTCCCAACATTCACTTGTCCCAAAGAGCCCGTTCTTCCCTCCTCAGATGTGACAGGGCTTCTGCCATTGCCCACATTGGATCTTCCCATGCCTTTCCTGGGAGTTAGTGTGCTTCCTGGGCATCATGGATGCCCAAACCACCTGTGTGACTTGCACAAACTTCCGTGGAAAGGAAAGAGACTTTCAGGCACTGAGATCCCAGTCCAAACCCAGCCCTGAGGCAGCCTATGGTACTGCTCTGTGCCCTCCAAGCCCTGCCTAATCACTCCCTGGAGCTAGAGGTGGTGGGTTGGGTCACTCAGCATTGCCTCCTTGGCAGGGACACAGGGTCATCGTCACCACCAGTCTGACTGCATCCCAGGAAAAGGAGCTCCTCCCACCCTCTTGGTTTCAGAGGTGCTATGTCTTCCTCACCCTGGTAGTACAGTGGCTCCTCTCAGGTTTTTGGAGCACAGCTCAACTGATCCCAGGTTGCAAATCTTGCTCTGGAATCATGGGCTCTGGCTCTGGATGTTGGCTGTCACCAAGGGGCAGGAGCTGAGGTGAAGTGAGATGCTGTGGTTTTGTATCTTGAGGCGCTGCCTAGAGAAAAGGCAGGCTGAGGAGCTTTCATTAAAAATGGTTCTAGGAAGGAATGCTGGGGCTGGGGGAGGCTGGTGTTTCTCCAGGAGCAGGGTTGATTGTGTTTTGATTGTGTCTGCTCTAGGGAGGTGGCAGATATGACATCACTTATTCTGCAGTGGTGGATTTTCAGTGCTATTTGTCCCCTCTTCTTTTTCTTGCATGAGAAGGATGAGGGTAACTTGAGAAGCAGCTGAGGAGTGAGCTAGGCTCTCTGAGGAGCTGATGGAAGTGTAAAGGCGGGTGTTTGGGATGCAGGAGGATGTACCAGATAAGTGGTTGTTACTCATTTTTTTTCTGGAGAGCAAAGCTACTTCCATCTGAATGGGCTGTGCAAGGAGTGTGAGTTATGGCACTTGTCTGCACAGCAAGCAGAAACTATTCCTGAGCTGTATTCTTGGCTAAAAGACGTTTGCAGGCCAAAGGGGATTGTCAGGGTGGGTACTGGGGGACTCTGTAGGGATTCGGTGTCTTGGAGTCTGGCTTCAGGCCGTGGGGATGACTGGACTGTTCCAGCAAATATCACAGTAGAATACTAAATTTCTTACTGTTGAGTTTTGTTTATCCAAGTTGTCCCTCTTCCCAGCCCCTCAGTGCCTTGCTGGGTGGGAAGAGCATCTGCATGGGACAGGCATCCTCTCAAAGAGAATCTGAGGAGCTCACAGGGGAGCAGACACAGCTTCCACCCCTGCTGTTCCTTCCCTGAAGAATACCTTTATTTTGTGTTCCTTGCCAAAAATTGCAATTTCAGAGAGGGAGAAAAGCTGAGAACTTCCCTCTCCTCTCCCTCCCCCACCACAAAGTGATGTGTTTCTTTCCCCTAAGTCATTTTGGCTTTGTTTCCCTATGAGACAGATTTGATTTCATTTTAGAAATTCTCCACTCACCCATCCACTGCATTTTGCCAAGAAAAATGCATGTGCAAAACAGTTCTGGGTCGATTTGAAATGACCCTTCCCTCGTCCTTTTCCAGTCCCTCAATTTTCCCTGCTTGCTTCCCAGCCCTGTGGAGAAATGTTGTGCACTGTACTGAGGACTTCTGTGCAGGCACTGGGGGAACCTCCTTCTGCAGAGTCCCTATGGGAATTTACTTCATTTGTTGGTTCCACCATGAGAACAGGTTTAGTTTTGGGATGGAAGAATTAGGAGAGTCTGTGGGATTTCCCTTTTGTTGTGCACACTGCCGTGCTGGAGCAATAAGGGAAGAGAGTGCCTGGGGAGAAGGGATTGGGACTGGTGTTCCAGTGTCAGTGCTGTTGGCTGAGTCACAGTGCCTTGATTTTTTTAAAGCGTCCTTGCACCAGAGGGCGTGGAACGGACAAGAAGAATGTGTACAGGCTTTGAAGAGAGGGGTTTGCCTCTGTTAATATCCTTTGGCAGGTTGGTTTGTGTTGAGGAGTAACTGCTGGTGAGACGCACTGTTAGCCCAGAGTTGAGCCACTGTCTATCCATCAATACCACATGTCTCTCTTGCTCAGTCCCTTGGGAAATGGCAGAGCTACTACTGCCAGGGCTAATTATTCCTCAAGACAGAAGACATGTGATAAAATATTAACCTTTTTTGAAAAACAGAGCCCCAGTTAATTAGCTCCACTTTTGTGACACATTCACCCAGAGATAAAACTCGTTCCCCAGATATGTGTCTGTGGAGCAATGATCTTTCTGCATGTCCCTGTCACAATGGGGGACACAGAGGAGTGGAGGAGTGAGAGCTGGGAATTTAATAAAAGACAGTGACCTGCCAGTCACTGCGCCCTGAGGACGAGCTGCTCCATTTCAAGGTGAGCAATGCCTGGGTACAGGCACTGCTACTTTTGTTCAAGAGCCTGAAGCTGAAAACAGAGACAGAGTGGGTGGTGGGATCCACCTCGCTGCCTACACCTGGGCTGTGTCTGTGTTGTCAGTGCCACATCTCTGGAGCTTGGGTTTGGGGACTATGTGAGTAGGTAGGGCTCAGTAGAGCTGAGTGAATAACAGTGTTTCAGTTCTTTGGTTATTTAAGAGGAGGAAAAGCCAGGAGATGGCAATTTCAGGATAAACCAAAAGCAAAGCTGTTGGTGAATCTAAAAGTAAAAAAGCAGGAAAACTTAAAGCCAAAGAGATCTGTTTTTCTCATCCTGAAAAGGGAAAAATTTCATTTGACACTTTAGTCATGTAAAAAATGACAAGCTGTATTTAAAAGCAAGTATCAGATGAAAAGTACACATTGGGCTCCTGAGGAACAAACGATGTGCTGGAGTGGAAGTGATGCTGCAACATGCGTTGGCGGGTGCAGAAACCGCTGGTGGGAGGCAGCCACTGCACCAGGGAGAGGCTTCTTCCCGGTGGAGGGAGGGATGGGGGTCTCGGACAGACCAGGACTGACTGCAGACACAGCTGTGGCCCTCGGGGTGGCTATGTCAACATCAGTCAGTCCATGGGGGCACAGGATTTCTTTTTTCAACTCCAGGGACCTCCTTCCCTGCAACAGACTGAAAGGATCTTGGGGTTTTTATAGGAAAGAGAAAACCTTGCCTATTTCAGTGCCCTTCAGCAGGTGCACCCACCTAAACCACAGCAGAGCCCTGTGATGATTTCATGGTGGCCATCCCTTCATCACTAAGTGCTTCAGCATTCCCAGAGTGCCATTGATCACCTTCTGCTAGAACCATCCTCTGCCTTTGACTGCTGTAATATATTGACCACTTGTCTTATAGTTATTATGTGCCATCGATTACTTTGATAACTTGCACCAAGTAATTCTGACAGAATGAAGTTGTTTAACTCTTGTGCTTGTCTTGCTATTTCTATTGACCTAATATGTTTATGTAGGCTGAAATCAAAGTCAAGTATTAGTAAATAATGGAACCAATTCTCCAAGACTCGCTCCTATTGATAATTAAGGCCATGAGACAGTTTCTTCCATCAAGCTCTTGTTTGTTTTTTTCTTCTAGCCAGCACCTTAAAAATTCCTACTCCATCAGCTGCAGCAAAAGGGCATTTTTTAGGGCTGTTTGGGTGGATTTCTGCTGTGAGCACCGCAGATCCCTACACGTTGGAAGTGTTTTTGAGCTGTCACAGTGTGGAGCTGGGTTTGTGCATCCCCAGCTGTGACTATGGAGATGTTGTGAAGATGGGGACTTTCTCTGTTTTTATTTGCTGCATGATGCCAAGAAGCTCTCTGGTCAGAAAGCATCCTCCCTAAGGAGTCTTTACATCCAGGGTTCCAACCTTCTGAGATGTAATTTCAAGTTTTCCTGGCTTCTGAAGATCTTTAATAATGGATGGGTGGTTTTCCATGGAGGTGCAAGGTACCAGATTTTGCTTTTACTTCCACCAAGTGAAAAATTTTGCCATCAGCTCTGGTATTCTGGTAAAACTGGCATCAGTTTAAAATTCTACTGAATTGTACTGGTTTTGCTTTCTTCTTCTCACTTTTGTTGTCTCCGTTTTTCTTTTTGCCTCAGTTCTGAGGAAGGAAGGGTGGAGGGAGTCAAGAAGTAAGACAGACCCTGAGTCTGTGTGGAGGGCCCTAGAAGTCTGAATTATTCATAAGCTGCCTTGAAAATCAAGACACACAATCTGGTTTAACTTGTTTTTAAAGGCAGCCATGCTATTCTTTCTTTCCTTTATAGTAAATTCTCTTTTTTTCCCCTCCCCTTTTCTGAAGACAAAAACCCAGCAAATTTTTAATGAATTATAAATGCATCTTCTCATAAGTTTTGAGGTTCACAGTCAGCAGCATGTCATGTGCACAGAAGGTTATTTTTGCCTTCTTACATTTCCCCTTTTCTTCAAATTTAGTCGTTTGATTAATTTTTTAGATATCTATCTTGCAGGGAGAAGAAAGAAAGAGACTGAAAGAGGCAGTGAATTAGAGGAAATATTAATTGCATGATATCCAAATCCAGCACTGTTTCAGGTTCCAGAAGCTGTGTAAGAAAATGTCCTTCTTGTTTAACCTAAGCAGACTGATCTCAGGTCAGCAGTGGCTAAGTTGCCCCAATTTACAGGACTGTACTCTATTGTGCATTTTCTAGTATTTTTGTGGGGAAGGTGCAGACTTGGACAGGTTCCTCTGGGCATCTAATCTACAGCCAGAGCTGGTTCACAGCCTCAGCTGATTTTTCCTGAGGGCCTTCTTTACAATTTTATCAAATTACATCTAGATCAAGCCTGCTGAATAATTCCTTGTTAGGTCTGGTGCTAACCACCAGTGTGTGTTTGTTGCAGATGTGCCTCCTCACCCTTGCTGAAGCCCTTGTACACCCTAAAGTCATCTGCTCAGCCAGGGATTCCTCTCTTTGGATCACCACTGTTTCTCCCAGCCCCAACAGCGTCTGTTGCACACCACCCAAGGGATTTTTCAGTCCCTTTTTGGGAATTCAAACCTGAGGGACATGCCAGTCCAGCGCAGAGAAAGCCTACTGACCTTTCTCAAGGGTATTTTTTTACTCTGGCAAGCCAAACTTGAGCTGGCATTCCCTGCAATCATGTGGCACTGCCAGCTGACATCTGACTCCACGTCCTTTCTTCTTTCCTTCTGGCACGGCTGCTTTCCGGACTGCCGAGCCTTCCAGCTGTGTTTTCAGCCTCTCTTTGCTCTAGGCCTTTGCTCTGGTGTTTCAGTAGCACCAGCCTGCCCACAGCCATGGCCAGCCTGAGGTGGACCTGCAGGACCAGGTTAGGTACAAAGGGGTCTGTAGCTGGCGGCAATTCCTGCTGTCACTGCTTTTCCTGTTGTGCTGTGAAAGTCACACCTGTGCTCTGAGCTGCCATGTCCTCAGATTGTGGTGTATCCTGGCAGAGCTTAGAGGCAGCACCAGAGGGAATCCCAGAGCATTCTCAGTAGGTGTTTGTGCCAGACTGTTGGAGTCCAGGACGTCCCTCTGGCTGCCCTGGCTGTCTCAAGACCCTGCAGGGGTCTCGGAGAGCTTGGCAAGAAGTCAAAAACATCTGTGGCTTCGATTTTAGCCTGTGGAAAACTGTCAACTCTGTATGAGGAATTACAAGTCACAAGGGTTTTAGCAGTGTGATATTTGAACTAACACAGGGTGGAAAAGTAGAAATTTGGGATGTTTAGAATGGTGTTCAGGGGCGTACAAGATGGAGGAATTTGGGCGTGTCCTAGCCTTCTTTTTCTTTGTCTTGTCCTCCATGTCTTGGTGTGATGGTGACACTTTTCTATTGGTTTAAGGTAGAGATTCACAGTCTAACATAGGTGATAGGAATTGGTGAAGAAATTGTAAACATAGACACATAGTTTTGAGCTGCCCAGGGCTCAGGGCAGATGGCCATGGTGGACTTGCTAGGCAGAGCTCAGCAGGTCAGAGAAAGAATGTTTAGATAAGAAGAAACAAACAACCTTGAAAGCACAATCAGAAGCATTTCAGGCTCCTTCATTTGGCTGCGTTCGGGCTAGGGAAGCAAAGACTCTTTACGATCTCTCTTGGGGTCACCCTGACATAGGAACCCCGAGAGAGAGAAATCCACACCAAACCTGACCCCACATACAGGATGTTCCAGGAGTTGTCTCGCTGCTCACAGCTGTGCCCTGGAGAGGCTCTGGGTGCCGTGGCGGTGCTGGAGATGCACAGACTGTGGCCAGCTCTCTGTTTGGCAGCTTATTCCTGACTGAGGAGGGACAAAGCATACCCAGAAAAGGAGCAGGAGATGCTGGCATAACTTGGGAATAAAAAGGAGCATTTTGAAGGTCTTCCAAAGCTGAGCGAAAAAATATTTTGAGGCAGCATGCAGGAGGGGTAGCTTGGGGAGAGCGAAGAAGAAGCAAGGGTATTGATGGGACGTGAATGCCGTGAAGATCACTTGACCCCTCTATGTGCTCTAGTCAAGCGGATTCTGAGTTGTTGTGTCCCATTTATACTCTTGTACGAAACTGATGCGTTGACTGTGGTGTGAACAGCACTTCTTGGATTTTCCATCTCTGGAGGTCATCAGGTAATGATTTTTTGAAAGGTACTCTGCAGTCAGGCACAAGTCACTGGACTTAATGCATGGATAACTGCGAAATGCAGAAATAACTGGGAGAAATGCCAAAGGCTGTGTTGCTCAGAGGTCAGGTGAGGTGGTGCACGGTCCTGTCCAGCATTGCTGTTTGTAAGCTCTTCTAACTTACTAGATTCCATATGAGTTGGCACATACATTGTTTTATAGCTCTATATCAAACCATATCCAGGGTTCCAGTTTTTAGAGTATTTTCATGGAAGTCTCCTAGGTTAGTTATTGGGAAGAAATTCTTTACTGTGGGGCACTGCAACAGGTTGCCAAGAGAAGCTATGGAATGTCGCATCCCTGGAGGTGTTCAAGTGTTGCATGGGATTTAGAGGAACATGTTCTAGTGCAATGTGTCCCTTCCCAAGGCAGAGAGTTGGAATTAGATCTCTAAGGTTCCTTCGAACGCAATATTAAAACATTCTATGTTTTTATGATTTGTGATTTTTGCTTCAGCTCAAAAGCAGGGCTTAGGCACAATAGTTTTCCACTGTTGTGTATGCCACCCTGAGAAGTTGTCCTGTGAGGTATGACCAAGGTGCCTGCATGTCCTGCTGTCCAGCCCTACTGGTGTTCAGAGCCTGAGTATGTCTGCTATGGGCCAGGACAGCTGGAGCTCTAATCTTTTCCTTTCCACTGACAGCTCTTTCATTGCCTGTGGCGGATAGAGGCTTTGTCTCTCACCAGGGCCATGATTTCCACTTTCCTCCATGGAAGTACTTTTTGACACGTTGGGGAATGTTGTCTGAAATCAGCATGGTTTGTCCATCAGGGCTGGTGTGAACCCATCCAGTTGGTGATGGCAGGTCCCTGTCCTCTGGGCTGATGTGAGAGCCCTGTGGCTGCAGAGTGCAGACAAACCCAAATACCCTTATTTTGGATGTGTGGTGATGAGACTGTGTTCTCCCATGTGTTTCCAAGGAGAAGAGAGGAGCAAGCAGGGAGGTGAAAGATGGTGTAGCTCTGCTTGATGTTTGAAATAAATATTAAGAGAGTGCTTTGAAAGTGGTGAGCTATGTTGAGGGAGAGTTTGGACTTCATAGAAAACATTAAAAATTCAAAGCAGAGTTGTTGGCAAGTGGTGGCTGTTGAAGTAGAGCAGAGGAATGAGCAGAAGCCTGGCAGGGGGAATCTGGGGGAGTGGGATGAGGATGGTCATTTATTGAAGGAAGTTAATGAGGCACAGGAGAAGATGAATGTAAGAGGTGGGTTTTGAGAGAGACAGCACAGCGCTGTGGACATGTGATGTGCCCTTGGCTGAGCCTGGGGGCACCAGAAGAGGCTGTGGAACAGGGTCCATCTCTGTTCACACTGTTAATCTTCACCATTGTGCTGTGCAGCTGTGGTGGCAAGGTGGGCTTTGGTTTGGTGAGGGGCACTGTGAGTGAAATTTGCCATTTTAAATATAAGATGGGTTCAGATTCCCTGGGAACGGGCATGTGCTGCCCTGTCAGGAGGATCTCTAAGGCTGCAGAGGCAGCTGTGTGTGTGAAGGCCACCAGCCTGTGATACCCCTCTGCTCACCAGCAGCACAAGGGCTGAAGAAACTCAAGAAAAATATCCTGAGAAAGGGACTTTGGAGACCTGATGATGCTGGAGTGTCCAAAGTTTTGGACTTTGCAGGAAAGCTTTGCAATTCCTGCAGTGAGTGCAGGGCTCTGTCTGTCTGCTCCATGTCCCCACACGCAGGCACTGCATAATTTATTCCTGAGCTGTTAACAGCACATTGGGAACACGGAGACAAGATTTGCTGCCCTGTCCAACCTGAAGGAAGTATGACAGGCAACCAATCCCGGCTGGGATTTTCCAAGGCTGATTCCTAAGGTGCTTGTAGCCAGACTACCCCTTTCAGAACTTCCTGATTGTGAAATTATTTCCATTTTGAATGGAAAAAAAAAACTTCAGTCAAAAAGTGACTCTTCCCGTCAAATGAAGTTTGACTTCTTGCATGAGGAAATAAGAATTGTTCTCCATCTGAATGCTCTCCCTGGGGTTTTTAGGGCAGACCAGCCTGGCTTCTGTCTACTTTTACCCCACCCAGATGATGGGAACCTGCAGAGCAGCCTGGCAGCATTCCTGCTTGCACTTGCTGTGCTAGGATTGCTTCCCAGTCCTGCTGCAAGGTTTCAAAGCATTGAACTTTAAATGGCTTTAGCCAGTGAGTTTCAACACACTGCAAATACAGGCAGTGCAGTTATTACTTTTTTTTTTCCTTTTTTCTTTCCTTTTTTTTAACAATCTAAAAAAACCCTCAAACTTTCATTGGTTTCCTGAAAATGTTGTGGGTGTTGGTTTTGGTTTTGTTTTGGTTTTTTTGTTGGGTGACCTATGAAATACCATCACCAGCACAAAATGTTTATCCAGTGACAGCCTGAGGTAGCACAGGCAGCTTTTAGCGGGTTTATTTTCATTATTACAGCAATTTTAGGGCTGCATGCTGCAATTTTCACTTGCAGTGAGGTATTAAATTGAAATTACCCCAGATGTAATTGTCACACAAAATAATTCTGGACATGCTGGATTTAATGCTTTTCCAAGCTGTGGTTTTTATTACCCAAGTAAGTGCCAAAAAAAGACACTTGTACTCAACAACTTAAACTGAAGTCTGCCTTCTGGGGACCCAGGATGTTTAGCTGCAGTTACACTGGGGAGGAAGGGGGAAAAAAAAAAGGGACTAAGTGGAGGAAACTTTGGGAGGGCTCCTGTAAGAAGAACCCAAGGGTAGAATCCTGGGCAAAGACAGAGTCAGAGCCATAAAGCACCCAGAAGGAGGAGCACAGGGAGGAAGATCCAGCAGCTCTGCCTCACCCTTTGCCGGCAGATTTTGGAGAGGCAAGTCCCAGCTGTGGTGTAGTGCTGGTCACAGGGGCGAAGCGAGGCTGGAAGTCCATAGCAGCATCGTTCCTGTCCTCGGGATGTGACAATCCTCACTAGACAGAAGCCATGGATGAATTGCAGCTCTGGAGGTGCCCATGTGTGACATTCCAGCTTCTCCCACATGCACGTTGCCTGGTTGGGCCGGTCTGGTGCATCAACATCTGGAGTTTTAGAGGCAGGTTGTTGCTTAGGAGGAGCCTGAGGCAGCCTGCAGCAGCCCCAGCACTTCCACCCGTGGGAAGCACAGACACACCCAGCTCCTGCTTTCTTTACCAGCTCCTGGGCTGTTGTAATAGCATAAGTGAAGTATTGATGACTTGTATTTTCCACTCTCGCTCCTTCTTTGCCAGAAATAGCTTCCCTTGTTGGCTCCACAGAGCCCTGCTGGAAGTGGGTGGGAGGACGCGCATCTGGGAGCGGTGTATAAATAGCACAGGGAGGGAGAGCAGCTGCCATCGTCTGTCCCTGCAGCTCCGCAGAGCGAACGGGAGCTGAGCCGGAGCGTGGCACAACTGAGCGGCCGCACTTTGGGATGGCTCGGCTGGAGCGGGGAACTGGGTGTTGCAAGGGGCCACAGTGACCCAGAGAAGCAGCTCAGGGCACGACCTGGTGCTGTTTTATAATTCAGAAATGCTCTGTTTTCAGCATCCCCAAGATGCAGTTTTGATGGATGAGGGTGTTGTCGCACAGGGCAATGTTGCTGAACTTTCTCCTGCATATGGAATAGCTGTGCGACTTTGGCGTCCTTTGGGGATGGACCCAGAATTAGAATTGGCTCAAAGGTGAATTTTTGGTGGAGATGACTGTGCTGAAAGAACAGGGGAGTAATGAGAAACCTGCTTTTGGTCAAGTTCAAGCAGGATTTGGAAAAGGTTTTGAGTGAAACAGTGAGAGAAAGCAGCAACTAATTTAGCATGAGCTTGCAAATATTTTGTCCCACCCAAGGTACCATTTCTTCCTTATCTTTGGAATTGTTTCTCCTATTGAGCACTCTTGTTTACTTTGTAAATAATCAGAAATACAATTTCAAAATTAAAACATGGTATCTGGAGCATTTTGGCATTTGAGAGGAGTGACATGCTGTTCTGAATAGCATAAACCAACAATATCTGGCTGCTCTTACATGCTTTCTCCTCTCCATCTCCAATTTAATTTTTCCATCTGTTTTTACTTCACCTTGCAGGTACTGTGGTCCAGAACTTTAGGGTAGAAAACTGATGGTTTGTTGGAAGAGTGGTTGCTCAGTGCTCTTTCCTGCCCTGTTTGAGGATGGTATTGGCAGCACCTGGGCAGTGACACAAGAGCAGACAAGTGGCATGTGGTTGGCAAGGGACAGGATGGCTGTAATGGAGACCTACTGTTGTGTCATCTTAATGGACTGATAGGGCCCTGGAAAGGGCAGCATAGATGTAAGGGGTATCTGGATTTTCTGAGCTGGGAATATATTGGTGTTGGTCTATAAAAGCCACAAATTTAATCAGCTAAAGGTCAAAGTAATTACAGAGACTGTGACATTTCCTCCTGGGAAGGAGGCAGCAGGGGCTGTGGTTGCAGCTGTGGGTTTTCACCTGCTGAAGGGTTGGATAGTTTTAAATCCCAGTCTTCCCTGTAGTCTGGTTATGCAATTAAGGCAGAATTAATAAGGAAACAATTAATTTAGAAACAAGGCTTGGCTTACCTTACAGCTGGCTGGTGGGAATTGCTTCCTCAGGAGTCTGGGAGGGAGGCAGATGGGAGATGGAGCGGCAGGGATGCTCTTACCTTTGGTGGTGCCATGAGCCAGGGGCATGAGAGAAGCCCTGGTGGGCAGTGGGGAAGCACTGGTTAGAGGAAAGGGCTACCAGCTGGATGCCTCCCTTCTCATCCCTTCCCATTAATAACAGTTAGGTTCTTTGCTGCTTTAATCCTTAGTGGCTTACTTGGCAATTTCTGGACTCCTTTAGAAATGATTCACACAGAAAAAGTCTTATTTATTTCTTTGTAATAGTGGCTGGAGACCATTTACTAATAGACTGTGCTGCCTGTGTTGATGAAGTGAACTCTCACTTTGAATTCCAGCACCTGAGCAGCCTTTTCTGCTTTCTCCCTTCCCAGGTGTACGACTTTGCACTACAGCCAGGATCTCCCACCCACCAGCGTGATCATCACCTTCCACAACGAGGCCAGGTCCACCCTGCTAAGGACAATTCGGAGGTAAGAGCTCCTGGGCATCTCTTAAAAGAGGGTCAGTGAGCCAGTGGTCATCAGGAATAGAGGCAGAATCTGTTTGCATTCACCACAGCAACAGGACCAGACCTGCCAGCTGTGGTCTCAAATGGTGACTGAGAGAAATTAGCCTGAAAGTTGCTCTCTGAAAAGTAGGTTTTACAGTGGGATGCTCAGGAAAGTGAGGAACTGTGCTCCCTTTGCAGGGTCTAGCATGGGAAACTCTTGAGGGATCATCAGCAGATTAACAGAGTCTGGGCTAAGAGCTTTTATACCCAGCTGGGTATGAGTGCTCAGCTGTATTTTGTCCCACCCTCTAGAGACAGCTATCATTCTATGGATATCTGCTCCAGTGCTGCTCTGTGAGCTTCTCCTGTGTCCCATTGAATGCCAGAAAGGCTTGCTAATTGAGAAGCCCTAATGACACACATGCAGACCAGATTTTCAGGGATGGTTTCTGTACTCCTGCAGCGACACGGTGGAGCACTCTGGGCATGTGGCCATTCCTTCATTTGTCGGTTTGTTCTTGGCTGTGTTTTGCTGTCATGGATAGACTGAAGGCTTCATTTTCACTGCAGGCTTTTGGAATCTGTGTTTAATCCCAATGTGTGCCTTGAACCTCTGCAGGTTCTCTTGTTGGGAAGGTCTGGTGAGGTGTGTCCAGGTGTGAGCTGGTGGGTTGCTCTGTAGCAAGGCTGGGTGTGCTGTGCTCTGTGCATGTAGTGCTTTGCAGCTGCATCTCATGTGTGCCTAGTGAAGGTCTGTGCCCCACTGCAAGTCTTGGCTTTTAAACCCTGGCATCCCCAGGGACCCCGTGCCATTGCTGGTGCTGGTCAGACTGGGGTTGCTGGTTAGGGGGAGGCTTCAGCTGTGCCCTGCTCACTGTCATGTCTTTGCTGAGCTTTTCTCTCAGCATCCTTCTTCAGGTGAGCGTATCCAGGGCCACAAGTGAGTTTGACAGTCCTGAAATTGAATTCCTGCTCTGCTTTATGGTTTCATGCCCAATCCTGTCTCCCTGCTTCACACTCAGTAATCTGTCACTGCTTTCTCTCTCTGGAATGTAGATTTTGGGTGACACATGCTTGATACTGTGTACCACCTCTTTGATCCTGGACCTTCCCTTTTATTTTTTTACAATGCCTTGGCTAAGTTTGCCATTCTCCAGAACCAGTTGTATTTGTAACAGAGGTGGCAAGTGCAGTCCTCTAGCTCCTGAGATGTAGCGGGTTTATAACATGTGAAGTGCAGGGATGGATTTTAACTTCATTTCTCCCCATAACTCAGCACCTGACTGTCCTACAAGGTGTCATCATGAATGATGTTGTCACATGGGAAATGTTAGACCCATGGTACAGCTCTTAGGCCTGGATTCCTCGTATCTGGCTTCATTAGAAAACTGCTTATTGCAGTGTTGGCAAGGTTAGAAGTACAAGTACATTGAATTTTTACTTCTTCCTCAAGGTGATTGTCCTTTGATATTTCTTATTTCCAGCATAGAAAGACTTTCTTCCTTGTTCCTCTTTTTTGCAATTTGCTTGACTTGATTAATTGGCTTTACTGCCTTCCTTACCTGGTCATCTGTGATTTTTCACCACAGCTTTGTCCCTTTGCACTGCTCCTCCTTGCTTATGTGCCCTGGCAATTCCAGTGCTCATGTTTTATCTGTGGGGAGGTCTCCCCAGCTCTGGGGCCCTTCTGAGCCCTCTTTCTTGTAGGTTCATCCCCCAACAGTTCCAGAGCCCCACAGAGCATCACACTGAGCTGCAAGCCAGAGGCAAGGCCAGGCAGTGAGGAACTGAGATGACAACCTTGGATTCACTCTCCTCTGTCTGTCCCTGGGCTGAGATCCTGAGATCCTGGGCTGACCCTCTTTTTTCTGGTCCCCATGGTTTGGAGGTGGCCTTTTGGCATCAGGCTTCACCAATTTCTCCTGGATGCAGTACCTGAGGCTTGCTTAGATGCAACCAAGCCTGGGGATACTGATCCTTGGTGGCAAGCTGGTAACTTGGCTCCTGCTCTGTTCCCCTCTAAATGTGGTTGTGCACATACTGCCACCTCCCTGCCGCTTTTTGGACCCAGCTGAGGGCTCATCTGCCTCTTTTGCCTCTGTAGGTTAATTTGCTGTGCCTTCTGACTGCTTTGAGGCTTTTTCCCTCTTGCTCGCCAAATACTTGGTTTAATTAGATCTTCCAGATGACTCCATCCCACAGTGGCTGTAACAACATGGATCATTTTCCTTGGCCATTCAAAATAAAATCTGTCCTCCTGACAGTGCTTTGTGCCTTTTGTGGCAGTCTGTGGCCAACTGCTTCTACCCTTTTCTCTCCAGTACATGTCCACAGTGGTATAACCCAGATGACAGATGGACAGACTGAGGAACAGAGAGGTGATTTCTCTGAGCTGGTGGAAGATTCTGAGTTGCAGACCTGGTTTCCTGAGTTGCAGTATGTTGGATTTTCCAGCCTCATTGCAGAATCAATATTCTCATGTTAATTGCAATTCTCAAAGTTAATCGCCCTGTCAGGAGCAAGAAATAGGACAAAGGGACATTCTTGGCTTGTCCAAAACCATGGGTGATGGGGCACTGTCCTTGCAGAAGGGGCACTCCATACAGGACCCCATGTAAACACAGAGGAGTGGCAGAGGGAAGTGCTGAAGGCAGCAAGGGAGGGAATTGCCTCTGCAGAGGAGACCACGTACCTGCTGAGCAGGGGGGATTTTGCTGTTCCTGCAGTTTTCCTGGATGCTTGAGAGCAAATCTCCCCAAGTGCTGAGGCTGAGCTGTGCTGCAGGCTCTGTGTGTTTCAGGCTATTGCTAGGAGGCAGCAACACATGGCCTTATCTAGGTCACATTGGGAGCGCTTGGGACAGTTCGTTTATGGATGTTTTGTGTTGTCGAAGGTATTGGGAGAAGCTAGTGGATTGTGTTGAATAATGTATTCATTTAAAAGTTTCATGATCTTTTCTCTGACCATTTGCCAGCTGGAAGTAAAGCAGGGGGAAATAAAAAGAAAAAGTAAATTTATCAAAGGCCCACATCTCTGGAAACGATGAAGCCAGCATTTATAAATGCATGTGCAACTGTGCTTATGAATATGTACAAATATCCAGGGAGTAGGGGATGGGTGTCATGAGAAGGGGAAATAGAAAATAGGAAAAGAGGACGGAAAGGAGGAGATGGTCAATAGCAAAGCAGCTCTGGAGATTTTTTAAAGTTTTTTTTTTTCACTGTGCAGATGGTGAAGAAAGTATAATTGGGTTGTTTCAACCACTGACTTTTCAACAAGTTACTTATGCCTCTGTGGTTCAGTTTCATGTATTTCAAGCTCCAGGGCTCAGTGCCTAAAAATTGTGAGTCTCCAACAGTACATGAGATGGGACCATGTGAACAGACCCACGGTGGGAAGGCTGGAGCAAGGGAGAAAATAAGCAATACAGAGGCATTAAAATATAAAATAAAACCCCACAAAACCAACAGTTTCTTCTTTCCTGTCTTTCCATTCTATACGCACCTGGATTTAGCAAGGGAATCCTAATCCTGTCATGTGGCTGACCTGCTGGGCAGATGGTGAGACAGTCCCGTTTACTCTGCTGAGTGGTTTTTATTTATTTATTCTTCAAACTTGCAGCTGGGGAGCTCAGGGCAGGAATAAGAAAACTTAAATTATTTACCTCTTGCTGACAAACCAAAACACATCCTTTGGCAGGAGTTCTGATGCAAGTGCTGTGAATACCACATCAAATATTTAGATCATTAATTAGCAGAATTAATATCATGCCTTTCATTTTCCAGTGCTCATAGGTGAAAGAAGTGGTGTCCTGGGCAGCCAACACCTCTCACCTTCCCTTCGTGCCACTGCATCCAGACACATCTGAGACAGGGAGGTGACAAACCTCCTTGCTTAGGCACCATATGGAGTCTGTGCCATAACTGAAATGAGCCTGATTAAAGAAGCAAAAACAAGCCAGGTGTTGCACAGAAACTGTATAATTAGCACTTTGTGCTGACTATTTTTTCATTTCTTCTTTTCTTTTCTGCTTTTTGCTTAAACCCTGAACTTTTTTTTTCCCTTAATTTGCTAATCATCTCTCGCGGTGACTGAGTACACAGCCCTCCGTGCGCTCTTACCTTTTGATGTTAACATAAGAGAACTCTTGAATTTCAAAGAGCTTGGTGGGTATTTGAAAGAATAAAATGCGAAAGCTGCAGTGTAATCAAAGCTCATTATGGTTATTCTTGGTGTGATGTCTTTCTTCCTACATAATTAGCCATTTGAGGTTGTTGAAGCAGTTCATTTTGGCGGGTATTTTCTCTCCATACTCTGTCTGATTTCGATAATTGTGACCCATGGTCCTTTTCATACTTCATTATCTCCCAAAGGTGTTTTTTTTCCCTCCCAACAAGTCCTAATATGTTGCCATGGAGAGAATTAACAGATTCATGAGTTCTCAAGGATGGGTGTCCACAGTCACCTCTCTAAAGCAAGTGGGTGATGACCAAAACCACGCTGACTTGGTCAGAAGGTATAAATTCCTTCCTGCAAACATTTTCCATGGTCTGGGTGACTTTTGCACTTGTATTTATTTGGAGATGAAATTGCTGGATCCAGTGCTTACCTCTGGGTAGGTGAAAAAGGATCCCAACAAATTCTTGAGGAGGATGGAAGAGGGACCTTACAATGAAAATTTAAGGTGAAATTCTCCACGGCTATGTCTGCATAAGGTAAATAAATCAGAACAAAGAAAGTTTCAGCATTGTCGAAAGATAATTCAGCAGCAAACCTGTTCTTATTAGGGTGAGTAAACACTTTCTGGACTGGAGGCATGAGCTTTCATTTTGATGGTAACAGGTCTTTTGGCAATTTAAGGGAGAAAATGTTGTGATCTTTGGTGCAGCGGAACTTAAAAACTGTTTTGATTTGTTCAAATATGTCCATCACTGCAGTATATATCTACCTATGTTTGATTTCAGTGAAAAAAATCTATAATAACAGAGGGACTTCAAAGCACTGTAATATTGTCTTCTGATTTTTCCCATATAAAAGGGAAAAAAAAGCCATGCACAGACATAAAGAAAGGAAAGTATTAAAAAAAATCAAAGCTGAGCAGAGGCACAAGTAATAGAAAAGCCGGCTTTGAATTTTTAAAAGTGCTTTTATGGTCTATCTGGGAAAAAAAGAAAAAAAGAAACAGAAAACTGTAATGTTGAAAACTTGGAGGATTTGATACCTCTTTTTCCCATCCTCCCTGAGGAGCGCTGCAGGAGAGGTGCTTATATTCTGTGTTTCCAGCACCACGTGGTCTTGTGTGATTAATAGAGAACCAGGCAGAAAATGCATTGAGGCAGGAATTTGGCTTTGCTGGGCATCTCTCTGTGCCTGCATCAAGTGGCCCCTGGCTTAGCAGCAGTTTTGGGGCTTGCTGTGGTCTGTGCATCGACTTGCAGGGGCAATAATGAGCTGAAAGGGTGCTGAACCCAGTGGACAGCAGGTCCCCCAGAGCCAGCCTCTGGACTGTTCTCACCGGGGTGAGTTGTTCACTTGAATTTGGGAAAGGTGTTGTGTGGTGAGTGAGTCCCACAAGGGATTTGCTGGCAGAGGGCTGTGATGGTACAGGTGAGGGGGTGCTGTGCCACCCAGAGTGGTGTCTGTCATTCACCCCATGGAAGGGTGGCAGTTTATGGAGGAGACCTTGGAGACATCTTTCCCTCATGGGTCAGCATGCTGGCCTTTCCCCCCTTGCTCCGGTCAGTCCCACAGATGGCCACTGTTGGGGTCATCTTCCCTGATTTATGGGGGGGGGGCAAGCCCAGGCACAGAGTTGGCAGCAAATCTGGGGACAGCGGGAACCTGCAGCTGAGCTGAGACTGGGCTGCACCTCTTCCCAGCCCAGGGCCTTGGAAATGGTCCATTTTCTTCCATAAGATGTTCTCTGGCAGGAGATCCTCTAAGGCACTGAGTACTGCTTAGAGCCCAGGCCTGAGCCTACACAGCCCTATGCTTTGCTCGAGTTCTTCTGGCTGGTACCAGCAAAAGCAGAATCAGCCTCTTCACAGCCACCTTCCCCTGAAGTTAAGCCCTGCACTGCATTTCTGGCAGCTACAGGGGAGACCAGGCAGAGGCAGGCCTTGAATGTTCCAAGTTTCCTGCTGCCTCCTCCTCTCCCACTCTCGGTGGGTTATTTATTTATTTTGCTGGCTTTTTTACAAGCCTGCTTCTTTCCTGCAGGTTGCACAGAGTTAGGTTTCCAGGCAATCAACACTTGTTAAATATTCCACTGAGCATGATATTGCTCTCCTGTCTCTGTCTACTGATGCTCAGCTACGGTAATTTGCTGAACTCAGCTCTGGCGTATGGGGATTTCTAAAAAATAACAAGCCTGTTAATAACAATAATTAAAAAACACTTGACAGGTGGAAACAGCACATCTAAATTGTTCTGTGTGCCCCAGTGGGAGGAGGGACGCTGAGACACTTTTTCCCAGTGCTTTGTTCAGGCTGTGGGTGTTGGAGAGGTGTTGTTTAATTCTGCTTGGTGCAAGCCAAAGTGTCAGTGTGGCCACAGCAGCTCCAGACTGTTGCTTAGGGGACAGTGGCTTTCTCTTCCTTCAAACCTTAGCATGCAAGACGTCTGAAGTGGGGGGAAAGAATGTTTTTTTTTTCCAAAATCCTGAAACTGGAAGAGGCAGGGATTGTCTTTCCAGAGAAAGTAATTCTTGGAAGTGATTTTTGAGGAGTTCCACAGGGGTGGTGCTAGGCTTACCCATTCTGGTCTGATAGAAAACTCCCTTTTTTGAGGATTTCTGCCCAGGGAAAAGAAAACCAGCATGGAGGAAGGGTTGATTATATATGAAATTCTTTCCTGTGAGTTGCTCAGAGAAGTTGTATATGCCCATTTACTTGAAGTGTTCAAAACCAGGTGGGATGGGGCATTGAGCACCCTGGTCTAGTGGAAGTTGTCTCTTCTCTGTGGCACTGGGATTGGAACTGGATGATCTTTAAGGTCCCTTCCAACCCAAACCATTCTATGATTCTTTTTCATGCATCTGCCTTGGGATGTCCTGTATGCCTTCCAAAAAAACCATCTAGTTCAACTCTTTCTCTCTGCAGGGTTGTAATTCCAGCACCTGGAGATGTGGGAGTACACCAGTGCAGGCAGAAGGCACCTGGCAAACGGAAACCCCATGGCTGGGATGGGCTGCATTTTTTGCCAGCTGGTTGGGTGGCTCCCAAGTCCCCTGGGGCTCCTGCTCTTTGTAGCTCTTCTTGCTGTGGTCTGAGCCAGGGATGTGGTTTTTCCAGACTTCCAGGTGCTGGTTTTTTGCAAGAGTTTAGGGAGCTTGAGAGACTGGGAGAACCTGTTAATAAGGATCTGTCAGGGCATCAGGGCTGCAAGATTGTTAGGTAGTTGGGTGACTGCCGTCCTGTGCCAGTGGGAGGTCTGAAGATCTGAAATTTGGGGGGATTTTAAATGCTTTATGGAAAAGGAACCATTCTCAGGATGAAGACAAAGAAGTTTAAATGCTGTAAAAGCTTGTATAATCTGACTGGCATTATCAAAGTCCAACTCAATGACTTAGGAGGCTTTTGGAATGCTCTGGGGCTTCTTCTTCAAGCAGACAGCATTGACCCTTTGCTGGGGCAGGATTTTAAGCATGTGCAATAGCAACTGCAACTCCATGTCTTATGTGTCAGGGTGACTTTTGCACTGGTGTTTATTTGGAAATGAAATTTCTGGAGCCAGTGCAACCAATCCATAATCTCTGCACCATGAGAGAAAGGAAAAGAACAGGTCTAGTTTTTTTAATAATAACAATAATAACCCTGGTGGCTTAATTAAGGGAAAATTGTAGCTTTGAGCCATGTTTCACAGTGTCTGTTCACATGGAGGGAGCTGTGAACCACATCCTCCAGCCTCTCTTTCATTACCTGGGTGGGCTCCAACCCTGCTCTTATCCTCTCGGCAGCCTCTGAAAGACAAGCAGCTTGTGGATAAAAACAGGAGTTGTCCTGCCACAGCTGTGAGCTGTGTAAAGATGGGTTTGAGCTGGGTAATTTTCTCTGTGTTGGCCCTGCTGTTGCTGGACAACGTATGATTAGCCCCAGAGGAGGTGGAGAGGTGATGGCAGATTTGCTGTAAGCCCAGTTAGGAATCCTGGTGCAGTTTGGACAAAAAAAAAAAAAAAGGGCCAGATTTTCTTGGCTTTACGTGGGGTTCCGATTTTGCTCACAAAGGTGAGAAGGGTGAATCTCAGCTATTTCCTTGGAATACAGAGCACTTAGCTCCTAGATCAGGCTACAAGGAGTTGATAGCCAGGCACTGTAGATTACTAGGGGGTAGTTTCTGGGTTCTTATCTAGTATATCCTTTCTGGAAATCCAAGCCTGGTCTTCTGTGCTTTGGCAGGAGGTCAGTTCCTTGGCTTTTCCACTCCATTTGCTGGGTTGTTAAGTTGGTCAAGCACTGTCATGGATTTTCTCTCTTCATTCCTTAGCGTGCTGAACCGCACCCCAGTGCACCTTGTCCATGAAATCATACTCGTGGATGACTTCAGTGATGACCGTAAGTGACCCTTTCCCTGTTAAAAGCAAAGAGCACAAAAGCCTTTGAGAGACTGGGATTAGCACTGAGACAGGGGAGGGTTCGCTGGAGTGGAAGGAAATTTAAAGCTCTATAGCTGTGAGGAGCAAACCCTGCTGTACTGGGTTTGCATTGCCATGTGTAGAATTCAAATTCCAGATGATCCAACCTCTTCTCACAAAAATAATGCAAGAAAAGCACTTGACGAATGGTTTTTATGCCCAGCAGATGTGAATCCAGTCCTTACACAGCTATATCCCACCACAGTCTTGGTGTGTTTGAGCTGGCTTTCAGTTGCAGCCAGGGGCAGTTCTGGGTTGACACCACTGGAATTCCACGGGACAGTCTGACCCTATGTGTACATTCTGCATACATTTATGTAGGTGGTCAGCAACTCTTGATTTTTTTTTTTTTTACCACCTTGTTTTTCACCTATGGAAAGAGTACTCCCTGCATGGGTTTTCCCATTTCTGAGGTGCACCATAAATAGCATTGTACACCACAAAAACAGCCCACATCCTCCTGCTGTTCCCTTCCAGTTAATAGCGTGACTCAATGGAAATCAATAGCTCTGGTCTCCAGTAGAAGGTAGCTGAAGCCCCAGGGGCTCCCAGGGAACTACCCCTGCTAAAGACCTTGCCTAGTTTGATGGGAGAGTTGAAGATCTAAGTGCTCAAAAACACTGTCTCAGGCATAAAAAGGATGATAAACTGGCTGAGTGGTCTGTGGCACTTATGTTTCAAGGAGCTGCAAAATAAAGCTGTTTACTTGGAAACGTGAAAACAAAGCCAGATAGTTTTCTTTTAAAAAAACCTAGGCTTTGCTCTTGGATGTTATAAATAGGCACTGCCTCTGAGAGCATTAGGGACAGATTTCACACAAGACCCACTTCCTGGCATTGACACCTCTCTGGGAAGTTGCTGAAGCTAGGGGAAGGAGCCGCTGTGGCTACGGTGAGCCCTGGAGCAGCTCCAGCACACAGGGCAGGCAGGCTGGGCAAGTCTGGGAGCTGGCAGAATGGCTGTGATGGGGAAGAGGAGCAGGTGCAGGGACTTGAGCTGCCCTGGAGAACAGGAGAGCAGGATTTTTTTGGGTGAAGTAAATGCCAGGTATTTGGCTGTATAGGCAAAGCACTTGCCTTCCTGGAAGGAGTCAGGTTTGTAGGAGCACAGCTCCCCTGTCCCAGCATGCCAAGTGCTGTGAGCCAGGGAGAAGGAGTAGGGTTTTAACTCATCCCAGGGCACCAGAGGGGAGTGTGTTTCCTGTGGAACTTAGGGCAGCCCCTCAGCTACTCAGCGCTTTTCCGCTATCTGACATCTTTGCTGTGATAGTCTGAGCCTGCTGGCATCTGCTCTGCATGCATTTACATAAAATACATGCATTTGCATAATGCACTACACACACATGGTCAGTTTTTTCCCTGCAACCCAGCCCAAGCAATTAGTGCTTTTATCTCATGCCCAGTTGTGTCTCATTTCTCACCTCTCTCTGCCTGCTGACCTGTTATTCACTGGGATGCAGTTCTTGAGCATGCGAGTTCCCACTGTCCCCAGCAGATTTTCACTTTGAGTCCATAGCCAAGCCCTGCCACTCCTGTAACTCTGTTCCAGCTCTGTCCCTGAATTGTTAGGGCTGTGGGTACAGTGATCTCTTGCTGACAGAGATTTCTGGAAGGGGCGAAAGTACTCAAGGAGGTGTGTGGGTTCAGGGGTTGGGCAGAGGGGATGAGGCACTCACCTCTGTGTTTTATAGTGCTGAGGAAGAGGAGGGAGAGGGGTGAGAGCCATGAACAGGTTGTGAAGGTAATAGTGTGGGTGTGTAGAGGTGGAGGGGGCTGTGTTGGGTACACCTGACATCCTCCACTTTGCTGGGAGAAATATGGGGGAGGAGGGATCCTGGGGCTATGTGTGGGGTTGCAGGACCTCCCTCCCTAGCTCAGATGTAAGGTGGCTGTCAGGCCTTTCTGCCCCATGGGGCTCTTGCCCAGGGCATGAGGAGCCCCCAGCTGCTCCACAGGGCTCTCTTTGAGCATCCCTTTCTCCTCACTGAAGGCTCCAGGCCACCACAGGAAGCTCCTGCCCCGCCAGGCAGACACGCATCAACAGCTTGCGCGTTGCTTTGCAACTACCAAAAATAGTCATTTGCATTAATGTGCAGAAATTTAGATTCTGACCTGAACCACAACTTTTCTATGCTGATTTTAGAGCATAATTCAGCTGTTCTCAGTGTAAATCTGCTGAATTTACACTAGTTTTATAAAAACTGCTGCTCTGCCAGGACCAATTTATGCTTCACGAGCTGAGGGGTGAGGCTGTTGTGACCCAGCAGTGCCATTGCCCTAACAAACCATCAACCAGAACAGGACAGGGTCCTCCCCCTGCTCCCAGTCTCTCCTAGGAGTCCCCATTTCTGCTGCCAGAGCCACTGTGGGGGCTGAGGGTGACTTGTCCTCCCTTTGTGTCTCCCCAGCTGATGACTGCCGCTTGCTGGGCCAGCTCCCCAAGGTGAAGTGCTTGCGGAATGGACGGCGGGAAGGTGAGAGCTGCCTGCCCACAGCCTATGTGGGAAACACGGGTTTTGGGAGGTGGGAGAGGGATGGAGCCACAGGGAACCTCCATGCAGTGGTCAGCCAGGAGGTCAGTGGCTCCTGGGAATAAGGGGGGCTCTGAAAAAAGCAAATGTGATAAAGAGCTGGGATTTTAAATGGATCTCCCCTCTCTCACTGAAAAAGATGGGACTATTAAGATTTCCAGTGAGGCTCAGCTGTAGCTTATTAGCCAGAAAATTAGAACAGGCAAAACAAAGCCCCAGGTCTTATTTGTAAAGATGTTAGCTCTAATGAAAGAGAGAAGATCTGCTCCTGCTGCTTCTGTGGGATTTTTTTTTTTTTAATAATTAACTATATTGGAGAGATTAAGAAGGACTATATGGAGGATGAATGCATGTCCTACTGGACTGCTGCTGGCAACCTTTGGAAACATCTCCCCATTCCCCATAGCTTGAATGTGTGTTCCAAATCCTGGTTTGTGGTATTAGAATAACTAAAAACAAAGAAGTTTTTTGGTGCTGCAAATCCAAGGTGTGCATCTAGGTCGGTGTCGGGCTGGGGAGACTGAGGAGTGGAAAAGGTTCTTTCCTCTGTGGATTCTTTCTGCAAAGGATTTCAGCTCTGCAGGCCTGGTGACAGGGTGGCATCAGGCCCCATGGGTGTAAGAGACATTCCTGCTTTGGCAGGAGATTAAGGGAGATCTCCATAGACCTGCACCTCCTTCTCACCTTTCTCCCCTGTCTTATGGGGGTACGTGTGTGCTCGTCTCCAGCACTTGAGAGACCTGCAGTTATTGGTGCTCTATAAACCAGCCACAGTGTGGGAACTCAACCTTACCTTGTTGACTACATCACTAAAACTGTATCCCCCTGGGGCTGCCAGGATTTGGGAAGGGCAGGGGTGGGTAAAGAACATACCTGTGCACAAGATCTTAGGAGTCACGGAGAGAGATGCAGGGAAAAATCTGCATTGGAGGAGGAGACCTTAGCAAATTCTGTATGCTCCAGCTTTGTTCATGTGTTCCCTCTCCAGCTCAGAGGCTGTTGCTTAGCTCCTTTCCGCTGGGGAATTTTAGTATGAAAGTCAGTGACCTCCTGCATGAACCTGATGTGTGGCTGCTCCCTGAAATCCTGTTTCTCTTCATCTGCCCATATGTCCCCCTGTATTGGCACTGTTTCTCCTTCATGAAGAAATTCTGCTCCCCTTGAGTCACCTGTTTCTCCTCTTGTTTGATGCATGCAGCAATCCATTCCCATCTCCAAATGATTCCAAATTCACCATCGTGACCCTGATAAGTCAAGCACCTTGAAAAGCCAATCCTCTTTCCTTGGTGGAAAATGTGTTCCCATTGAGCTGCAGGTTAGCAGTGCCCTCAGGGTGGGAGAGAGGTCCGGGGATCACTGGGACACAGAAGAGGCTGCAGCAGCAAAAATTAGTAGTATGAGAAATGCTTAATTCTGGTACAGGGTGTTCCCACCCTCAACTCCTCTCTCCCATTCCCCACTGCCTCACATCTGTGTTAGATTTGTTGCCTGCAGAGGATCATGAAAGCATTTTGGACTCATGTTTTTTACCAGAAGGTGACAGCAGAATTAATTGTGCAAATTACATATTGGCATAAATGCCATAAATCAGTAACCTTGGTGGAGCCATTTATTTCTTTGGGGATCTTAGAAAGCACGAGTGGAGGAGGCTGGGGATATTACCCAGCCATCTGGGCAGCAGCTGACATGGTGCATCCCTGACCAGGTCTGATCCGGTCCCGAATCCGAGGGGCAGATGTGGCAAAGGCCAGTGTCCTGACCTTCCTGGACAGTCACTGCGAGGTGAATAAGGACTGGCTGCTCCCTCTGCTGCAGAGGATCAAAGAGGTGAGTGCTCTTGAGAGACCAGAGTCACCCTCAGGGGATGCATCCCCGCTGTCCCCTTCCTCTTCCTCTCAGTGGGTGTGACCATCCAACCATAACCAGCTGCATGCAAGCATCCCAGTAAGGGGTACAAAGAGGCCTTTTGGGGTACAAAGTGGCCTTTTCTGGTCTTCCTCCACCCAGCAGGCAGGTGGGTGTGTGACTGGGGGAGCATGTGGGTGGGTGGGACAAGGTGTCTCCCGGGGCAGTCTCTGACTGGCAAGCACAGGTTGAGTGGTGATAGGGGAATACATGGGCAGTGCTCCAGCAGAGATTTTAATTAGGCTCATGTAAAATGCTCAGTGATGATGATTTAAGGGAGTGATGGCTCCTTGAATAGGGGCCGAATTTAATTTCATGCAAATTAAGCGCTAATAAATTGATTTAATAGGATTTAAATTCTGCTGATTTTGGAGCAGACAATGACATTCGCCTTTCTCTGGCGGCGACTCTTTTGCCAGACGTGCACACAGAGGCTGCTGGTGCCTTGTCACTCGAGTCAGGGGAGTTCTGTGCCCATGACCTGCTGGCAGCAGAGTGCTGGGATTGAAACCTTCCGCTCCGGTGTGGATGCACCATCCTTTCCCTTCACTGTGCCTTGCTTCTTCACCCGTGCTACACCTCTGGCTCCTGATGGCCAGTGTTAATTATTCAGCAATTTTATAACTCCTGAGTTGCATTGACATAAGGGCAGCTGAGGAGCAAGGGGATGCTGAGGTCGTGGGTCATGGAAAAACCTGCCTGGCTGGTGTTCACAGTGCCCCTCGCCTAAGGCATCCTGCTTTTCACACCTGCAGATGTGACAGCTGTGATGGCTGGGCTGTGCATCCCCTCTGTGTGTCAGTGATAGGACCAGGGGCAAGGGAGGCACAGCACCAGGTCAGGTCCCTCCACATGGGCGACGGCAGTCAGTGCTGCTGGCACTCACAGCACAGCCAGCACTGGAGAGGCCCCAGCCTCGGTTTGCAGGCTGGGCCACAGAGCTGCTGATAGATGGAAATGTGATGGAAATGGCCTGTTCATATCATCGATCGTGGCTCCGGTGGAGTTATGAGAACACATGCTGTGATATCCCACTGGGGCCTCATGGCTGGCCTGTCCAGGGTGGGATTTACTACTGAACTTTACAGCATCACTTGTTCCTCTGCGCTTTTAAAGGCAGGCATTCCTTGCTTTTTGCCAGAGCCCCGCTTGTACTTCAATGAGGAATATCCAAAGCAGTTTCCTCTTTCCCAGGCAGAGCTTTTGATGTGTTTTGTCAGGAGAAGGGCATCGAAGGCAGCAGGAAGGGGGCTGACAGATCTGCTTTCCCACAGCCACAGGATGGTGCCCTATATCCAGCATCCATGGGGTGGGTGAGCGTAAATGCCACGTGCAGCATCACCATCGGAGTGTCAGTGCTTGTGGTCGGAATGGCACATCAAACACACACATCACCTCTGTGAGCTATTCTGGATTGAATCTTTCCCCAGCTGGAAGGAAGTAAGGCAGTCTGTAAGCTTGCAGTGCTGCTCATGCTGCTCTGACCTTGCCCAGTATCTTGCAGCCTCAGGCAGCAGGGGAGATGTACTACAAAGAGTGTTGAGGAGCCTGCCAAGCCAGAGGGGTCCAGCTTGCCTGCTTTTTAACTGCTCACAGAAGCTGCAGGATAAGGGCAGAGTCCTCAGACTCATTCTTCCAGGCCCACCGTACCCATCCGTGCCAGCGGGTTTAGGTATTGATCAGTGAAGTGTATGAAATGTTACTGCTGCCACCTTCAGGCTGTGCTCTAGAGGTGGGCTCCCTGTCCAAGTGCTCCATGAGGATCAGCTGCCTAGGAGGAGCATTTTCTCATTCTGTTGCTCCCAGGAACAGTGTGTTTTGAGCTAATGTGGTTTAAGTTCCAAGCAAATGAACGATGAGTGCCTCAAGGCACACCCATCACTTTGCCACCATAGCCCAGCCACCCCGCTCTTTGCTTCTCTTATTTTCTCAGCCAGAGCAGCTATTGCTGCCACTTTCCATGGTGGGAAGTGCCAGAGCCCATGTGTGCCACCACGCAGCCGTGTGGATGTGCCCCTCAAGCTCCACCTCAAGCTTTCCCAGCAGCTGATGATTCCCCCCACCCGAGGCTGATGTTCACTGGTGGGCGTGGGCAGCACATAACCAGTGCATGGATGTGGAAACAAGCAGGAAGAGCAAGTGATGGAGTGTGGGGGAAAGAGAGAGGGCATGGGGGATCTCAGCCCTGTGCCTGGGAGGGTGCCTGTCTCAGGGAGCAGCAGTGATGGTCAGTGTCTCACACAAGCATGTTTGTGAATGCATGGTTGAGCGTGTGGGCCTGGGCTCTTATTTGTATTTATGGAACAAATATCTCCAAAGTAATTAATGGTGCATGTCAACTGAGCAACTTCTCTAAAAATGTAATTATCCATCCTGAGGTATTTTTACAGTATGACTCAACAAGCTCGTCCCAAAACTGGATTTGCAAATGGCCCTGGGATGAACCAATGAATGGTGACTCCCCACTCCCAGCTCAAATACCCCCAGTCTGGTGCTTTCCTGGGAAAAGGGAGACACATGAAGGGCAGCCTGCCTAATCTTTGCCTAATCCTGCTATGGGGCCAGAGGAGCAACTGTTGCCCTTTTTGTTGTCCATTACAAGGTCAGGATGTAGAGGCTGAGAGCCACCCTGCAGCCAAGGTCCTTCTCCAAGCCTGAAATATATCTGTTATCTTCAGGACCATTTTCAGAGTTTTTTTCCTGTTGGTTTAGATCTGTACATTGGTATGCTTGAGAAGGGTATTGCAGAAATTAATTCTCAGATTTTTGAGATCAAATTGAAGGTTTGGCTGTTGTTAATGTTAGCATGCCCTGGTATGGGTGGGTAGCAAAAAAACCCAGAAAGATGAAGCTGCCTATAATAAGATTGGGTACTCAGCCCAAAATAAATCATAGCAACAGCACTGTGCTCTTGAGCATGCCGTGCTTTTCTTTTGAGGGTCAGAGAGACCTTCATGAAAGCTGAGTAAAAATATGTGTTCTCAGGACATGGCAGGGAAAGCAAGGCAGGGAGAAGACAGCACTTCTGAAGGTTAGCATCTTGCAGTAGTGCTCTCAGCCCAGATGTGAAGGGGATTTTCTTACAAGAAGTTGTGCCATACAGCGAGTAGCAGTGGAATTGAAGCTGGGGGTGGGTGTCAGCTAGCTAGAAGTGCTCACCAGTGAGATACTTGAAGGTCAGGTTTTAAATGAGTGGATGCAATCCTTTCCCTGCACTGCTCAACACGCAAAGCAGATGCTTTGCTTAAAACCTTCCCTCTAGCCTCAGGCAATTAAAGGATGCTTGGCTATACTGAGCTGTGGCAGCTTGGGGGGCCCTGTGCAGCAGCCACGGTGGATTTGGTGGGTTTGAAAGGCTCACCGTGCTTGGATGTGGCTTGTGTTTCTCTGTGCAGTTCAGAGGTGCAGCAGACCTTGCCCTTTCAGTGAGATGTTTGACTCACAGAAAGTGATGGTGAGACCCCTGGCTTGACCCTATTATGGAAATACCAAGTATTTGTCATGCTCAATTGGAAAATCAGCTCTAGTCCAGCTCCCAGCTCATGGCCTTTGGTTGCTTCTTCCTACAGCTGCATTTGAATTCTTCTTTGTCAGGACTAATTTCTAAAACAAAGTCTTTCCCCAGTGAGAGAGCAAGCCCGAGTGTGCTCAGATGCTTTGCTTTGTATAGCTGTGAAAAACAATTTGATCTGGTGAGGGTAAAACCTTGAAGTTTGAGCTATAATTGGAGTTTGGGATTTTTGAAAAGAAAAAGGGAGATAAGAGACCAGTCAAAGCTGTCAGAGTCTCTTCCTCCTGTAGATATTTTTGTTCATAACTGTTTGTATAATCTCTTTGCCCATAACAAGATGTTAATTAAATCACCACCAACTATTTTGAATAAATCAGGTCTTTCTTTTTTAACCCTTTTCCAACTTTGGCAAAACTAACTATACTGCAATAGTTGGTGCATTTAAAAAAATACCCATATTTAAGCTGCGTTTTTCCTCTGTCATTTCAATTGCCTGTTTGTCACTTGACTTCTGAAATCCAGTTAAAAGTATTTAAGGGAGGTGAAAGGGGAATATTTTGGTGAATTTGTAAAAGGCAGAAGGAGCTTTGCATCCAGCCCAGCCAGCTGAGAAGTACAGGCACAGTCTGAGGAAGAGGAGGCAGTGAGGGACACTTGTCCCTGGTAAAACCAAATGACACCAGTGTTTCCAGGCACTGGGTGTCTCCAGGAGTTTGGAGCCCCTTGCCCATTTTGAATGGTGTCATCTGAACTCACGGGTGTTTTTGCTTCTGCTTTGCAGGATCCCACCCGAGTGGTCAGTCCTGTTATCGACATCATCAACCTGGACACTTTTGCCTATGTGGCAGCTTCCTCAGACCTCAGGGGAGGTGAGTCCAAGCTTTGTGCATGTCCTGTGGGCATCCATTCCACGGTGGGAATGTGCACTGATCTTTGCACCACACCTCTGTCTCCTGCTGCCTCCCAAAAAAGCACACGAACCCTGCTCAGTGCTGCTGCTGGCTGCTCCCAGGCTGCTCCACACGGGTGTGGTGTGAGCAGTGGGCTTGCTGCAGTGAAGGAGGCAGTAAGGCAGGAAAGAAGAGTCACGTCAAAGGCACCCTGGGCAGCACTGGGGGCGACAGGAGGAGATGGGAGATGTCTAGGCAACAACTGGAAGATGCACGTGTAGTGCTTATTAGTATGCCTGTGCTATTTGGAGCACACAGTATCCATCAGGGCGTGCTTCTGTGTGCACAGGGGGACTAGGTTGCAGCAGCAGCTTTAATTCTGACTTTTCCTGCCTTTGGAGCACTTGACTTTGAAATTGTAATGCAATGTGCTGTTTCTTGTTCATATGTAGTAGTAAAATATGTTAGGCATTGGACTTTTCTCTCAAGAACTGCATCTCTGTGGCTTAAGTCATTTGAAAGTGGGGAAAATGTTCCATCAAACACAACTTCTGCAGCCTGCATTGCCTCCTAATCCATATCAATTTCTAATTTCCCCATGGCACTTCTCTACTCTGGTTTTAGGTTTTGACTGGAGTCTGCATTTCAAATGGGAGCAGCTTTCCCCGGAGCAGAAAGCCAAACGACTTGATCCCACCGAGCCCATTAAGTAAGTCAGGAGGGGGAAGGAAGCATCTGAGTAAGAGGGGCAGGACAGGCTTCTCATGTGACCTCACATGTGTCCCCATGCACCACAGCAGTGTGCAGTCTCTTCCAGGACAGCTCTGAACTTGTAGTACCTCTAGTGAGCTCCTGGCTGGCCTGAGTTTTGCAGTACAGCTTCACCTTCCAACACTGAGGCCTGAGAATGCCACAAAGATGGAAGAGGTGTATTTATGGTTACGGGAATTTTGATAGTGCTAAGGATTATGCTTAGGGGAAAAGCCCAGTGCTGTAGCAAACTGCTTCTCTCAGTTCAGCTACCACTTAAAAATAAGGCACTGTCCTCATGATAAACTTGGTGCCTAGTCCAGCCTTCCCAGATCAGCACTGATTTTCTCTACCTCCCTAAGACTCCTCCGAAACAGGGACGTGCAGGAGAGAGAGCAAAGCTGAACAGGAGAGGAGGTGCCATCTGTCCTGATGCCATGGGATGGAGGGGGTCCTTTATTCTGCTGGAAATCTCTGCTGGCAGCAAGCCTGGTGCTGGTGTCTGCAGCCCCAGACAGATGTGAGGCGTGGAGAACCCCCAGGTATTGGGGGAAGCTCAGGGCCTCAGAAGGCTCCCAGGGGAGAAAAGCACTGCTTCTCCATAGGATGCTGCTGTTACCAGGAGCTCTCACTTGCTTCCCACAGGATGGACTTGCATTCCTGATCACTCTGCAGTGTAGGACACTGTGGAGATTAGCCTGGGCACAGCAATCACCCCAGCTTCTCACAAGCCTATACTGAGACATCCACACTGTCTCAAATTGAATGGAGATGGGACTTGTGCCAGCAAGCGGCAAGTCTCCTCAAGCTATCTTCTGGGTCTGCCCTCCCCTCCTCCACGGGCCTTCTCTGTGCAGTTTCTTAGCTAATCCGAAGAAAGAAAAATAACCCTGATTTGAAATAAAGATCACACAGCTAGTGATGGCTTTTAAAAAGCCCTTCTGAATTGGCTCTGCCTTCCTCTCCCCGGTGGAATGGTGCTCTTAATAGGCTGGCTCCAGGCAAAAAGCCCGTCTGAGTGAATAACCCCCGAGTGCTAAGTGCATTTTTGATGCTGAAGCCTACAATCAGGGCTGTCAACTTTGGGCTTGTAGGAGTTGTGCTGATGGGTGCATTAGCCAGTCATTAAGTGCCAGGCAATTTATGATTGGCAGCAAAACACCAAAGCAGCTGAAAGAAAGGGTCAGATGCATTTTGGGGTGTTTTGTCCTTTTCTTGGTGAGGAGATGATGTCCTGGTCATGGAAGAGGAGGCAAAGGGAATGGCTGCTTCGGTGCATCCAGATCCTGCAGCAGTACTTGAGAGTGTGTCCTCTTCTCCTTGTCCATTCTTCAGGACACCCATCATTGCTGGGGGGCTGTTTGTGATCGACAAGGCCTGGTTCAACCACCTGGGGAAGTACGACAGTGCCATGGACATCTGGGGTGGGGAGAACTTCGGTGAGTTGTTCTTCATCCTCCTATGCCTTGCTGTATTGGCTTCCCTTTCTGACTCATGCAGGATGGATACAAGGTCATTTCCGACTTCACTTTGAATGTTCTGGGTGGTTTCCCTCATTTACATTCATAGGTTGTGGTCTTAGGAGCAACCACAAATGATGGGAAGCAGGCAATTGTTTGTACTTAGGACCACCTGCCTTCCGTGCTGCTTTGATTTCCTGTAGGTAAATACTTCAACCACACAGTTTTCAGCTTTGGTGTTACCAGCAGATGAGAGAACACTACATGCACCCTTCTATTCCTTCCTGATCTTATTTTCTCCTTAATAAAGAAAAGAATTTGTCTTAATCCATTAATGACAGCATTTCCAAGCTATGAACGGAGGTATCAGTCCCTCCTTGAGTTTGCAGAGTGCCTGAAACTGTAGCTCCATCAGCATGCAGCAAACAGGTGGCAGAGTGCCAGGGCTGCTTACCCATTCCTGTATCCCTGGGTGGCTGAGAGCTGCCTGGCTCTCTGTGATACTATCACTTTTCCTGCACCAAAAAAAAAAGGGTACTCACCTAAATTCTGTCACCTCTGGCCCTTATCGTGGGACAAGATGGACATAAAGAAATCTCCTGCAAGCACACTTGAGAGGGCACATGAAAGAGGCAACAGCCTGTCCCTTGTCCCCTTGTCAAACAGAACTGGATTGGGCTGGGCTGTTCTCCCTTTGGAACTGCAGTGATGCTGTGGATCAGAACAATAGACTGTACCCAGGAAAGAAGGGGGAGGCACTTGATGTCAGGCAGACAGATGAGAACCTGGCTTTAATAGCTTGCACCTCTGGGGAGTGGGGCCAGCCAGGAAGCTCTTGTGTCTCAACACACAGAGCGATGCTGTCAGTCATCCAAGGGAGCAGATGCTGCTGCCTTGCAGTAATCCATCCGCTGCCTGGCACTGGTGTTTCCTTCACATGCCTTGTCCCCCTAGATATATTTTATTTATTTCTATCTTGTTATGCAGTAGGAATCTCACTCTTTCATACTTTCTCTCTGTGGGAAAGTGTCTTGCCTCTGGACTGACCCGAAGTAGCTGAGTGGGGTGGCTGTGAGGAAACCTGGGAGGGGAGTGGCAGCCCTCCCACCTCCCCTGCTGGATCAGTAGCCCAAACAAAGCATTCAAGAAAGGAACTAGACAGGAGAAGAGCAGGAGAGGAGCTGCCATGCTGTGCCTGACCTGCTGTCTGTCTGTTCTTGTCGTAAGTGTCTGACAGCAGCCAGCAGGAGCTGCTCCTGGGAGATGAACAGTGACAGGACAGCCTGCTCTTGGGGGAAGCTCCATCCTGGCAGCCTGTCCCATGCCCTGTAACAGCAGGCATTGTGCTCCTTATGCCTGGTTATGGCCCATCCTGCAGAGGAGAGGTTTCCCTTACTGGTGCTATTCCCCAGGAGACTGGTCCTGACCAAACACGCCCTGGCAGTGCTGCAGGGTATACCATGGCCTTGTGTGACAAAGGAGAGCAAAATCAAGGTTAACATTGCAACAACAAAGTGCAGGTCTGCATAGCAGCAGGGCAGATCCTATCTTGCCCATCTTCCTGGGAGCAGAAGCATGCCTGGCTCACAGCTCCATCTCCTGCAGGTGTGGCAGTCGAGGACAGTGTGTCCCATCTCTCCTTTGCACCCTGCTGGCCTGGGCCAGCTCTGAGCAGGAAATGGACAACAGGAGCTGACATGCTTGTTTTGGGCACTTGCAGTGAACCATGCTCTTCGTGGTAGCTCAGTCCTGAGGAAGAGCAGAACTCTGGTCCTGAGAATCAGCGCTGCCCTTAATGTTATTGATGGGGCAGCTGGAGGGGGCTGGAGGCTTCAGGCAGAACAAAAGTGAGCGTGTTTGGCTTTGAAGGAGGACACCGTAGGTGTTTTGCACCTTAAATTTACTGAATTTCCTGTAGATGAGTAATGGCAGGAAGGACTTGCAGGCCAGCAAGAAGTGCTAGAGGTATTTTGCTGAATGAGGGCCGAGTCCAGCACACCCCAACATGTACTGCTCACACCCCTCCTGGGGGTCACTTGGAGGGGCCATGTGCACTGGCAACATCTCTTGAGGGTCAAGGGAGGCACACTGTTGGTTCCTGCTCTCCTGGCTCCTCTGAGCTGACCCTGTACCATGCTTTAGTTGGTGCTTCAATTTGCCTTCCCTTGGAACACTTCGCTCTTGGCTGCATGTCTGGAGACTTTGTTTGTTACCTGCCATGGATGGCTCCATGGGTGATCCCTCCCTGTGGAAACTTGTGCTTTTATTGTTCCTGCTGTACCTGGAGCAGGCTCTGCAGGGTGCAGCTAGCCTGAAGCAGAGAGCTCAGACTCCTCAGCATCTCCTGTGCACTGTGTTCTCATTCCAGTTCATAATACACAGAGATGACCTCTTCACTAGGCTTCAAAAAGATCAGGGAAGGACTGAATGGTGCGAGTCTTTCCCTTTCAGCACACCAGGGAGCTGCTCTTCTCCCAGGCTGAGCAGAAGGACCAGAGGAGGGGAAGACAGCTTGCAGTAGCCATGCTGTGCTCCACAGCTGCTCAGCTGGTTGTCCCTTGTATCAGGTGCCCTTGTGACTGACACAGCAGTGCCAGCAGAGTGGCCAGTGCTGTGACACACAGACAAGTGACAGCAGCAGCCACGTGCGAGGAGAACCGAGAGCAGCAGCTTAGAGTGGCCGCATCCTGCCATAATCTCATTTCCCTGCAGCTGTGATTAAGCTTGCTCCCAGTATAGCACCAGGACATGGCACAAGGGCACGTTTTATTGGCCTCTTAATACCCAGCACTGGGGAAAGTGGTGAGGCTCCAGCTGCTGTTGGCAGCTCTTGCGTGTAAACACAGCAGTGAAGGGAAGGGGAGGGAATTTATGGGAAGGAATACTGCTCCCTGCTGTGCTTTCCCACCCCTACCATTGCTTGTCCCTGCTGTGGGATGCCAGGGCCAGCTGTTGAGGATGAGATCAAAGCCTTGAATTCTGGACATCTGGCATCAAGGCAAGAAGGCTTTGCAGATGTGTCAGCCGCCCCTTTCCATTAGCTCAGGAGCAGGTGGGTGTGCTGGGAGTGGGATGGGAGCAGCATGAACTTGGCTCCCACCTCTGCAGCAGCTCAGGGCTGAGCTGTGTGTGCTCAGAGGGCTTTGGTGGTCCAGGCTCCAACTGGCCTTTGCTCCCTGATGCTGTGAGCTGTTTTTGGAAGGATGGAAGTTTTGTAAGCCAGCAGTGCCTGCCCTTGGAGGAGGAGGAGTCCTGTTGGCACTGCCGCAGGTGCTTGTCTTGCCAGCATCCGACCTGGGGACAAGTCATCCTTGTGCTGGCATATATGAGGGGACTGCTGGGAGCACAAGCTGGCAAAGACCATGGGTGTTCCCCTGTCTTAATTCTGTAGTTAAATGGAGAGGGGGGGTGGGTGTGAAAAGAAATTATTCGTTTTGCAGTATATACATGTTACATACATCTCTGCACTGTCAACAGATGATAAAATAGGATTCAGAGAACTGCAGAAGCCTTTTCATTTTAATTTCATTTCTTTTCCACGCTGGTTCTGTCTGAGCATGACTGTCTGACAATAGAGCTACAGATTCATAGCTTCATAAGCATCAGGACCAGATGGACCCATTAGATCAGCCATGCTGCTTACCCTTCCTACCTCATCCAGCTCCCTGCCAAGAGCTTTATAACTTCTGGTGTCAATTGTGCCACAGGCTCATTTTCTTGAGAAGGGCCCTGTGGGCCAGCCATAGAGTGGTTTGGAGTGACTGAGAGACATTTCCCATACTGACAACTTATCCTGATTTTTGGGATAATCCCTCCCACTGCTGACCTTTGTTTGTGTGAAGGTGTGTGCCTTACTTGACTGCAGCATTGGCACTCAAGGCCCAGAGTACCTGGGCAGGGTAAGCTCCTGTCCATTTTGGGACAGGCGATGGATGTACAGCTCTCCGTTCACTTTGCAGGGTCAGTGGTGGATTCATAAAGATAATGACATTTGTAGTCATTAATGGAGAGAATTCATAGCTTCTCCTGCTGAACTTGAGAGCCCTTTGGAGGGAAGTGACTCTGAAACAGGCAGTGCAGAAGTAATAAAGGAGGCACAAAACTGGCGAGAGGATTCTGCAGTGTATGAAAAGGGACCTGCTTACAGTCTCACACTTGCCATTGTGATTGCACCTGCTGTGCTAGAGGCAGGTTTCAAGTGCACTGACTTCAAACAGCTTGCAAAGAAGCTTTGAAATTTGTTTTTAAGGCCGTTGTGCCTAGGAAAGCCCATCTGGTAATTGATTTACCCCAGTTTAATGTTGCAGAGGATGAAGTAAGAGCTAATACCAGGATTCAGACTGCTTTAGGACAGAAAGACAAAGTGCTGAAGCTGCTTCTCTTACAGAAATCTCTTTCCGTGTGTGGATGTGTGGGGGGAGCCTGGAAATCATCCCCTGCAGCCGTGTTGGGCACGTCTTTCGGAAGAAACATCCCTACGTCTTTCCAGAGGGAAATGCCAATACATACATTAAGTAAGTGGTTTGCACTTGCTTTGGTTTTTTTGTGAATCAGCCTTGTAGGGAGAGGGGGGAACAGAGAAGACAGGCAGGAAAGTTTGTTTGGAAACTTTGAAATATCCTTGGGCAGGAATTTCTTGAGCTGAAGAAAATGTAAGTCAATACAGCTGTCCCATAGGATTTCTCCAGTGTTGAGAGTATGACAGAAATAGGACATTTATATGGTAGTTTTCATCAGCACAGAAATGGAGGGATGGCCCCAGCACATCCCTGAGTGCTGGCTGCTGGGACATCAAATGGTTTAGACCTTGAGGTCATCAGAACACATTTATGATGACCTGAAATCAGGCTGCCAGCAACATCTGTCAGTAGCCAGTGACCTTAGCTGAAGGCTCAGTGTGGCTCAGCTGAACCAGAAAATTTGGTTCCCAGTGCCTCTCTGGGATGGGAGCCACACATCTTGCTGGAGAGGGTGGTTCTGTTTCCAGGCTGGTGCTCTCTCCTGACCAGAGGCAGCACCTGGCTGGCTTGGACACCAAAGGGACTGCCAGGGCATACCAGCTGAAGGGCACCTCTCCTCACACACAGGAACACAGACTGAATCAAATACTGAAAGGGCTGTCTGAAAGGGGCTAAGATCCTGGAAGCATCCTAGGCAAAGAAGGAGGAAATCCAGAAGTGGGAATAGGCATGGGAAAGATGATCAGAGCAGCTAGTGAGATCAAGAAGGATTTCCTCCATTTTTAGAGTGTGAGGGCGAATGTTGTTGCTTAAGTGAATGACAGAGAAAAGCACTGGGGGCACTTGGAGTAAATGCAGGGTTGTTTCTGAGCTAACCTGCAGCTGTGAGTGCTTACACAGCAGGCTTTCCTTTTAGTGTGGGCTTCCCACTGTCAGAGGGAGCCAGCAGCATTTGTGAAGACCCAGGTATCTGCCACAGATTACTGCTGACCCAGGCTCACTGCAGCTTCCTCAGGCTTTGCTTGAGACAAGGGGGAGTGCAAATTACACCTCTCATTAACACCTAATGTGTGATTTCCAGCCCCACGGTGGGTGGAGCAGGAAGGGGATGGCAGTGACCGGCACAGGGCATCATCAAGGAGCAGAGCACAATTTTGAGAAAAACTAAGAGGGCTCTTGGTTTCAGTAGTGAAACAAGACTACTTGAGAGGGGCCTCGGATGTGGCAAACTCTCCCCTGCCAGAGTCACTGCAAACCTGAGTGAAGAGGTGGTGCCTGCATTGCATCACCTGCAGGAGGAGCAAGGGGAGCTTGAATGGGTACAGCTCTTCTGACTCCCTGCCAGGCACAAGCCTCTGGGGACTTCGGGGACGTCCGTGTCATGCCTGGGTGTGAGCCTTGGCACTTATCCCTGTGTTTCTTGTAAACTCAAATGAGATCAGGAAGCCAAACAAAGGAACCTTGCGCTCTGGGGAAGGCTAGGTACAGATGTAGACACTGATTTAGTCATCTCTTGAGCAAGAGCACTTAGACTATTGCCTTAGAGAGAGAGGAGGAAGCCCATGAATCAGCAAGGAACTGAGAATCAGTCTGGAGAAAAGTACCTGTAGGCATCAGGAGCTGGGATGTTATTAACCTTAGGGTATCTATCAGCCTTAATGTTACAGTGTATAGAGAACAGAAGCAGCTCCTGGCAACCTGATGATCTGTAGCACTTCTGTTTAAATAGAGGTGTTTGCAAAAATAATCTCCACCTGTCTGCCAGATACTGGTTGCTTTTCCACAGAGCCCCTACTTCAGTGTGAGAGACAGTTCAGGCTCCAGTGTAGTGCTGGCTTCATGTGCAGAATAATCCTTTTCTGGGCACCTGGGGCTTGGCTGGATCCAGAGCCTGCCTACAGCACCTGCAGCTTAGTGCTGTGGCAGCAATAGCTTGGAGACACTGGCCTGCCTTGGAGCAGGAGACTGGAGGACTCCCTGATCTAGGCAGGGACAGGCAGATAGGCATGGAACAGGAAATGCATTTGCAAGAGGAGTTAGAGCCATCTGAAGCCAACAGATTTGCTGAGGTTCAGAAACCTTCTCCAGACACCTGGCTGGTGTGGGACAGTGGAATTTGTGCTGCAGCACTGTGATGGGGCCACTTTCTCTTTAAGTTTTGAATGCTGAGGTTTGCCTCGGTGAAATCCAGGAGTGCAAAGCAGAAGAGTCCATTCAGGACTGAAACAAAGAAAATACTTGCAAATTTTTTGCAAACTTTTCAGAGCTCCATCCCAGCCACTAAATAAAACCTGGGCATTCCTGCCTTGGAGATAATGCTTAAGACAACCTTCAGTTCTGACTCTGGTGGATGCAAAGCATCCAGCTGAGTTTGAAATGGTGAATTCTTCATCCAAGCTTTGTTTGGCATGATGTGTTTGGTCCCTGGAGTGATGGGAAGGAAGAGGGCTTCTGTAGAAGTGAGGGATGGGCTGGCTCGGAGGGGGCTTGGGTGAAGACCAAGCTGAGGGTGGGAGGAGGGTAGGATGGATCAGTTGGTGCATTCTGGAGGATGTCACCCTGCAGGCCTCCTTGGTTTCAACGTGTCCCCTTGCCTCCCTCAGGAACACCAAGCGCACGGCCGAGGTGTGGATGGATGAGTTCAAGCAGTACTACTACGCCGCCCGGCCTGCAGCTCAGGGGAGGCCTTTTGGGAAGTAAGGATTCTTCCTGTGCTGCTTGTGCCCTGCCTGTGCTGCCTGTGCCCTGCCTGTGCTGCCTGTGCCCTGCCTGTGCTCTGCCTGTGCCCTGCCTGTGCCCTGCCTGTGCCCTGCCTGTGCCGCTTGTGCCCTGCCTGTGCTGTCTGTGCCGTGCCTGTGCCCTGCCTGTGCCCTGCCTGTGCCCTGCCTGTGCCATGCCTGTGCCCTGCCTGTGCCCTGCCTGTGCTGCTTGTGCCCTGCCTGCCCTGCCTGTGCCCTGCCTGCCCTGCCTGTGCCCTGCCTGTGCTGCCTGTGCCCTGCCTGCTTCAGTGGGTGCTCACAGAGATGGTCCCTGCTGTGGAAACCCACCTGTGTTGTTTCTGTAGTGACAATAAAATACTGATGATAGGCACATGCTACAGCAGTGAGGTGGATAAACTGCCAGTTTAAATGTGGTGCTGATTTATTCCAGTGAGTGAACCAAACCCAGGGGGGGTAAACCCCCTTTGCTTCTGTCCTGTCCTTGGCATAACACAGAACTACTTCTGATCCCAGAGCGGAATTTGGTAAGGAGGGTCCAGAGATGTTGGGGGCAGCTGCTAGGCAGGAAAATCATCACATTTTTGACCTGCTGATGCTTTATTGGAAGGCAGCAAGTGTTTGTGTGCAGGGAGTTTTCCATTCATTCTATGAGTCAGAAATGCCTCCCTGTCAGGAGAACTGTAAATATTTGTGTTGTATTTCTCATTTTCACATAGCTCTTAGAAAGTTTCCTTCAGACTCCAAGGGGTTCTAAGTCCAAACTTGAATTCCTTGTGATCACTTTTCAAGCTCCAGGATAAATAATTTGAAGTCCTGGTGACTCCCCTGTTTCCTCTGGATTAATATTCTCCTCCCATCCATCAGCACAGAATGAAGTAGCAGCTCTGTCCTCTGCTTAGGGTATAGAGAAGTTAACCTATGTGAAAAGGAGGTACTGGAGATTTCTGACTATTCCATAAAAGCCAGTTCATAACAATCCCACAGCTGGAGGCTGGCCCGGGGAGGAGCTGGAGTTTTGAAAATGTCCCTGTACAGCATGATCCTTCAGCAGAAATTTTGTCCTGCTTAATAAAAGAAAAGTGTTTCACTGTGTGATTAACTTCTGCTGGCTTACCAGCATGTTTAGGTGCTCTTGCAAATCAAAGCCTCCTGTAGTCCTGTAAACCAACAGTAACTTAGAATAGCAAACAGCATATTTTAATTTCCCAGTATGTTAATATGTTCAGGTAAGGGTTATAGTAGACAGCGTACATTTTTTCACTAATAATTTTTAAATGACTGTGCTCTTCCATGAACCTTCTCAGCTCCAGACTCCTTGTTAAAATGACAATATGTCATCATGCCATTTTACCAAGTTAGACCTCCAAAGAGACAGATCAAAACAACTGCTCAAGCTCATACAGAGAGAAACAGCTGCTGATGCTCTTGAATTTGCTGTCAGTGCATTTCTGATGGGTTTCTCTCATCCTCCCTTCTTGGTGTGTTGGGTCTCACCTTCATAATTTCAATCTGTGCTATTTTCTCCCCACAGCATCCAGAGCAGAGTGGAGCTGAGGAAGAAGTTGAAATGCCACAGCTTCAAGTGGTACCTGGAAAATGTTTATCCCGAACTTCGGTACGGATGTGCGATCTCCGTGGGATGCTCCATCCCTCCCTCCTGCCCCACAGATCTTTCTTCTGCCCCAGAGACATAGGCATCTCCTCCCTTGGTCTTCACAGAAGGGCAGAGGGAATTTTGTGCTGCACAGCTTGCTCTCAGTGTGACATACTGCAGGGCTTTGGAGATCCTTGGGGGTCCCTTCCAGCTCGGGATATTCTGTGATATCTGCATCCTCCAAGCAATTTGCTGTAGGGCTGGTGAGGGACAAAGCACCAGTTATTCCCATTTGCTCTCAGGAATTCATTAGATATGTTCCAGCCCAAGCTGTGGAACAGGTTGTGTAGGGAAATAAGAGAATTTCCTTACAAAAGTATCCAAGGCAGAAAATCCACCATAGTGTCCACAGGGGTGTTTTGGTACTTAATGACTCCTACTTACGAAACGAACACCTAATTTCCAGTCCTTTCACACTGTTCTGTGGCACTCAAATCTTCTCTGTTGTGAAACCATTCACTCTAAGATTTTATGACTTGTATTCAGATGGCTCTGCCTTGCTCCTCACCCAGTGCTTTGATAAATATTGTTGCTTTTGCACAGATATCTTTTAGTTGCCAATTTACACTAGAAGCCATTGCATGAATTCCCCTGATCCCTATCTGAGGAGCCATCCTAAGAAAGGATGGTACAATTCTGGAGATACCATCAGGGACCTGCTGGTGCAATAGCTGAGTGCAGAATTGCTGTGTGAAAATGATGATTTATAGCCATTTTCGTACTATTTTTTTTTTTTGCCATGTATGGCATTGCACAGCAGCATCACGGGCAATGCCAGGGCTCTGTGGCAGTTTGTTGTAAAGTTCCCCTCTCCTGTAAGCTGAAGGCTGCTCACAGCCCACTCCTGGCTCCTCTGTTTGCCTTGGGCAGTTACTTATTTTTTCCTCTTACAAAGGTCAGCCATCCATCTCTGAGCGCTGCTTCTGCAGCATCCCTATCCATGTGCTGCTCTCAGTGCTTCAGTATTGTGGTGGATCTTGCCACCCCTCATTTTCTGAAGGTGAAATGGTGCAACCTTACCCCACTGTGTGTGGGGCGGTACGATGTTGTTTTCACGCTGTTCCCACAGGATTCCCAAGGAATCGCTCTATCAGACTGGGATCATCAGGCAAAGGCAGAGCTGCCTGGAGTCACACAAGTCTGAAGACCAGGAGTTCCCCGTCCTGAGCTTAACTCCTTGTAACAGCAGCAAGGGCACAGTGCCAAAGGCACAGGTAAGATGTGTTGTGTATCCCCATGATGCTGGATGGGAAGAAGCCGTGGGGGAGCTTCAAGATGATATTTTAAGATTGCTAAAGCTCTGTTGGAGGATTTACCCATTCTGCCAGTGTCTTTCCTTAGGCAGCCTGTCATTAAACCTTGGCAGCTCCACCTGACCTTGGTGGAGGCTTCGGGCAGCTGCAGGGACTGGTGCAGGAGCCACAGGACAGTGTGTCCCACTCATCCCTGTGGGAGTCTCTGCTGAGCTCTTCTCACTGCCCAGGAACACCACGTGCTGCACAGATCAAAGGAAAAGAGAATTATAACTTCCTCTCATCTCTTGGCCTTTTTTCTCTCAGAATGGACTGAGTCGCAGTGGCATTTGCACCTTCATAGTCTGCAGTCCCTCAGTATTGGATTGCCCATTAAACTAGCAAGGATTTAATGAGGATGATCTCAGTTTTTTCAGTCTCATTGAGATGAGAAAAAGCTGTATGAATTGATGTTCTCAAAAGCACAGCCTAGGGGATTTTAAAGCCAAGAGCAGTCACATGTGCATTGCTTCCTTTCTGGAGCAAGACACTGAAGACACACACAGCTTCAAAACTCACCTTTGTGATTTTGGGCATGTCAGTAAGTTCTGTTTTCCCATCTATAAAACGGGGAGGATAACAATCCCTTGCTTCTCCATGGTTGCCATGAAATAATTCAGTAGGACATGGTGTGGTGTGCTTGCACTTGACTGTACATCCTTAACCCTCATGGTTACATATTCAAACCAGGTAGCTGTGCATATAAAAGGCCCAGCTTGGGGAGACTGCTTAAAATAGCCCTGATTTGTGTGTGCAAACAAAGTATGTCATTATGCATGTCTCTCTTAAATGCAGTTGCATGCCTGTCTGTAGGCAGGAAATTAATATCTGTTTCACAGCATGGCAAAATCAACAATGACTATTGGAATATTAGTCAGTTCAGAAAATGTAGTTAATATAATTGCAAGTGCCACACAGTAACACTTCTTACAGTTTCACTGGTTTCCATGTTCCAGAATAGGTTTTTCTTTTCCGTCCACTGCTACATGGACTTTTCACACAAACAGCAAGCTGATGAGAGCAGGTCAGCAGGTTTTTCAGGGCAGGCTCTGCAGAAGAAAGGAAAAGTGTTCTAACAACAATAGCAACTTCCAATGAATCGGCTGTTAAAAAAAAAAAATCTGGGAAAATCAGAATGAAGAATGCTGCTGCAAGTTAGTGTTTCAAAATGAAATGGTATTGGTCTTTCTGAAATACCAATTTGATGTGGTATTTTAAAATGAGAAATGTCATGCCAACAAGTTGGATTGTTTCATTCCTACCAAACACATTTTGTTTTGACATTTCTGTGCAGTAAATTTTCAGAATTTTTCACACCACGAACTTTTCATCTTCCTGTTCTGATTCTGCAGCAGTTTGCAATAGGTCAACACTTCCCACTGGATGGTAACTCTATTTCTTGTGCACATCCAGGACTAACTTTGCAGAGGAACAGAAAAATGCACTACAAACAGATTGCAGTATGACTGCACTCAGTACACAGCAAGAACAGAGAAAAGCCTTTCCTTTTTATCTTTTTCTGTCTTTCTAGTATAGTTCTTTGTTACTTGTACCCACGAAGAATAGTTCAGATTAAAGCAGGATATTTAAACTTTTATTGTGAATAGAAACTTATATTTTAATGACTCAGTTGCCGCAAGACCACCTGAACTTGTGGACAATGTGGGTGTTACAGTCACCAGGCTGTGTAGGATTGATTATGCAGCAGTCCTGAATTCTACTTGGTTTTGCATTTGATACACCAGAATAGAGCAATAATCTTCACTTTTAACATACTGAAGTCACGTCTTGTTTACCCTAAGCTTCATTTTGTGAAAAATAGGCTTAGCTAAATCAAAGCTGTGCTTCCTTGGCATTCAGTAAGTACCGTGGAAATATCCTGGCTGTCCAAATTCTTTATTATCACTATTACAGTAGCAGTAATTTGGTTGCTTTGATTGCCTTTCTGTAGTTGTCTCCCTGCTGGGCTGCCCCAGCCCTTTACCAACATTTCATGCACGAAGTCTTGAGACTTGGTGTGAGAAGATCTAGGCTGTCATAGTTTGAGGAGAGAGGCACAGGAGATGTCAGGTGGCAATCAATTGCTCTTTATTTTAGGTTTTTCTAACTGTAGTGTAGGGGAAGGGTGTTGTGAGACCTCTGGCTACATCCATAGTTTGGGTAAATTAAGACAAGTACTCAGTGGTGAAATCAGACTTACACCCTTAGAAGATCTCAAAAAACCTCCTTGGTGGTGTCTGGTGTTGGTCCTGAATCACTGAAAGGGGCACTGAGGTGCAAGAAGACCCCTCATCTTTGTATGGGAGAGCTCTGTCTTATCATCCTGGGGATCCACTTGGCCCTTTCCTCTCCTGGCAGTGGGCCTGGCAGCGGGCAGGGTGATTTCTGTCCCCTGCGGTGGCTCTCAGAGGGAATTGAGGTGGTTGAGGACCTCAGGGTGGCTGTCAGAGGGCTACTGAGTTAGTGACAGGCAGAGATGTTTGTGCAGTCCTCATCCCCAGGACACAGCAGACTCTGCCTGTGCTCCTGCCCGCTGGAGCCTCGGCACTCCACGCCTTGTTGCGTCTCATTTGCTAAATTAACAGATTGATTTAGTTTTTCATGAGAGAAATGCATCTGAGGGAAAATAATTGATCATAATTTTGTCCTCATCTATCTAATAAAGATGTGAGTAGTTGGGGTTATTTTTTTCAAAGCAAATGTCAGTTGGTATTAGTTCATAGAGTTTGGAAAAGACATCTGAGTGGGATTTATTTAAGTCATTAGCAGCTTCAGGAAACCTGACACACTTCAGATAAAAAATCTGAAGATGCTTTGACCTGGATATAACACATGTGTAAGCAGTTGCTGCAAGAGGAATGTAAAGCTCAGGCATCTATCTTTTAGACAAGCAAGGAAACAGGGGAAAGGCTGCAGCATCCATTTCCTGGGTCTGCAGCCCAAAATACCTGGGGTTTGCAGCTGAGTGGCTGCCATTGCATTTGAGTGGCATGACCTTGACTCTTCTTGGGAAGGAAAGGCAGTGTGATGATCTGCCTGGTGTGGTTTGTGGTCTTCTGTGTGCTGACTAGATCTGCCCTTTTTTTGTAGAGCATTTAGCAATTGTCCAAACTAAGTGACCCTCCTGAGACATCTCAACCATAAATATTCTCTTCTGACCCTCCTCCCCTCAGACGTTCTCCTCCATGACCTGCCCTGGCTGTAGGCTGGCCGGAGCAGGGGGCAGCAGTGTCGTCTCTGCACCCAGTTTGTCCTGGGCCCTTGTGTACTTTGCTTTCCCTCTCCTGAGAAGTGTAGAAGTGCCAGCTGTATCCCAGGGTCTTTGATGAGGGCAGCACTTCGGTATCCTCAGGTGACTCATGCAGTTGCGTGCCTTGGGAAGTCCTTCTCTGGGATTTTAAGAAGATAACTGGATAATTAGATTGTTCCACCTTCTTCAGAAACACTTCTCTCTTGCTCCTACCCCTGCTTTAGGGCACGGCTGACCTCTCACTCGCAGCAGAGGCATCGCTGTCACGGAACGCTGGGCTCCCCTGAGAATGCTCCTGCCTGGGCTGAGGGGCTCCTTGCTCCATCTGCTAGCCAGGCAATGCCAAGCCAAAGGTCACTCTTGAAAATAATTTGCTCAGTTCACAATAATGCTGAGTAACAGTGACAGGTGCCGGCTCAGATGATGCTAAAGCCTTGAGAAGCAGTCACAAGCCCTCCAATGAGGGGTTGGTGTTATCTGAGGTTTTGGAGGAAGGGGGTTGCTAGTTGTGCTGTGTAGCTGGTGATGCTCTCTTCACCAAGTCCACCCTCTTCCTCCTGGCCCCACCACCCCTCCATCTTTGCCTTTGAAAAGGCAGGAAATTGTGATGTCAGTTTTACCTCATAGATGTATTTTTCTTTGGTTCTGGGTCAGCTCTAAACCCTGATGGCATCTCCTCAGGCGAGTCTGCAGTCCTGAAGCCATGCTAGCTCCTTGCAGGGCTCCTTAGGGTTACTATGGGCTGCTCCATCCACCACAACCTCTGCTGTGCTGGCCACGTCAGTGTGCCAGGGATTAGGAGATAAAGTAGTTCCTCATGGAAAAAAAAAAGAAAAAAAAATAATCCCAACTCATAAAAATAAGGGAAGAGAAAGGGGTAAGATAAAAATTTGTGTGGCCATGGGCATGTATTTTTACTCAAAGTCCTTCATGGATTCTGTGGTGTTCAAATAACTTCCCTCCTCCTTCCCCTTCAAATTTCTTCATTTTCTGCATAATTTTCTTGGGCTTTCATCTAGGGCTGAAAGGGAAGAAGACATGATTAGAGCTGGATAAAACATTTTCAACAGGACTGGCTTCCATAAAAAGCCATTCTGCCGAGATAGATGAGCAGTGTGAAAATCTGTCAGCTGAGATAAAGACAGTGGAAGGACAGCCTGGGGGCATGAGGGTAGGATCCAGTGTGAGCTGTGGAACTGGTGCACACATCCAGCTCTGGAGCCACTCACTTCTTATGATGAACAACAGCTTAGGGAGAATGGTTATCACCACCCTTTCTATCACATGGTCCACTGCTGGATGAGAGTATGGCTCTGCCTTGAGAGGATATGAATATTCTGAAGCTTTGAACATAGCCTGGTCTGGATAAAAAATAATGGAAGAGCTCTGACAGGAGCAGTCTTCTGTAAGATAATCTCAGTGAATATATCAAAACAAACAAACAAAAGTCCCATGGCCTGGGTTAGTTGAAGAATTTAGCATATACACAAGTTACAACATTAACTGGCTGCTGCTGAGGAGCCTCATGGGTGCAGCTTCAGCCCTGTCCTGAGCTAAAATGACCAGCAACTGGTTAAAAATGTTAAGCAGGTTTTCAAAGCAGCTTGTAGCAGCATGGGTGCCAAGAACAGATGTTGGAGTTTGCCCCATAGGGTTTGGTTCTTCGCAGATGCTGGACTAATTTGGCACCTGATTTCCCAGGCTGGTGGTTTACACAGCAGGTGACAGCGTGCAGGGTTGGGATGTCTGGAACGTGTTCACTGTGGGATCAGGTGTACCCTGCTCCATATGACAAAGAAAAGTGGTTGCCAGAAGAGTGTGGATTACGGCTTTGAAAATGAATGCTTGTTATGTACCCAGATCCTGGGCAGCTCTTGCTGAGGAGCCTGTGGGTAGCTGTTCGGAAAGCCAGGTTTGATTTCCATGAGCTGGTGGGGAATAGTGGGCTAAGAAGAACAGAGTATGAGGATCACAGTGTGAAGTCCTTGTGGAGCTGGGTCTGCTGTGCAAAGGTGTGTTTTCCCTTCCAGCTGGCTAAAAACCTGACTGAAAATGGGATTTATATTCCCAGGAGTTAAATGCCTGTACCTGTCTGTTTTGAAGTTGAGGAGAGGAGTTAGAGCTGCTGGCAGTGATAAATACCAAAGGACTGGAAATGTGTCCCTGCTCTAATAACTCATGCTAATGCAACCCAAAACCTCCACCATTCAAAGTCAGGGGTGCTGCGGGCATCCCAGCTCTGAGAGTAGGACAGCCATTCTTCACATTCCCCTCCAGCACTCAGAAAGGGTTGAAGTCTCCCCAGAGCCCCATTTTTCCAGCCCCAGCCTAACAGCCATATGTTTGAGCACTGCCTTCCCCTCCACTGCCAACACTGCTGCTCACATCATTTCTCATGGAAGTCTGACTTCTCCATATCTGAGCTCCCAACTGTTCTGCTTCCTCTTTGCACCTTTACTTTCCCAGCAGGTTCAGAGTTTTCATAGCCTGTACTTTGCTAAAGCATGAGCCGTGGCTCCTGGAGTCTCTTGTGAGAACCCTTTTGCTCCCTGGCCTTGCTGTCTCTGGCAGGGTTATTGCATTCTGATAGTGAAGCCAGCTGTTGGTCCTCCAGCCCTGCTCACCTGTCCTGCCATGGCTCTGAAACCTGCTTTCCATCTGCTCCCACTGCTGCTGCTCAGAGTCACTTACAAAGCAGGAGCTGATCTTGCTTTGCACCCTGGATGGGAGCCCTCGGAAAGCCCTTGCAGCCCCACTTTTTCTAATTTCAAAGTCGATGCTCACAGAAAGTTACAAGCAAAACACCTGTTCCAGAAGTCCCTGACTAGGGTTATGTAAAAGCATGGCTTGTGGTTTCCCATCAGCCAAACCAGCTCTTGTCTGCTTGTGTACACAGAAGTAACAGGGAGGCAGACATCCCATGGCTGGGATCCTCTCTGGAGGTACTCTTGGGTAATATGAGCACAGGTGAGTGATAGAAAATGTTCAGCTGGAATAAACATTGGAGTAAACTTCTGTGAAACACTCCTGGGTTAAGCAGTGTGTCTGTACATCCATGGTGCTTTGTCCAGCACATTTGCAAATCCTCATCAAACTATCAGCTGCTCTTCTCCCAAAAACTTCCAGTGGTGAAAAAGATGGTAATCCCCAAGATTGCCTGTTGTTTGGTAAGCATCACACAGGACAAAACATCTCTGCTCCTCCAAAGTTTATTTCTGGGGCTGAAAAGTTGATAAAAAGCCTGGTGAGCATGAAAAAGCAACAAAAGGAAAAAACCTCTAAGACAGCCCAGTGGAATGAGAGTAGCAATGGTTATAGCCAACCATTACAGCAAACCTTTGAAATTTGGTCCCAGTATCTTGATAGAAGGAAGATCTTTACCTCTTATTTTTGTGATATTTGGAAACAGAACCCCAGGAGTTGCGGATATTTGCTATATATCACCTCTTGTCTCCCACTGACAGCTGCAAAACATCTCTGCTGCTCTTCCCTGAAAAAATAGTATTGCACGTTGTGTGGTTAGTAGTGTTCCTGCCTCTCTTCTGTTTTTTTCCCATCCTTCTGTTCTCCAACCACAGCCCAGTTCTAGCTATGGAATCTTTTGTCTCATGAAACTTGTTCTTCCAGCAGCTTTTCTAGACATTTTCTTTGGGACCTACAGTCCCCCAATGACAACTGCAGTTTTGGGGAGGCTTGAAACATCCCAATGACTTCTTCTGATGCCTCTTGAAGTCATTGAGGTTTGTGCTTGATTTTGTAAGGGGCATGATCCAAGCCAAAGTGTTTGTTTTCCAGGTAAAAAATCAGCAAGAGTCCACACTGCTCTCTCACCGCCTTTCTTTTTCTTCCTCTGTGCAGGAATGGACGTACACATACAACCACCACGTCCGCCAGCAGCAGCTGTGTTTGTCTGTGTACACCCTCTTCCCTGGTTCCCAGGTGCTGCTGTCACCTTGTAAAGAAGGTGACAACAAGCAGGTGAGCCCTTTTCACTGATCCCCCATTTTCTTTGACGTTCCCTTTCTTTCATCACAGTATTACTGCACATTAAATGGCCTGTGCTCTGACTTCATCTGGGAAGCACAGTCAATTTGGGAGTAAAGACTCTGGCCTGTTCAGCCCTTTGCCTCTTAAATGAGTGTGTTGATAAGGATGTCTATTAGTGAGGGTGGTGATCTGGATACTTCAATGCAGAAGTCAAACCCAAACTGGCAATTTAGTTCACATGGGCTGCCAGTCAGGCAGCAGATGCTAACATTTCCCTGCAGTTAATCACTGAGCTGGCATTTGAACCAGTGACCTGGGGAAAAAGCTGTTAGTAATGTATTATCTCCCTGAAGGCAGGCCGAGGCCAAGTTAAATGAGTGTGCTTCTGATGGGAAAAATGCTCAGCGTGAGCTCTGCCTGGTGTGGCTTTGGGGACCTTGTACTTGACAGCATCAGACCACAAAGGCTTGATGACAGCTGTCCTCTAGAAGCTGAAACAGTGCAGTAAAAGCATGGTGGGGAGGAAGCTTGTTCACCTGTTTCTCCTGTCGTGTGTCTCCCCTCAGCGCTGGGGCAAAGTCGGCTCACACATCGAGCACATAGCTTCACGCTTCTGCTTGGACACTGAGACCATTGGGGACACCCATGAGAGCATCAAAGAGCTCGTCATCAACCCCTGTGAGAGCACAGCCATGAGCCAGCGCTGGGACATGGTGATGTCTTGACCTGCTGGAGGATGTGTGCAGCAGGGACGGGCACCGGGATGTGGCTACGCACAGCTGAGATGCACCAGATGGGGCTCAAATCCAAACCATCGTGGGTCCCTGTGTGCTGTGGGACAGGAGAATCACTCAAATCAAAACAGGACACGGCACTCCAGGTGGAAGAGCGGATGTTGACTGCCAGGCATGCAGCTGGTATTGGCCTGGTGATGGTCAGGGAGGAGGGATGGCAGAAAAACAAGCTTGAAATGTTTTATATGGGGACTGGGGCTCCTGCAATGGGCTGTACAAAACTTCATCATGCACAGTGTTGATTATCTTCCTGGCAAGCAGGTAGAAGAGCCTTTAATGCCTAAAGGAGACTTGGGCTAAGCAGAACAAGCATCTCGGTAGCTCTTGGGGGCTGAGGTGGGTGCGCAAGGTGGGATGTGCCAAGGAATGCTAAGAAAGCTCACCAGGAATCAAATGGAAGACACTAAATTATTTTTGCACTTTGCTGTGGACGTTTCTGTCTTCTGCAGGCAGCATGAGTGGAGCTGTGTTGCACATTTGAATTGGTACCTGGTCCACGTCCAGGTCGTGTATACAGAGGCAGAGCAGTCCTTGATGGCTGGGCCAGGATCAGAACAGCGAGTGATGGGGGAATCCTGCTCTGTGCTAACTGCACACGGTGCTTGTTGAATCTCCAAAGCCCAAGCAAACAGAGGATTCACTGCATGAGATTAAAGGATATACATTTCTGTCAAGCTGGGAGGAAAGGCAGTAACGTGATTATTTCTCCTCTCTGAAGGCCACGGGTCACTGAAAACTCTAAAATTTTGCTATGTGTCTCTCACTGCTCTGCTTCAGATCTGGACTAATTCAAATTTTCACTTTTCTTCCATAAAAGTAATATTTTTGGTAATTTAAGGTAATTGTGTCATATTTCTGTTTCCCAATTTCCCAACTACAGATGAAGGGACTCCCATAACCTGCTGCTACTGATGGAATGGTAAAGGTTTAATTTTAAATTAAAATTAGAGACTGCTCCTAGAAAGGAAAAGGGATATCACTTGGGTTTGCTTCCCAGTTACCTTGTAGCCCACAATGTAAAGTACTGAAGAAAAGGTTTGGGATTCCCCGTCCATACCGGTGAGCAGGGCATCCTGGGCCATGATGTACCTCTCTCTCCAAGTCACTTAGCATAGCCAGACCAGGCAGAAATTATTTCCTCAGCTTTTGGAGGAAAAAGTCATGAGATGATTTGACATGACAGAGATCCTCTCAGGTTCTGCCTCTGTGGGGGAGTGAGGTGACTGCCTGAGGGGAGAGTAGGACAGATGACCTCAGGAGGGATCTCAGGAATAGAAGACTGGAAGGTCCTTTCCAGCCTTTCAGGGCAGTGTCACTACAGCCACAGGTAACAGGCTGTGTGTGCACACAGCCCTCATGTAGTAACAATTCTCAAAAAGAACTTCCACAGGACTGTTAGTGTGACTTGGAAAAAAAATACATCATTTCTGTCTAAAAATGCTCGGATTTAGTGAAAATCCTATCCTTTGTTTCCTATGCTGCAAACTACAGGTGAAATACCATAAGCTTTAAGCCTTCAAGTGCTCTCAGCATCCCTTCTTGAATAAATTGCTGGCTTTCAGGATTTTACTGCCTCAGTTTCTCCTCCCTCAGTGCTGGGAGAAAGCCATGTGTATAAATCTTCCCAGCTTTAGAAGCAAAACTACTATAGCTCTTTATGTGCAAAAGGTTGCAGTGCAAAATGCTTTTCATGTGCTGCAGTGATTACCAACCTCATCAAGCTCCCTTGGTGCCAGCCTCAAGGGCTTCTGTTCTGAGAGGGCTGGAGCAAGCTGTCATTTCATGGTGGCATTTCTGTGCCACCACTCTGCCAGGAAACAAAGGGGAGCACTTCAAATGGAATGGACCCATTTCACAAAGGAGGGCAGAGACCTTGGGCTTCTTTTTAATTGAACAGGGACATATCACATCTACTTCTCACAATGGTGATGACAGGCAAGGGGTAGTAATTCCCTGCCTAGTGTTTACAAGGGAAGGCAGCTCCCAAGAGCTTGAAGCTTAACAAGTTCACACCTGTACTGTGCCCACAGCCTGGCACTGCCCAGCAGCTGGCAACTCGATTCTGAAAATTCAAATTGCTGAACAGCTTGGCATGGGTTTTGAAGTTCAGCACCTGGCAGGTACACTCTGAGCAGGACCTCAGACCTATCTAGCTTTACTGTTTTCTACCAAAGCTGAAAATCTCCATTCTCCTGACAGCCAAAGCCCTCAAAACTGCTCTTTGCCTTAGCAGAAACAGCTACCTCACTACATATGTGTGTGTGTGCTTGGGCACATGGACCCATGGGACCTGCAGGGATGTGTTCTAGGAGGGAGTTGTTTGACCAGCTTTGCAGCTCTCTTGAATTTTGGGAAAACAAATGCTATAGCAAACCCCTCCTGTTCCAAAATATGTGCTCAGTGATCGCTGTGAACATGTCCGGGGACAATGGAAGGCAGGCAGTGGAGAGGGGCCATCAGGGATGTTAACCCCTACCAGAGAGCAGCAGCCAAGTTCAGCTAAGTCTCTTGCAGGCCCAGAAGCCACCACATACCCCACAGACCTGGGGAGCAGCAGCACTTGTCAAACTGGTGATTGTGTCTCACACAGCCATCAGCTGTAACCCTTAGGCTACAGCTTATTTCATGGTCCAGGAAATGAGATTATCCCTATGGATCAGCAGTGTTTTCAGAGAAGCCTGAGAGTATCAGCCTGACTCCTGGGGAGCTTTATATAAAGTGGGCCATGGTCTGGCAGTCTCCAGAGTTAACCCCAGTATGGAATTTAGCAAATCTGCTTAACACCTCTGCAGAGAGACCTCGCATCGTGTCAGGGAAAAGGTTAACTTGCTGCTGAAATCCAACTCGTACCTTCAAGTTTCTTTCATTTATTAAAATACACTGAAAGCAGACGAACTGTTGCTTTGTGTTTTTTCGATGCCTAGACAAATGATTGTCATGCTGTGAACAGGTACAATGTGACTGATTGGGATCTAGATGGGCTCCCACGGCAGTGCTGCTTAAGCCCCAGCATCATTTGGTAGTAATGCTTTTTGGTAGCGTTTTGCACTGACTTGAAAGAACATAAGATAAAGCAGAAAATATGATTCTAATCCTGGCTGTTGAGCTTTGTGACAGCCTTTATGATCTCCAGGTAAGTCACTTCTTGTGCCTTGGGAAATTTAGATTCAGAGCAGGAAACTCAAGGTGAGAACTACTACTGGCTTTTAAAGGGCCAACTAAGGCTATCTGAAAAAAACCCCAAAGCCCAAAACACACCAGAAAAAGTCAAAAAAAGCACTTCCCCTCCCTCTTGAAGGATATCCATGTTCCAATTAGAACAAATCTATCTGGTTTTAGTTAGGGTGGAGAAGTCTTGCAGTCCTTAAGTTGCTGCTTATGTGATTTCTAGGTGTCTCGTGCTCATCTTCTCTCTGCACCAGTGCAGTACCACAAGGTAACAGCACACATCATCTGTGCACCTCAGGTTCACCTGGGGAAATCAGGAAATCACCTGAGGAACCGCAGGTTACAACATGTCGAGGTAGTGATTTAGTGGTAAAGAAATGGAAACCAAATTCAAAGATCTCTGTTTATTCAGAAATGCAGCAGCAAAATGGGGCTGGTGGATGAGGACTGGAGAACTGGTGATGGTTCAAGACAAGCACAGCCCTGAGTGCTAATCCCTTCTCCTGCTTCTAGGAGTGGCTTGGGATAGCTTACTTCATATCCCTGCCACAGTTCCCCAAAATTTTAGTGACGACTGGGTGTCTTGAAGGGAGAAAAAGCCAAGGATTAGTTTTTGTAGCATGCAGCACCAGCAGTACTGGCTGGCAGTCTCCATGGACCCTTTTTATCTGCCTGTACAAGGTCTGGTTCAGATGGAGTTCATTTTCTTTATGACATAAGGTGCTGTGGTTTAGATGGGTGACCAAAGCAGTGTTGATAACACACAACAATGTTTTAGTTATTGCTGTGCCTGCACAGTGTCAGAGCCTTTTCCTTCTCACTCTGCTGCCCCTGTGAGCAAGATGGGGCTGGGGGAGAGGATTGGGATGGGGGACAGCTGGGACAGCTCCCCCAAACAGACCAAAGACACATCTCATACCATATAATGTTACACTCAAAGGTAAAACTTTGGGAGGAGTTCTGCCACAGGAGGAGATGCCACCTGGCTGGGCATCACGCTGCTAGTGACTGCCTTTGCATCACTTGGTTGTTTCATTTAATTTTCCTTCATGACTGTCTTTATCTTGACTCACAAGTGTTTCTTACTTTTGCCCTTCAGAATCTTGCTCCCATCCTGTTGGGCAGAGGGAGTAGGAGATGAGCTTCCAGACAGGGTCAGCCCACCCCAGTGCCCTAAGCAGACCAGGGTGTGTGATGTAACAGGCTCTGATCACAGCCCTGCAGTGTGATCTGCACTGCTCACATTTCCAATTTTAAAAGCTTCAGAGAAAAGCTGGGGGCTAGCATTTTTTACAGAAAGGGTAGAGGAAGCAAAGTCAAGGAGGTTTCACACAAGCAACAGAAGAAACTTCTGCTGCTCATTAATGTGGCTAAATTAATTTTGAATGATAAGTCCAGCACCAGTTTTAATGTGCAGCTGCTTTACATGGCTGCAGAGTTAAAGGAACCCTGTGATATGGGTGTCCAGCTTATGTAGAGACTTGCTTGCTGAAATCCAGTGGCATTTTTCCAGATTTATGGATGTTTTCCCAATGTTCACTGTTCTGTTTCTCACTGGAAGTGCCTTCAGAACCCTGTAAGAATAAAAACCTGTTGCAAGCTGCTGCCTCTCCAGCTAAATCTAATTAAGTTTCGAATGGAGTTTCATTTTAGCACAAAGTTGACAAAAAGCAACACAGAAATTTACAGGTAAGGATGCCCATTTTGTTGAGCTGGGAGCTGTTTTGTTTTCTCTGATACTGCTTGGGCACTAAAGAAACCCAAACTGGTTCTGTGTGATTTATAAAAGAACTAATGACTCGGTTTCAAGGTTGAGTTTTGCATAAGCACTCGTGTAATAATTATCTGTCAACTGTCCATCACAATGAGCGATGTTTCTCTTTTTCCTGTTATTTACATGAAAAAGTGTTGACAAAGTGTTGCTACTGCAGAGGGTTAAATTCAGTTGTAAAACCAACCAGCCATCCAACCAACCAAAGAGGAGAAAGAGAAGGAGCGCTGAAAGCTTGGATGTAACCTGATAGATGCAATAAAAGAAGGATATTGTGAAATTTGGACTGTTCCCAGGGTGAAAGGCTTAGGAGTCTGAAAGTAGGAATGTATTCAGGGTTACTTTTAAGACCCTAGTGACTCAGAGTTGTACCATGGGGACAAGTTTATAACACAGCACCTGAAGGAAGTCCCCTCAGTCTACAGTTTTCTGAAAGAACACAAGTCTCTGCACTGCTCCTGTGGCCCAAGCTGTGCTCATGTCAGGTGTTCAACATGCACGTTGTGGTCCTGACTAGCTCTGGCCGTGGAGACACCTGATGATCCATGTGTTTTTGTCTCTACAGCAGCCTGATAAAAACCCTGCCTCCTTTTCACTGCTTTGGAGCAGTTGTGTGAGCCTCTTCTAATGGAGATTGGTATCCTGGTGCTGTGATGGTTTTCTGGCATTTGAAATGATTTTCAGAAGAATCAGTGTTACAAGCCCTTTGAGCAGTTTTCATGAATTCTGATCCTGCTGACAATTCCTGGATCATGCCCATGGACGTCCAGCCTATGTTATGTAGCAGAGATGATTGTTTTCTCTAAATGCAGTCACACCCAAAGCCTCTGTATAGTCACAACCAGATCCAAGGGTATTACTAACATCAGCTCAGACCCTCTTGGCCTAAGCCCACACGATTTAGATGGCTTTTACAAATTTTCCTGGACTCCAGCTGCCTGAGGCTGCTGACAACAAGAACGTGCAGCAACGATCATCTCAGCAGAAGCAGGAGAGCCTGTGCTGTTGGGAGAGGGCATTCTAATCCTCATACTGAGGCTGCTATGAGCTCCTTAATAATCCTTGGGAGGCTGAGCTGAGGGAAGGCTGTGCAGAAGGCAAGGTGAAAAGGAGGTTTCCTGGAGTTTGGTAGTGGTGGGAAGCAGTGGCTGACACTGCAGCTGATGGGGGCCAAGGTGGGTGGGTTTACAAGATACGGACATGTGAGGTTGGTGAGTTACCAAGGAGAATTCAAATAATTTGAGCATGAAAACATCTGCACCCAGGGGTGCAGAGTCTGGGTGGATCTCAGATCAGCACCCTGCACTTTCAGGGGGGATTTATTTTTACTGATAACTGATCCAGTGCTTGAAATGGCTGCCCCAGAATGCTCTAGGGGTTAAAAAGAATTTGCTTACCTGGTCACAACATACTTTCACCTCTGTTAATGGAACTGTTATTAGACTGGCAGTGGATTATTCAGTGCCCTGGATGTGAAACCTTGATTTGGACACGGCCTGTAGTTGATAACAGGCATTGCTTGTCCTGTCGATGCAGCTGTGCATTGCCAGAGTATGCATTGGTATGTTTGCAATGGATCCTCGGCGTGAAGGATCACAGTCATTGCATCTTGAAATTGATTTTCTTCTACGGAAGGCTGTTTGAAGCAAAAACCAATTTGGTTTGTATAAACTACATTAGAGATAAGAAGATATCCCTCAGAGTGCACGAGATCACCTTAGAAGACGTTTTCACCCTCCTGCGAGTAACAAGTCACACAATAAAAAGAATTTCTTACAGCTGATCTGATCTCCACCCATCCGTGAGCTGGCTCTGAAATGAGATAAACCTATCTCCTCTAATTCAGGACAGGTGTATCATATTTCCCAATCACATTACAGAGACTAGGGAGGCCTGGTGGTGTTAACACTGAGCACATAACCCGAGCAAGTGAGGTAGCTTTATCTGCTTTGAGGGACTGGCCTTGTAAATGAGATGCTAAACTGCTCCCACTGATTGGAAGCTGGCCTGTGAGGTTCTACCTGTGCTGCTACCCAGTAAGTAGTGGCTCTGGAGGGTCATCTATGTGGCTTGCTTTTCTTTCTGGATAGGTTTGGTGTCTTGTATCTTCTGTCTAACTCAGTCCTTCCGGACTGGTCCTCAGTTGGTTGCTGTTTGTTTAGGTAGTGTGCTAGCCAACCTACAGAAAGAGCAAAACAGAAAGTGTGCTTTAAAGGGAAAAGCAGTGAGGGGAAAAATAAACAAAACAAACCCACTACTTTTTCCTCCTTCCCTTCTCCCAGTCTCTTGGCCTTCTGTAGCAGGTATCCCTGAGGTGTACTAATATAATTTGTAGGATATCTAAGAGGTATCAAGGCTTGGGAATCCACAGTGGTGTTGAAGATACAGGCGGATTTGCAGTCCAAATCTGGGCTGTATCCATCCCTTCTCTTCCCTGAGCACAAGGTTGTCAGCTCCAGTTCTAAGACTGGGTGTGTTTTGTGGGTCCTGAGTTGGCGTTTTCCCTCAGCACAAAGTATCAGGTTGGTTCAGGAACGCTGAGAAGTTTCTCCAAACAGGAGCAGATGGATTCCTAGCAAGAGCTGACAACTCAGGTTGTCCATGAGACTACAAGGGAAAAGACTGGCTGACCTGGCCTGGGGCAAGCAGTGGCTGTTCTGCAGGGAACGGGGTGGCATTCACATCTGGGCTTCTTGCTTTTGATGGCAGAAAGCAAATCTTCTGTTGGTTTGGCTGCACATAGCTGTGGAAATGAAAGGTGCCATGTTCATGTATCACAATAATTAATGTGTTGTCAAAAAGTGCCTGAGAACACAAGCATCTAGAAGGAAAAGGAAAAATCTGTGGTGCCTCAATTGGATTTTGTAAGAAGTTACTGGACTGAGGAAAGAAAAAGAGCATGTCCTTAACCCGACTTCAGCTTTTTGTGGCAAATAATGATGGCAGAGCTGTGCGTGGGCAGATGTGCAGGAAGGGACTGTGTGCTACCCAGTCTGTGATTGGAAAGGGCAGCCCTGAGCTGACTTAATGAGAGGCAATGGATCCAGATTTAAGAGCTCTGCTTGCTCTATCAGGTGTCAGCAGGGCTGTGTTGGGTCCCCGGGGAGCTGGGGAAGCTCCATCCATGCTGGGGGATGTGTGGTGCTGTGCCGTGCCCCCCTTCCTTCCAGGAATGACACTTCTGGGGCCCAATGCCTGTTCCAGCACAGCCAGGGGAGCACAGGGAGTTAGTTACCTTTGGTGGGACCCAGGGGAGTGAGAAGCCAGGTCTGTTCAGGCATTTGGGAGTTGTTCTTGGAGGCTGCTCTTTTTAGGATACCTGGCTGTGCCTAGAGCATCCTGCAGTTGTTGGCATATTATCAGCTAATTTAAAATTACTTACACAAGCCCTTATCAGTACATGAGAGCAAAGGGTGTTAGTGGGCATAATGACAAGGAAGGCTTTATGAACCACTTCATGAAGCCAAATCCTCAGGAGCTACTGAGCTGTAATTAGATTTGAGGATAATAAGATTTTTTTTTCTTTCTTCTTTTTCTTTTTCCCCCATCTTTCTTTCTGGTAGCAAATCAAGGGAAAAATTGGAGCTCTCAGTTAATTCTTGTGTGTTCAGAGTGTGGCTGCAGGCTGTACTCAGTAACACAAAGGGATTACAACTTGATATCAAGTAGCCTGGGAGAAGTGTGAGCATGAAAGTACAGGGTGTGTTTTACTCTAGACCATGTGGATCCCTTATGGATGTGCCTGGAAAAAGCCTCCCAAGCCTTAGGAGCAATTAATAATGAAATCAACTAATAACAAGACCTGCAATGTGAAGAGAAAACTAGCCAGCATTTTGTTATGGGGAGAAAATGAGCAAACCAGCAGGGGACATGCTGATCATGTCTGATTCATGTCGTCTCTATAATCTCAGCTAAAGTTTTAACAGCCCAGGAAGATGAATTACCCACTCTAACCAACACAAGGATCAGCATGGGGTTTATTAGAAGTAGGCTATCATTTAACAATGTCAGGACTGTATTTATTATTAAGCAGTAGACTCCACAGTCTAAATGGAAAACCATCACTCCTCCTTAGACACCAAACAAGGTATGTTCATAAAGCCAAATGGCCAATACATTGTAGTGCCTGAACACAAATACACAGTCTGCTTTACTGGACCTCAGGGCTTTCTATGTTTAGCTACAGGCTAACAAACCACAGTGTTTGAAGCTACTGGAGGACAAAGCTGTACACCATATGCTAATTTTGACTCTCAAAACTCCCTGGTGACTTCATTCCAGTGAAGAAAGAAGAGAAAGAAACTGGAGAAAGAATTCGGGGTTCAGCACAGAAGGATTGGTTAAAAGTGAATGTTTATGGACCAGGGTACAAAACCCTCTGAAAGCAACTCTCCTTTCTTAAATGCACTGTGTACTTTCAGCTCAGAGATTGCTCAGTCCTTCCCTTTTCCTGGAGCCCAATGCCTTTGTCCATAAAAAGATCAATCAGTAAAACATCTGATAATACACAGTGAGCATTTTGGTTTTATTTATTGCCACATTAAGATACCCAGTATGGAAGCATAAATAATACAGTTCAAGTAAACCACCACTTAATGTAATAATATTTCAAGCTGGATTTGTGGGAAAGGCTTGGGGCTGGTCATGTTTTCAGTCCAGCTTTGCAAATCCAGAGTATTTCTGGACCATTAAACATACAATGCTCTCAACCTGTAGCATGGGCGAGGAACTTTTACATTTTGCAGTTCTGCTCTTGCTGCACAGTCAAACAGCAATCACAGCAACATCTTCTGGTCTAAATGTGGGAAAGCGTTCCTAGGCACAGCCATCTGAGTGATGTGACTGTCTGACTGTGGGCTTCCACAATTGGCTTTGAACATCAAAAAAAATCTTTTCTTTGCAATTTATGAGGCCTGATTGGCCGTATTTTTAACATGTCCTCCTAATGGCCCTGTTGGGAGATATCTTGAAATATGACAAAGTGGATTTTCAAAATTTAGAAGCCAAACTGTGGAATGGACTGAGAGCTGAGTCAGGGATGGAGCAAATACATCAGACTGATTTTTTTTCACCTATTTTTATCAGTTATCTGGGAATACCTGATTTTTGAGGTTTAAGTAATATTACAGAAATTTCTTAACATTTCATGTCACTTTAAATTATATTCTTTAATTTCTCAGATTGGGGATTTGTGAACATACTAGACTAGAAATGTGGGATGTAGGTTATGCAGAGTTAATGCTCAACTTCAAACCTGCTCTTCATCAAAAGTTGCTTTGTAAAGAGAAAAAATGAACCCATTGACTTTTCTGTTCCTCATTATTGTCTTGCACTTGGAAAGGGAAATACCAGTTGTCAATTTGAATATTATTTGCAACTGAAGCCAGTCTTTGCATCTCACTCTGAGAGGTATCTTTTAGTCTGAGGCGTGGATCTGAAGGGTCTTGCTGTAACACAACTTTTTCTGTTCTCTTCACCTTCAGTGTTTAATTTGTCCATTCAAATTTAAAGTCCTTTTGTGTTTCATTGCCATTCCCATCAGCTGCTTCTACTGCTGTCACTGTTCCCTGAATTCCCCATAACCATTATCCCTGATCAAGTCATAAAAGCAGATATGATACCATCTCCACAGGAATGATTTTCATCTAGGTGTGATGAATACCTCTTGCACTGCAATAGCTTGGATTCCCGCCATGCATAATTTTTGCATTAATTATGTCATTACTGTTTAATTGCTGCAATTAACAGCATCAATTTCTCTGAGCCATCACTGTCATCATATGGCCTCCACATTATAGCAGGATCCCACCTGTTGGGGCACCCTGTGCGGATTTATGGGGTGTCCATGTAATAATATCAAGAAGCTGTGCTCACCTGACCACAGGAAAGGGAGTACCTGAGCTAATGCCTCCTTGCTGTGAAGGCACCTAAAACCCTGCAAGGTGACCTGCAAAATGGTGCCTCTCTGAAATGTTTCTTTTTTATGACCTTTTTCTGTAGCTTCAGATGGCTACACAAAGTGCAGGAAATAGGGAATAAGATCTCAACCTGAATTTTAAGGAGCTTCATAAACTCTATTTATATGCCATCATGACAATAAGTGCCACCTGGAGGTGATAGGCAGGTTGTTTAGGAAATGAAGACCTGGCTGGGACTGTGTGTCAGGAGGCAGAGTGACAAGGGTGTGACCACACTCCTCAAAAGCACTGTAGCTGGTCACCTCCTGCAGAAAGGGATTCCCTTCAGAGCTATTAGGGTGATGTTTCTGAAGATCTCGGTGCTTCCTGCCATCTAGTGAAAGTGTTAAATGGTGGACTAATGACAGGAGTGAGTCTGGGAGTGCTTTATGAATCCAACCCCACCTAAACCCCTGCTGCGTGTGCAGTGGGGAGCTCTGTGGAGAGCCACTTGTGGGTTTGTAGGACCTCAGGGACCCTGTCAGGATGAACCAGATGGAAGCATCTCACAGGCAGGCATGAGACCCTCTGTTTCCATCTTACAGTAGGGCTGGCCACAGCACAAATTTTACACCTCCAGACCACATCTTTGCTGTTTCTGACTTTTTTAAGGTAAAATTTTCAACACTGCTTCTTGACAGTCTTCTGCACTAAATTAAAAGCCATTTGAGATAATGTCAGAGGGTGGTAGTGCAGCAGGTTATTTGTTAATCCTACAGCTATAACACGTGGAAAAAACTGCCGGGGCTGGGGTACACTCATGGTATGAGATGAGTACCAAAGTCTGCATTTCTGTTTTGCAGAGAGGGAAGGGCTTATTTCCCAGAAGTAATCACTCTTCCAGTAACCTGACCAACCCTCGAGAGAGCATACAAATTAAAACTGCATTTTCTTATTCAGAAGCAAGATCAACTGTTTAAGGAGAGTCATACTTTGTGCTGTGGTTGTTGGGCTCAGGGGGTTCCTATCTGTGTGACTCTCAGGTCTCAGATTCAGTGTCAAGCTGTCTGCTAACAGCACCATCAGCCCTCATTACCACACAGTGTCCATCAAGCAACAAGCCCTGGTATCTATTTAGCAGCAGGAGTTCCTTATCCAGGAGAAGTTTCCTGCTTTAAGACATTCTGCCTTAAACAAGGGTCAGCCATCCTGCCAAATGCATAAAACGTACTTTACCCAAACACTTTTTTTGAGTAAAACAGAGAGAAAAACAACATTTTGAATTGCTTTTAATTCTTAGTACATTTTTTACCTTTTTTCTTTTTTTCTTTTTTTTTTTTTTTTGCGATGGCAATGGCCCTGCTGGGAGTTCTTATGATTGTTGCATTCATTTGAGCTTGCTTACACAGACAAAGCTCACTCAAGCAAAATCACTGCTGATCACTCTGCAAGTGGGAATGATGATGAGATGACAGTTATATGGGCTCAGTTTCATGGGCATAAACCATCTTCATTGGCTGGAAAAGCTGCCAACCTTTTCGTGTTTGTTTCAAACACTTAGGAAAAAAGGCAGCAATTACAGAACATGGCTTTAGGTCACGTTAAGTCACCCAGTGATGAACATTTATGCCACATATTACCAGCTTTATAAACTGCACTGTTCTGTGCCAGTGCTTACACACTGTATAGGTAATTGTAAAACAAACTCCATATTCCAATTGACACCCTTTCTAATTACATCTCACCTTCATTAGGCTGTTAAAGTGATAAATGCTAGCAATTACATTGAACTCCAATGAAAACTCTCAGTCTGTGGTGTGAGTGATTTGCCCAGGAGCCTGGTAGAATCCTACCAGTGGAGTGAAGCTCTGAACAAAACAACCCCCAAAAAAAGTTGGTTTTGTTTTGGGTTTTTTCCTGAAAAACAGCTCAACTGATTAGAGAGTATCTGACACCAAAGTCCATGCCCAGCATTGAACAGCACAGCTGGATGGGGCCAATATGTGAGCTGCAGCTTCTTCTCATTTTAATTGGATCTCTGTATGAGGGGGAAGAGTGAGTGGATCTGGCATGGGCTTCAACATGGCACAAGCTGTTCTCATTCAGCACTGGTGGCTGTTCTGTGGATACCTTTGCACATTTTGGCCCTCCCGTGTTCTTGCACAGGGAGGGAGAGCTCCCTCACATGAAGGATTCCAGGGATAGGCATGGATGGATATAGAGGTATGTAATTATAAGGTATTGTAATTCTTCTGATGCTTGTGCTGTCCTTGCCTCAGTGCATGAGACAGACCATGGACAAAGTTGTCAAAGAAGTGTTCTTGGTTCAAAAAGGAGAGGGGGATGTGGGAATCCAGGGCTTCCCTCTGGCTGCCCTGGCAGGTCTGGGACCCTGGCAGGGGTCAGGAACCCCCCTGGACAGAGCCCCGCATGCTGCCCTGCAGGACAGACCTGTGGCAGGGCAGCAGAACATGTTAGAGATAAGCAAGAATAAACAACCTTGAAAACAGCACAGACGAATTATGGCTCCTTCTTTGGCAACGGGGCAGAAAGACAGAGACTCTCTACAATCTCGGAATCACCAATACCCACAGATTCCGACAGATATCTTTGCTCTGTGTGTAGGATTTAAATGTGCATAGTCACCTGTGTTCTAGCTCAGGTGTGGTCTCTCCTGCATTAGCCAGACATGGGTGGGAAGACAAAAAGCTGTTTTCTGTCACAAGGATGGGATGTGGCACAGCCCTGGACGGTGGGGGAAGCCGTAAGGAGGATTCCTAGGTGTTGAGCTGCCCTGTGGCAGGGGTGTCCTGGCTTTCCTTCCTCCCTGGCAGCCCCTTCTAGAGAGCCAGGGAAAAGAGTTGGTAATATCTGGGATTTGGGTTTCTCCCTGCTGAGTGATCTGGGGAGCAGAGGAGACAGGAAGGGAAGGGGTTTTTTTTGCTCCAGTGCCTGCAGCACCTCCTCCCAGCCTAATGTAGGGAAGGAGTGGGGGGGACACCCAAATGAGAGCCTTTCTGTGTGCTCAGGAAGTGGGACAGAGGGTTTGGGATCACCCTGTAGGTCTGCCCAGTTTCCATCTCATAGAAAATTTAATTTAAAATCCTCACAATGTTTTGTTACAGCCACATGTGCGTTTCAGTGGAGACAGCAGCCAGCCACCACAGCAGCAGATGTTTCTTTTCCTGCAGGGTTGAGCCAACCACAGGGATGGAGTGACAGAGATTTGTAGTTCTTTTTTAATAAATCTGATCACTTCTGCAGACTTTTTCCTGAGGGTTCCTGCAAGGCAGCTGCAATTACTGCCAAGAGCATAGCCTGAGCTGGGCACAGACTTGCCCAGCCTCTCAGGGATGGTTTCTTGGGGGCCAAATTGGGGCTTCCTATGAGTAGCATATTTGCCAGAGGAGAAAGGACAGCCAAAGTCACCTTCTCTTATCATTCCTGATCTTCGTATGGACAGATTGAGGGCTTCTCGAATGCAGTCGCTGTCTGAAATTATTTGCTGAATGCAGCCATTAGTCATTTCTGATTTATGAATTTTTCAGTCTGTGAGCACCTCAAAGTGAGGTATTTGAGATTCTAAATCCTGCCTGTGCTGATGTGTTGATTAACTGGTCTGAATGCATTGAGGTACTTGATGTGTTTCTATTTTGTGACTAAAACGATTGTGACCTTAAAATGTTTTGTACTACTAAAAATAATAAGCCATTAAAATCCTTAGTAATTGGCCTGTGCCTTAAGAATATTATCCAGAGCTAGGAAGGAACAGCTGGGGGCTGCTTATTGACAAATGATAGCAGTGAACCTTCCCCCAGCTTCTTTTGACAGGATTGCTTTTTGATCTGTACATTTCCTTCCCATATCTGAGTATCTTGCAGAAAAACCCTGAGTAAATCCATCGCCATCTGTTTTATTATTTCTTCCATTATACCAGAAAAAGACAGAGGTGGAAGAGGATGGTTTGTTTTGGTATGAATGCTTTCTCTAATAAGGACTGTTCCTAGCAAAGCTTTCTGCATTTCATTAGCTACAGACTGGACATTGCACTAATCTCTTGATGTGAAAATTTTGTGAGTTTTCACCCAAATGATAGACTCTCCATCTATTTTCAGTGACTCATGCTACACAATGTGAAATCTGTTTTCTGTGACTATTTTTTGCCGCTAAAATATTTTCTTAGAATACTACTTTTGGATATATTATTGCCAGTAAAATTATTTAGAGTGCATTTGTAGAAAGGTAACATGAAGTTAGCAGGAACCTGGAAGAAAAAAAAACCAAAAACAAACAAACAAAAAAAACAAAAACAAGAAGAAAACAGAAGAAAGCAAGCCATTTAAAAAGAGAAAAGATAATTTCTCAGAAAAACAACACAGCTATTATAAGCCTCTTCCATTGAATGCCAGAATGGTGACCTCAAACAGGGATGTACCAACCTTCCTGAGCCTCTCTGCCACCACCCAGCCACCTCCTGGGGATGAGTTCTCTGGGTCTCTGGGGGAAGAGAGAGAAAAATCAGTGGGAGATGCCCAGTTCTGTGCAAGGGTGCTTCCTTCTGTGCCTGGTGTTACCTTCTGTGAAACCAAAGGTGCTGTGTGTGAGTCTGGGGCAGAACTCCTGGCCCTGCCCCGCTGCTGCCTAGAGGCCACAGGAGTGCTGGAGGGTGTTTGTGGGTGCTTTACTGGATCAGGAATAAACAGATGTGTGTGTGAGTCAAACCAACACCTACCTCAGACAATGACAGCAGCACGAGTCAACAGATGGTGTTCCTGTGCTCTGGTGACACCCAGCTTGCTGCCCATGAGGAACCCAGCCCCAGGTCATAGTCAGCAGGTAGAGTCCGGGGACCTGGTCATTGCAAATATTTACTTTTCGAGCACTTCTGACACAAATTTTACTAAACAGCCTTGCACAGATGCAGGTGTGATGTAGCATCTTGTGCATCTATCAACAGAGAGCAGATGAAAGGAAACAGGGAAATGTTCAGGCATGTGGGCTTTCCTTCAGGTCTGAAAGTAAGCTCAAAAGATTGCTTTTGCTGGCTAGCAAAGCAGCACTATTATTTATTTACCAAATGGCAGTTTGCAGATGCCCATCCCCTCCAGCCTGGATCAGATGCCTTCTCTAGGGCAGAAAATAAGTCTGTGGTATGGGCATGTGGCTCTTGGCTTTAGAGGCAGACTCAGGCCCTTGGCATCTCCTGTGGTATTTAGCAGTAGGGCTGGAATTCGGTGTTTGTGGCTGGTTCCTGATGTGACCATTGACCCCAGGAAGGGTTAGGCTGCTGCTGCCTTGTCTCAGATGTGCTCCAGGCTACACTGAAGTCATTGGATTATTCTGTCCAAGTCAGTAGCCTTTGGGTTAGATCCTGAAGCCAGCAGGCACCTGGGCATGGTTTTATTCAGAAATCCAGGCCTTGAGCTAATCCCTGGTTAGAGAAACAAGGTTTTTCAGGTGTCTTTCTGAGATGGACTCTTGAGTCATAAACAGGAATTAATTTTCCAACTAAATGGTTTCTGATTTCACTTTAGATTGTCTCTCTATGAATGTTTCACCAGTAAAATTTTTGCTCTTCCTGCTCCCTGTTGATTGTGATAAGATGATCTAAACTGCTACCAGCAGTAGGGGCAAAAAAAGGTGAAGGTGTGTACTTATAAGGAGGGGGAGTTTAAAAAGTAGCTGTATCTGCCCTGGAGCTCTGTATTGCTGACCATGTAACACAAGTAGAACTAAGGCATAGAACTCTTAATACATAATTTTTATTATAATCACTTGGCTTTTCCACAGCCCATAACTGTGGTCATTAACAAAATGCCCAGAGATTTATGAAGTCTGCTAAAAAAAAAAAAAAAAAAAAAAGTTAATCTTTAACTGTTCTGAAACTTCCTTGGGTTTTTATATACCCAACAGTTCAAATAAAGTAAAATGATTTTAATCATTCCTCATCCTGACACGGAATAATAGTTTGTTCTTACTGTTTGGATTACAGAGGTCTTTCAAGATCCAGTCGAAGAATCAAAGTCTTACTGTGTGAGGCACTGTACACACATAATAAACCTGTGGCCCCAAAGAAGCTGCAGGATGGGCTATTTTTCAGTTTTTGTCTCCCGGCAATGCAGTGATGTCTTTTCCCTCTCTCTTTCTCTGACAGTCCAGTTATTTAGTGCAAAACCCATCTTTGTGATTTCCTCCAATGCTCTGTGTAGCCCATAGTTAATAGGACCATCCCCAGTGCTTTGGCAGGAGGATATAAAGGGAGAGGAGAAGAGGAAGGTAATTCTTTGTTCTGGGAATACGATCCATCACAGCCTGTGGTATTTCCTGCTCAATACCATTCCCCGTCACTCACTGGGGCTTATATTGGGTCAAACACATTAGAGTTGGATTCTCCAGCTAATGGCTACCAAGGCCTGCACTCAGTGTGCTGCAACAAGCACAGTAATTGAAATTCAGACTGCAGGAGAGAAAAGGCTTAGTCTTCATCTTAGCACATCACCCACTTAGTTATACACAGTTTTCTCCTGGATGCAGTAAACAAGGGACTCGATTCAGTATTGCCCCAGAGCCTTATCCCATATTAGTAAAAAAAAATATGACAGTACATAAAGATCCCAGCAGTGATTGTTTTTAGGTTCAAAGTGTCTCAGCTTTTTGCTCTGGAGAAGAAACTTTTGCTGGTTCACTGTGGCAGGGTCAAGGTCCCTGATTCATTCCTGGGAGTTGCTAGATTTGTGTTGCCTCTTCCATTAGTGAGTCAGGAGAGCTGCTTCATTCAGCTCTCTCTACTCTCACTCCCTTTCCGTATCTCCCTGTGGCTCACCAACATCAGAGTAGCTGGAGTCAGATGTCTGGGAGAGGGACAAGATTTTTCTCACCAGGTGGGCTGAGGTGGGGATGTGCCTGCTTCTCATTCAGCTCTTGCTCCATCTTAAACCCTCTCTTATATTAGTGTTGATATAGTGAGATTAGTGATTTGGTCTGGGATTTTCTAATAAGCTCACCAAATTTCAAATTTACAAGTTCTGTTTCAGAACAAGTCAATTAAAAAATACAGCAGGAATCGAGGCACTATAGTGTTGTTTTCCAGTCTTTACTCTCTCTGGGTGCTTCCCAACATGGGACCGTGCCAGTTCTCACCTCAGGGGGAAGCAATCATTTACAAGTCTGTCTCACCCTAGGGGTGGTTTTACTGAGCCTTGTCCTCTCCTAGTGCCCCTCTTCCCTTTCGGCATTACCTTGCATTTTACACTTTTTTACTGGATGGAATGATTTTCACGGAAGTCGTTCTCTGTAAATAACCTGAGACTCTGCCCTTCTTTTTACAGTCTTCTATATTATGGCCCTGTTTCTTTCCTGTACCTCTTACCCGTAGCCTCCTGTGTTTGACCACGGAATTAGACAGTTCAGTTCTTCTCTTCCTCCTCCCCCAAGGAGAAGGAAGCATTTAGAAATGTAGTGCAGTTTGGCTGGACAAATTGAAGGCAGTGTCTGATGTGCTTCCTTAATACATTGTAGAATATAGATAATCAGCGAAGAACATTAGTTGAAATGTCAATGAAAAGTGACAGAAACATTCACTAGGGACCATATGCTGTTCTCTGCACTGGCATCTCACTCTGCATACATGGCTCTGAGCCCTAGCTAAGTGCCTTATCTAGCTATTTAAGGTATTTAATTAATACCTCAGATAGAGTACCAATCCTCATTTTTCCATGTACTGATAGAGCAGAGCAAAGAGAGCAGCCCTGTTATCAAAGCACACCGTGCAGCTCTGAGAGGAGCCTTTCATCCTGACGAAAGAGCTCAGGGCTGGAGCTGCTCTGAGGCAGGAAAAGGGAGCCTGCTGCCAGGACAGTGTGGGGACAGAGGTCACAGTGCAGGGCCAGCCTGGGAAAAGTGGTGGCAGCTGCCATGCCCGTGCTCCAGGGCATGTGGCAGCCAGGTGGAAAAGGAAGCAGAACACACAAACCCTTTCTTTTCATGGGAGCTGCAGTGATGTGCTGCTCTGTTAGTCCATGCAGGTCGCAGCTGCCCCCCCCCCCACAGCTCTTGGGAAGCAGAATTTGGGGAAAGCAGCTTTCTCCATTGGGGATCTGTATGTTTGAGCCCAGACTGAGTCCTGATGCTGTGCTGCTCAGGATGACTGCCCTGGGAGGGCACCACTGGGCTCTGTGCCTCATATTTTCCACTTGTGCTCTACAGCTTCACCTCTTGATCCTTGTTTCTCTTTCAGCTCGGATGGGATTCAGTCCTTCACATGTCCTAGAGCACTCACCAGAGCCATGCTGCAAAGGGACAAATACTCTCTGGTTCCAAGTCTGTATAGTTATTGAAAGTTCATCCTGGTAAATCCCTAAACTCTTTCTATGCAAGATCTTCTTGTTGCCTTTTTTTCCCCCCTTCATCTCTTGCCAGCAGGCCTCAGCAGCAAAACTGTCTCTGTTGCTGGAGGAGACCACTTCTGTCTGGAGCTTTTCTCCATGGATTTGCTGCCCTTCCTATGCCTTGCAAATCAGAGGTCATATTCTCCTTTGGTTTTGGGCTGAATAAATCTAGTCTCCAGACTAAGCTGAATAGCTTTCTTTATGGGCAGTGCTTTCCTTTTCACTTGTGTCAGTCAGATGAGAAAGCTCAGATGTATCTGGCTACAAAGTCATCAGGATGAGAAAACTCAGGCTGGTGATGTTTTGGTGAGGATCTTTGAGGGTTTTACTCTCTGACCCTGTGATGTTGGCAACTGCTGATGCTGTTACAAAAGCTGTGATATTACTCTTCTTTTGGCCAAAATAATTCTTAGAGGGAGACCAAATGGGTTCCTAGTGGGATACAACGTGTGGTGTGCTTTTTTCAGAGGAAAAACACCAGGTTTAGGTACCCTGAGTATTCCAGGGAAACACAGCATGATCCTGGGAGCCCTGCACCATGCTCCCTGAGACTGCCAGGAGAGCTGCCTGCTGTCCTGTCCGGAAGGCAAAAAAGATCTGCACCACTCTTACCTAACACAGTAACTGGGGTGAACACAAATTTTTTTCTGACATTACCATCAGGTCTGTAGGTATCTCACCATCCTCTCTCAAGACAGCCTTTCTTTTTAAACTGCCTGGGTACTTTGAAGTGTGTATGCTTGGGTACTACTGCTTCAGGAGAGGTCACCTCTGCTGGATCAAGGGAAGATGAAGCCATATGATTTCTGTTTTTTCTAATATTTTAATTTTGCAAGAATTTGGTGATGGATTGTTAGTTTGAAAGATTAATTCAATTTCTCCTTCTATGCCCTTATTGGTGTTTTGTGGAACCAGTATGTTAAAGCAATGGCCAACACTGTCAGCATCCAGCACAGTTGCTGTGTGAGGGAGAAGCTCCACCAGCACTTCTCAGAGGACAAGGCCAGGGTGTCATGTCTGTGGCTTCCAGCCAACTCATGGCCTTAATTCCCCTGTGATGGTATTAGGGTTTGCCATAATTTAGCTTCAGATCCCTCTGTGCTGATTTGGATATGAATTTTCAGGTTTTGGGTATGTGCTGCAGGACATGGAATCCCAGAGGAGTTGTCTGGCTTGCCTCAGGTGCAGCCCTGAATTTCTCCAGGTGTTGGATGTCTTGGGGGAGCAAGGAGAAGAGGTGGACAGCAAGGAGGAAAGGTGGAATGCCAGCAGCACACCCTTGTTGGCACCTCAGAAATGGCAAGATGTCAAGGAAGAGGAAGCTGTGCTGTGCATGTTGGTAGTCAACAAGGACTGAGGCAAGGACTGGGAGCCTCAAATGTTTTTAGTATGCTGTCAGAACGATCTGCAGGCCAAGGATTCTCCTTTAGAGGATGTCGGGAATGTTTCTGGAAAACAAACAAATGTGAGACTGTCACAATCTGTTCACACCAAGACAAAAACAAAACAAAAAAGCGTGAAATAAATTTTCTAGTACCCATGGGGCTTGAAAGAGGCTGGAGGCAGAAATGCCAAATAAGGGCTAATATGCTGATGAAAAGAGCTTCATTTTGATGTGCCTTGCACAAAAGGCTATCTCTGGAATCCAAAAGCTGCTTATGAAGAGGTAGATGAGGGACATCAAGGAGAGAGGAATAAAAGTGCTCCTTCCTTACCTTTCCAAAGAGCTGCTAGCAAGGTTTGCTGAAGCGAAGCAGCAGTGCCATGACCAGGTGGGAGACTGTGTCACTTGCAAGGACAGTGTCATGATGGCTCTGTTTAAAAAATGTTTTGATGTTACTCCTGGTGATAGGATGGGCTTATTCTCAAGGAGAGTTTCACTGCTGGCTGCTGAGTGGCCAAACTTTTGTAGAGATTTGGAATTTAAAGTGCTACCATATTCTGTTCCTCATTCAAATGAGAAACAAAGTCCAAAATTTCTTGGGAAATCACATTCTTAAAAGTAATGTCAGACCAAATGCAGAGAGCTATTGCAATAACACTTGAAATCTTTTTTACATTGCAATGTTAAACCTTCTGGATAATGCAGAGATGAGCCTGAAGTGATGGGGTTTTCATAAGTAAAAGTTGCAACTATTGCAAAATCAGAATGGAGCCCAATGGCATTATTGAAATGTTTGTGTCTTTCTTGTGGTGAAAATTCATTGTTAGTGTCTTTCATGTTTGACAGAATTGCATTTTTCTGAAGGAAAAATAGTCCACTGGGAAATTCTAGTGCTAATATGGGTGTCAGTAGCAGGCTGCCTATTTTTTTATTTTTATTTTTATTCTCAAAGAATTCCCACTGTGGTTCTGAAGTCAGTGGATATTTCTTCTGAAAATAGGGCTCTGGAGAGAGATATTTTTCAAACCAAATCCCCCCTCCCCCAAGTGGCAGTAGGATCTAGCTCTGTGGATTCATTATGTACTGTTAAGCAGCTGCCACATTTCACTCCGGCAACAGTTGTACTTCATTTATGAGCAAAATGATTCATATGTGAATGTGGCAAAAGTGCTGCAGCTCATGGTGAATTTGCACTGAGGAGTAGCTTGTGGGTGAGGACTGGGTAAAAACAGATGCTGAAGTAGGACTTTGTTACTTGCCTGATAGTTTTTACAGTCATAAAAGTTTATGTGTTAGAAGGGCAGGTCCTGCCAGAAATAGGAGTGCATAAAAACAGAGCAAAGGAGCTTGTTTATGACTAATATTAATCATAGCTCCCCTGCATCTTGTGTAAGAGAAGCAAATAAATGGTAACACTTGACCTATATACAAAATTATGAATGAGGAAATGAAATGGATTGATAGTATTCTTACATTAGTCCCATAATGCAAAAACAGTGGGATGCCCAATCACTGCAGCAAATGTGACAATGATTGAAGGATGATTCCTCTTTTACACAAAACCTATTTGTGTTCACTACCCTGGAAAATTTCCCAGCCTGTTTCTTTTATTTACCAAGGTGCAAATTAGGAGCCTTTCTGCTAAAAAGAGTGTGATCTTCACAGGGGTAAGAGCAGCAGAAGTAAGAAATTGAGGCATATGTCTGAAATGTTGCAAAAAATAACAGTCTTAATACTTCAGTGCAGAAGTTCTGTGGGTGGAGTGAGGAGAGTTCCCTTTCTTAAGGCCAAGGCTTCCACTAGCACTTGGGCAAAGTCATGCAGTTCCTCCCCAGACATCCTTGGAAGATGATGCAAAACTCTGCCTCAGACATGCTGATGGCTACTGTGCTGGTTTAAACTGGCTTAGATTTATTTTTCTTTACAGTGTGGGGCTATAGTTTGGATTTGTGCTGAAACCAGTGCTGATAACAGAGAGATGTTTTTGTTATAGTTTGGCAGTGCCTGCACACATCACGGCCTTTTCTGCTCCTCACCCCACCCAGCAGCGAGCGGGCTGGGGGTGCACAAGGGGCTGGGAGGGGACAGAGCCAGGACAGCTGATCCCCACTGGCCAAAGGGACATCCCACACCACAGGGCATCGTGTTCAGCAGATACAGCTGGGGGAGGAAGGAGGAAGGGGGGATGTTTGGAGTTACTGATTTCCCCAGTAACTGCTGTGTGTGATGGAGCCTCTCTTCCCAGGAGATGGCTGAACACCGGCCTGCCCATGGGAAGCAGGAAATTAATTCCTTGTTTGGCCTTCCTTGGGCACACGGCTTTTGCTCTGCCTTTTGAGGTGTCTTGTCCTCAACCCATGGGTTTTTTCCCTTTTACTCTTCCAGTTCTCTTACTGATCTGGTGGTGGAGGAGTGAGCTAGCTGACAGCTGCTATTAGACCATGACATCCATCCAGAACAACAGTCTACCCTCAGGAAAGCCGGGTAAAGAGGAGATATAAGTGTTTAGTTTAAAATCTTTTTTTAAAGAGCCCCTGTTGTGCAAAATTTTTTTGTGTATTTTTTTCCCAGGGTAGCGAGGAATAAAGATTGACTAAATTCCAAAAATCTGTGATGTCAAAAATCTGCGGTGCCAGCTGAGACCTCACAAGCCATGTGGGTTTCACAGAAAACCTGGGTTCAACAGCACTGGTTGGTATTTGCCCCCTGGTGCCAGTACCCCGTGAAAGAGGAAGCTGTTGGTCCTTTTATTTGGGCTTTACCAGCCCTGAGGCAGTGCCTTACAGAGCAGAAGTGGTTTTGATTTTTCAGTGATCCTTCAGCATCTTTTGTTCATGAGTAGGTTAAACTGCACATCTACCCTTAGATGGATTCATGTCCCTGCTCTGCAAAAGCAACCTTTAAGTCAGGCGAATTGTTGGCATTTGTCACAATCTCACAGGGTACCACTGGAAGAAAATCCCCCTGTTCTCCCAATGTACAGCCCTGTACACTTTACTCAAATCCTTCTGGGGTTTGTTTTTGTTTGTTTGTTTTTGGTTTTGCTTGTTTTTGTTTGTTTTGGTGGGGTTTTTTTGTTTGTGGGTTTTTTTGGTTGCTTTTTTGGGGTTTGTTTTGTTTTCTTTTGTTTTGTTTTTTTTCCTTGCAGGTTTCCACAGATACTTATGATAGCAAATAATCCCAAGACTTATTACTGCAAATAAATCCCTCAGCCTTCTGGGCTTCCTTCTCTGGAGCCACTGCAAAAATGGACACATCAGTACAGCCTTCTGCAGAAAAGCTGACAGTCTCAAAATGGGCTCATGCTGCAATAACTGAAATCTCCTGCCAGGTTGGTGATGGGGCTTTCTAATCAACTTTGCAATGAATATTTCTTAAATCATGTTAATCCAGCATTTAAGCAGAGATATCAGTTCCAGACAATGAATCCCCACACCTGGAGGGGGATATACCTGCCGCTTCCCCGGAGAAGAGGCGATGAACAGCGTGCCTGCTGTCAGAGGAGCCAGCAGCTATGGCATTTATCACCTCACAGCTCCTTCGCTGCAATGAAGGAAATCTTCGCTCCCTGCTTCTGCTGCAATCAGCTTTTATTTATGTAGTGGTTATGGAAAACAGCTCTTAAAGGAAAACTGCACCTGTTTTGCCCTCTGAGACAGATTTTGCTCTAATTTACATGGATGCATTTTCTATTAGAGTTTGCTAAATGCTGGGAGCTCATGAGGAAATGAAAGCCCTTAAATACGAGCAGGCAGAGTGCAGTACCCAGCTTTCAGACCCACAGAGCTATAGTAAACACTGATGAAGAAGATGAACTGTCTTTTTCATGAGCGCTTTCATGTTTTCATCTCCCATAGCTCCTAGGAACCAGCTGCTATGTGAACTGTTGACATCCCAGCTTAAAGAGACTGCAGAACAAACAGAAAGTTTTGGGGAAATTCCTGAGCCCAGGTGATTGTAGGATTACTGTGGATAAGTAAAAGAGCTATGGATTTATACATTTTTCTGTTAATCCCCAAGGTGAACTTCATGAACATTCACTGCAGAGTAACTTTTCATGAACAAGCTGTGGTAACTTGAGAAAGAGAGGGTAATTTCTTGGGTCTTTGAGTCCCACTCCAGCTCAAAGTAGGTTAACTTCTGAATTAGGTGTTGCTGCTTATGTCCTTGTCCATGTGAATATCTCCAATATCTCTCTGGGCACCTGTTTCTGGGCTTAGCCACTCTGGAGATCTTTTTTTATCTCCAGCCACGTGTAATTTTTCTTGCTGCTCAGTGTGCCTGTTGCCTCTACCCATCTGCTGTGCACCTTCAAGAACAGCCTGATCCATGTGCTCTGGAACTTTTTGGATAGTGGGAGAGTGCAATTAGGTGTCTCTCCTGCCTGAGCAGCCACACTCTCTGCTCTCTTCTCTCGAGTACATCATGTGCTCCAGCCCCCTGACCATCCTGGTGTGTTTTTGCTCGACTTGCTGCACTTTCAATGCTCCTCTTACACTGGGCAGCCCCAAACTGGGTATAGCAACTGCACATATCATCCCAAAAATACTGTGCAAAAGGGAAGGGTCTCCTGCCTTCACCCACTGTGCTGCAACTCGTACAGCCCAGGGGGCTCTTGCTTTGCTCTATTGCAAGGTTTCATCACTGTCCCTTGTTCAGGTAGCTGTACACCAGGACTTTTATTCAAATACATGCTTGCAGGCTGTAGGAATACAGTTAGGATTGCTGCCAGGGAATGTGTCCCTGAGAATGGTCTGCCCACATTGCCTTGAATTTTGGGCCTCTTTAGGCTGTCTCAGTTTGGTCTCCCAAAAATAAATGTTTCCACATTTTTGCTAGATACTCTTTAATTATTTGGCTTTGGGTTTTCGCATAATGAAGGTCAGTCTCTTCCTAAATAAAAAGATAAGTTCTACTTCCTCAGGCAGTCCTGGAGGAAATGAGCTGCCCAAGTGAACTGATGTGGAATTTAAGTAAGAGCCCAGCATAAATGCTAACAGGCATTGGCCTAAAAATATCTGCTGATTTTACTGTTGCAGAAAGAATGACACGCACCTCTGATAACTTGTCTTGTGGTGAGTCCTGCCAGGCTGTGCCTGGATCCAGAATGATTTCTGCATTTCCTGGTGGTTTGAGGAAGGGAAAAACAGGTGAGAGGTGCAAATTAAACTGTTTTCCTCTGAGAATAACACCACAGATGGCCACAGGATGCTCTCCACAAACGTAGGTCGACAGACAGTTCATTGTGGATGGCTAACAAGTGTGTGTGTGTGCATATTTAATATATATATACGCGTATCTTCATTTCTGTATGAAACTATTACACCCACACCAGATTGGTTGTTGAACTTCAGCTTGATTACGTTTGTTTAAGGCGTGGCAAAAGCTTCCCTATAAAGCAGAGAAGGAGAGCAGGGATTGGGCCAGCCCGTGTCTCTCTGTTGGTGTTGGCTGGAGTTACGCCCGAGGCACTGCAGGTAAAAAAACATCCCTTTGCTGTTTTATTTAGCACAAGATGAAGCAGGTGAAATACAAGTAATAGGGCTGAAAAAGCACCACAGACACATTGAGAAGGATTTGCCTTGGAGATACTGAATAAATTAGAGTCCCTATCCTTAATGTTACCTGGAGGGAAAGAAAATATGAATTTGCCATCCTAGAAGGAGCCTCCTTTGTAAAACGGTAAGTTGTCAGAAGTAATTGGATCAAGTGGGAGTAGAGATTCTAAGATGAGGAGGATTCTATAGTTACTGTAGGCTGATGTTAAATGAGGTAGAAAAAAGGTATCTGGAACTGTCCTATGCTGTGTATGCAAAACGAGAAGAAAATTGACTTAATAAATAGCCAGAAGGGAGTACTTCACAGGCTGTTTGGAGCAGAAGGTCATGCAAGATGCCACTGGGAAAGTAATCTCCTGGAGGGTTGCCAGAGTGCCTGGCTTTGGTTATGATTTTCTGTGGTACTCAAGGCTTTTGCACAAAGTGTGTGTACAAGGAGCTGTTGTCCATCTGGGGTTTGGGTTGCCCACATTCTGGTCCCTCCACTGCATCCTCTGCTCGCTGTCTCTGCAGGAGGTTGTTTGGTCTCATTTTTTTCTTCCTCTGAATGCTAGGAGGGATAATAAACTCACCCTTTCCTTCATTATGAGATAATTCTGGAAATGAGTCCCTGAAGTTTCTACAATGCTTCAAGTATGTGAATGACAGGGTCTTAGAGGAAAGAGTGCTGGCGTTACTGTAGTATATATTGAATGTTATGGGGAGATGAAATGTAGCTTGATAGTTTGGAGTGCTTGAGAGGAAACAGGGGAAGAAGGGCTGCTGGCTTTTCAGCTCTTCTGGTACTCTTAGTTGTGTTTGAGAATATTAGTTGCTCTTTCTAAAGTACAGAAATTCAGCTAAGCCAACATATAATGGAAAAGTTTTGAGAAAATCAGTGGAGAGGAGAAGGTTCAGCTATGAAGCACACATGGTTTCTAATTGCCTATTTCTACTTTCTACTCTGTGAAAAATATCAAAGCCATTGAAGGAAATTATGCCTGTACTGTGACATAAATCTTTATGTAAAGTGTGATTAGCTGTCAGTAGCATTTGCCGATGATTATAGTTGTGGCTTTACATCTTTCCTGAATGAGAGCAGGAGGGAAACAGGACATACCTTCACTGCTGCCTTTTAAGCTGTTCAATGCAGAGAATCATGGCTGCTTGGGATTCCCCCATGGATTTCTGCAGGAGTCACCATTTTTCTGCCCTGCTATGCTTGGAGACTCCTCATTCCTTCACATCCCTTCCAGCCACAACATTTGATCTCTTTTTATCCTTCTCTCTGTAGGTTTTCCTCTGTTTACCTTCTCTCCCTCCTCCTTTTCTGTTTGTCCCTTTCTCAGGGACAGACAACATGGATGTCCTTCTACTGAGAAGGAAGAGGAACCAAAAAAGAGCAGCAAAGTTGGGTGTGATTCCCTTCTTCATTTCAGATAAGTACGTGTGTTGAAGGAGATCCCAGGACTAAACAAATGTTTGTTTAGCCTGTCCTGAATGTTTACGCCCTTCTGAATAATAATTTCTTTCCTTAGTAAGAAGTCTCTATGTTTTCTTTAGAGTTTGACAATCAAGCAGATTTTGTGAATGTTTGAAAATCCCTCCCTCTCTCCTTGCATCTTGTGGCAGGCAGCAGTCCAAGGGCAACATCTCCAATATCCATTCCATTATAACTCTGTCCCTTGAAAGCCTTTCTGGCTCTTGAGGTCAGAAAGAGTAAGAAGCTCCCAGACCAAGCAGTCAATATTAAGAACTTTGTGACCTTTGCTGTTGCTGACAGACCTGTGAGAGCCACATGGGAGAGCTGTGGCCAGGATTCAGGATACTGCTCCAAAAGAGGTGGTCATCAGAGTGTGCTGGAGCAGCCAGGGCACTGCTAGCCAGGTCCTGTCCCCATGGGCAGCCTGCAGAGGGGCATGGGTGCGTGTAGAACTCCTGTGTCTGTGCTGATGAAGATATTCCTGCAAGGGAATAGTAGTTAAGTGTGTTATTTTCCTCAGTCTGGTTGCTAATTTAATCCCGATATGTTAAACAACGTAATTAAACGTGCACACACACATGCTAAAAACTCTTGTTCTCTGTCAGAAGAGAGGGAGCGCGTGTCAGACCCAGCCTTCAAGCTCTGTTAATTTTAATTTGAGCTTTGGAATTAGTAATCAGTTTTGCTGGAACACTGTTTCAAGAAATAGATCTTAGCATGCACGGAGCCTGGGCACAGCTTCAAATGAGTATTTGTTAAGAAGCCATTCCCTTGTCGTGTTATGGTACATTACATAAGATTTATTTCCATTGTATTAAAAAATGCAAACCCCAGGGGAATGCTCTCTCTTCTTGTTGGCCGAGGGTGGTTTTGGATTTTTTTTTTGTGGGGCTTTTAATTAAAACAATGAGATGCAAAACCACTTATTTGTTTAGGCTGTTGTTACCATGCCAGGAGGCTAAGTGACTTGAAGCACTGAGAAAGGTGATGAGACTAAGTAAAAAGGGTGTAGGGAGGGGGTGGGGGGCTGTATCACACCTTCATTGCAGCTGAGCTGTGTTTTTGACATGTGGGAAGAATTAACAATACAAACCTGAGGCGTTGCTCTTACTGGAGCCATCTGCTCTATTCGTGCAGCACCAGGGATATCTCAGAGACATCTGAGATTGACAGATAAGTTTGTTTGGTAAAAAAGAGCCCTTTCATCTACAAAAAAAAATTAAACAACAACAAAAAAAATCAAACAAGCAAACAAAACCAACCAACTAAAAGAGCTATGGCACCCAGTTGCTGGAAAGTGAAACTAGATGACTTCAAGCTAGAAATTAGCTCAGCAAAGTTAATTAACTGGAGGTGAGGCTTGCCCAGGGTATGTGGTGGATTTTCCAGTGCTAATTTATGGAAGATAAGAGCTGGGGGCAGGAATCCCTGGATCAAGTGTGGTGGCATCCATAAAGCAAGATGGCAGAGGAGGATCCACAGGGATTCTGCCTTTAAAAGTCTGCTGATAAGGGGATTCTCTTTTCATAGGGAAAGAGGCAAAAGGGGAAATATAGCTCAGGATAGTTAGTATTTTGCTTTTGTGAGGGCAAATGGGAATGAAGGATGAAAACTGGTGTGGACCCTGAGTCATGTGTTTATCCAGCAACATGTAATTCTGTGTTACAATATGAGCTGAAGGAACCAGGAGGCAAGGCAGGCTGCACAACCTTCCTGCTACTTCTCTGAGTCCTGAAATCACAGCAGAGCCTTTCAGCTGAAGGGTCATCCCCAGGAGTTGGTGCCCAGGTGTGTGTCTCTGTACATCCATGTGGCTTTGGGGAGCACACCTCAAAATTCGTGCTCTGGTTGGACAGAACAAATTGCTTTCTTTAAGCTCCAGTGCCACTGGTCCCTCCAAATGTGCAGTTTTTTCTCTTTCTTCTGTCCTTCTACTCCTGTACTAAAATCTCTCCCATCCCACAATCCAGTGTCCCCTTGGAAGTTGAACTGCCTCCCTTTGGAGCAAAAGTAGATCTTTGATGGCAGGAATCCTGCTGTGCTTTTTGATGCATGTAAAGGGACAAAACCCTCAACAGGAGATTTTGGCTCCTGCATCCATCCCTATCTGTGTCAGCAGGTGTATTAGCAAGTCTGTTCAGTCCAGGGTTTCACTGCATGTATGAAATGTTCTTTTTCCTAAAGTTCCCCTTTCTGTTAGACACATTAACAGAGAGGGGTTCACCCATGCTTCAGACTGGAATGCCTGGAGATGCCATGCAGTGCCTGCCCAGTTTAAACAGCAGCTTGAAATCCTGTGCCCTGGGCAAAGCTGGGATACCTGACCCAGAGTCCTGGCTACCTGTGGGCATCATCCCTGCTCCCACTCCCACTCCCCTGCACGTGCAGCTCCTGCTGCATCCCCTGTGCTCGCTTATATTGCAGCTGTACCTCAGTGCTCACACAGCAGCTCACTAACAGCTTTGCTCTCTGTCCTCAGGGAAGACTCCAAATTGAATTTGTAGCACTGACAGCACTGGTTTAAGATAAACCAGTCGGGATTTGACGACTGCTCTTTCCCCATGCATTTCCAGCTAATAGGGATTTTGTCACTGTGGCTGCCCTCAGTTTTGCAAGCTGCTGCTCCAGAGTCGTCCTGGTGGGAGGAGGGGGAGGTGTTATCCCACACACTCTTGATGCACCACTTTGCATGGGGAAACTAATGGCAGTCCCTGTCTGCCCCTCACAGGAAAAGGGCACGATGCTCGCCCCCAGCTCCTCTCCGATGCCAGAGCAAACCACAGGAGCAGCAGGAAGCCTCCAGAACCTGAAGAAATTTAACAGCCAGGACTTCAGAGACCTGAGAGCCTTGTGCCTGAGTCAAGGGCTGCTGTTTGAGGATGCCACCTTCCCTGCTCACATCAGCTCCATCGGTCCCACCCTGCTCCCAGAGGAGAAGCTCTGGCAGATCCAATGGAAGAGGCCAACGGTGAGTTCCAGCAGCTGGGGAGCTTTGTGGCACTGCTGCTGAATGGGACCAGTGTTGGCCAGTGGCCAAAGGCCTGCACTCTAGGGTGGGAGGTCTGTGTTGAGCAGGAAAGCAGATCTCAAGGGAAACCCTGGAAGCACAGTTGTAAGGAGGGATCCTTGCTGTGGGATGTGTGGAGGGAAGACAGCCTGTAAGAAATGATTGCTCGCTTTTAAAAATTTTAAAGGTTTATTAAACATTAACAAAAATTACAACAAAAGGACTAAATGACTATCAGCCCCCATGACTATCAGCCACGTGCTCATCTACAAAATGGATGTTTTGCCTTTTATACCTTTAGCCCGTCCCAAAGTTTTGTCAGTAAACTCTTTCTCTGCTGTCCATTGGTGGAGATTACTTTGTTATATCTTGGTTGGAAGTCAGGTGTTGTTACACTGAAGTTACTCTTGGTAATTAGCTGGCCCTCTCTAAATGCCCTGACTACTGATGCTATTACAAGGGGGAGGGGAAAGAGGACTATGGGGGGGACATATTATAATAGCATTGCTAGCATTTTAACATCTACATAATATCTATCTCTCAATTGTGAGAGCCAATTATTATATTACTCATCTACAGCATAACCTCTGCAACATTAATGATTTCATTAGGTACATTTTTGTAGGAAGTTGGCTTCCACCTGTGAACCTGACTAGAACTACTGTTCCCACTTTGATGTGCTTCTAGAGGACTTTATGCAAACCTGAAAAGTTGTTAAATTCTCTTTAAGATCTCAGATTTCTGTAATCCAGGCGACTGAGTCAGCAATACCTATTTTAAAGTAATTGGGACAAGGCAGGAGATGAAGCATGTTTGTGTGCTGATTCCCAGTTGCAATTTAATAGGCAGTTATCATCTGGCATGTGGAAGTTTAGAATGGGAGGTGGAATCACATGCTCAGCTCTTTTATCCTAGGACCTAATTTAGGAAATCTTCCTGTGGTCCAACTGCTCAGTAGAGCACTGCTGTGTGCCATTTGCTGCTGGTGCAGCTCCTGGATGAGCCACGTGCTGCTCTTTTTCTGGGTTTTGCTGAGCACACTGCTAGTGCCTGGGGCCTTTGGCTTCTCTGGGCTGGGACAGAGCCTCAGGGTGTAGAGATAGTGACTGTGAGACTGTAAAGAGACAGCATGAAACAACATGAAAATATTTATTTGGATGGCAGATGCGTTAGGGCAGTGAGGGTGTGCTGGAGCTTGGCAGCATGGTGGCCTTGGCAGAGCAGCAGCAGAGGCTGCAGCCAGCGTGGATGTTGAAACTCATGGATCCCAGAAGGGAAGCAGAGTAGCCAGGATAGCCTGCAGAGCTGCTAAATGTGGATGCCCACATGGAAAGGCAGGAAACAAAGCACATGGATTGGAAGGTGTGGAGGTGCTGTATTCTGCGGAGGTGCCACAAAGAGATCATTCTCTTCTGCAGAAGCTGCTTCTGCCACAGGCTGAATGTCCTTAGGTAGTTTTCCTTCAAAGTCTGTGTCTGGTGAGAGTGCAGCCGGTGCTGAGTTTTTTACACCAGCACTCTGCTTATGGGTTCACAGCAGATGGGAATAATCTCTCTTGAAAGCTGGTTGTATTAGGAAAGTAACTAAAAATGCAAAGGAGGAGAGTTAGTCGCCTCTGTTTCCTGTCTGGGAGAGGAAAAATAGGATAACTAAGCATTAGACTCACAAAAGACAAACACAGATATTAGAAAGGACTCTCCAGGGGCATTTAAAAGATGAATAAACTGGAATGAAATGTTATGATACAATTCTCTTAAGTACTAACACCCCAGTGCTTTTGCAGCAGAGAAGTGTAGGACTACAAAAGCATACAAAGTGACTTAGAAACCCAAATACCACTGATTTTGAGGCACTGCACTGTGGGATGAACATCTATCCTGCTCTAATATCCTGAGAGTTATTACATGTGCAAAGGGACTGACGTACCTTGCCAAAAGCAGAATCTGCTGCTGCTAGTGCTTGAAGTTTGTCAGGTGAGGCAGGTATTTGAGAATTCCCTTCTATTTTGCTGAATCCATGAATACTAAGGTTGTGAATAAAAGTTTTTGTGCAATTGATTTCAAAAATTTACATATGTCCTCTCCATCCTCCACTTCCCTTCTAAAGGATTTTTTTACAGCAGCCAAAAATTTTCCAGAGTGTTTTTTCAGGAAGGAGCAGGATCAAAATCCTTGGCTTTGCTAGAACTCTCCTTCAAAAAATTAAACCATGTGCTCGTGGCCTGGGGCACATGACGTGAACATTGAAAAGCCTTTTGTTCTTTTATAGAGGCTAAAGCAGCATCATCAGCTGCCCTTCTATGACAAAGGACAAAGTTGAGACTGCCAACTCAACTGGGTCATCTGGAACAGAAACTCAGGATTCCAGTGCTGAAGAAAACCCCATTTTTTTTCCTCAGTTTGACCAAAGGTTTCACCTGTAGATGTCTCCCAACCATGCAGGCTTTACCTTGCCAGACAAGATGCAAGATAAAGGGCTGAGGAGAGCAACCAGAAATTCCCAAACATCTCCACAACAGCCATGCTGTGTCATGGTGACATCTAAGTGAGGCCTCACTTTCCTGACAGAATTAAGCAGGGGTAGAAGGTGTTGCTGAATTGCAGTGTTTCCTTTTCATTTACAGAGCTGCAGATGTTTTGAGTGAGGGGTCAGGAAGCAAATAAAACTGAGTTTGCATTTCATAAGTCCTGAAAAGCCAATGCTGTGACCAGTTGCCTCTGGGAGTTGGTCCCCCAGGAAGAAGAGGGAGGTATCAGGAGATATCAGGTTGGGCACCTTTCAGCCATGCAGAAATGTTTGTACAATCTTTGTTCCTAGGCCACTGCAGTGCTAACTCTAAGGATGTGATGCCAGGTGTTCAAGCTACCTAAACACCTCAGCCAAGAGATATCTATAATTTCCCTGAGACTGTTTCCAACCTGAATCTCCCAGAGACTCAGTGCAGTTGTATCCTGCTGACAAATCATGGCAAATTTAACCCTTATCTGTATTTTTCCCAGCCTCCACCATTAGCTCCCTCTGACATTAAAACAAATTTGTCTTGAACTGTACCTGTGACTGGCATCTCCCTCCTAATAATCTCTTAGCCTGCATTTACTGTTATGCAGTATCTGGTTATTTAAGTGGTAGATAGCAATTATAGCTGCTGTCTTTGTTCCAGATCCAACTGAGCAGTTGAGCAACATGCTGCTTCTATTTTACCTTGTACATTGTCAAGAGAATTGCCAATTACGCTCAGAGTTTGGAGTCTTCATATCTGGGGGTAATGTGTAAAGTGGAGAGAAACCAGCTTGATTTCAGAGAGAAACAGTCAGCAGTGACAGTCAGAAACAACTTTCTGACTTGTAAACTCATCTTGTTTAATAGACATGTGCCTGAAAAGGGAGGGAAGGTGGATCAGGAGCACCAAGACAACATTTGAAATGTCACTTTTCTCAACTCTGCAATAGTTATGGTTTCTCATCAGATGGGGACTGCTTCAGGCTGTGTTTGTATCCCCAGGCCCTCAATCTATGCCCATTGAAACGTGCAATCAGTAACAGAGGTTTTGAATGTGGTATTTCAAGCATTACTAGAGGTCAGGCTGAAGGTACCAAATACAGCAGGACCTCACAATTAACTATTCCTTTGGCTCACCAGCAGTTTTGGGAAATGGAAAAGAAGTTCTGTTTTAGACTGAATAAAGTATGTTTTATAGTGAGGCTTTTCTAAAGATCAATCAAAGTGAAATTCTCCGTGAAGAATTATGTCAGATTTTAAAAACTGAGATGCTCCTTTTAAAATGTTCAGAACAATTCTTTTTCATTGTTTGCTGCTTTTCCTTCACACAAGCTATTGATTGGAACTGAGGAAGCCATGAAATGATTAACTGTTGCAGAATATGCATTTTTATTCAATTAATGTTCAGGCTAAAGATTTCTCTCTGTTCTGATCATAGTGCATAATACTGTGCAGATGCAAAAAGAAATTGAAGGAGGATGGTCCAGATGATGTGAATTGTCATGATGCTAAATGTAGGCTGCTTTACTTCTGCTAACATTGGTTATATTTTCAGATATGTATGTGTGAGGGCAAAGAAATTACCACCTGTGCAGCAGTGCCTTAGCCCTGCACCAGGGCTCAGTATGGTGCCCACTGTAAATGTGAAGGATAGTCCATGATCTTCAGTGCTTATGCTTTAAAAAAGGCTAAAATAGGCACAGGGTGAAGTCACTGAAGGCTTTTCTGAAGGGTCTTCAAGGTTGCAGACTACTGCTCCTGCCCTGCTCACTCTTGGTCTACTGGGGACCCTGTAATTCCTTTATGGAATGAGGGGATGCTGAGCAGGAACTGGCACAAGAAGATCTGTCCTCTGATTAGCATAGACAGTTGTGGGGGGGGCAGCTGGAAGAAAAGCTGCAAGGTGGCCAGTGGAAGTTTGAGGATCAGCATGGGAGGAATCTCTGAGGGCCTCTGATATGACTTATAGGGATGTGCCTGGTGAAAGGACTGTCTGAAAGAGCTGACAGGGGCTTTGTCTGCATCATCAGTCTGCTCAGAGCATCGGGCACAGACTCCTTGAGTGCTTGTCTGAGGTGTCTGGGGTCAGATTGATGCCTCAGGTTCTAGCTTTTGGTTTTTTTCAGATTCTGTACTGCTTTAGTGTGTAGTTCTGAATTTCATATTAGGGGATAGTAAACTCTCATCACAGAGTAGGGAGACAAAACAATTCCTTCTCTAGCTGGGGACCAAGGACAAATGATCCAAATTTCAGGCCCAAGAGCATAAAGAATGGCAGAATGAAGAGAGAAAAACAAGAAGGATGGGACTTCATATGGTGAAGCTGTAATTGGACAATTAGCTCCAATATGCAAATGACCAGAACTTATAAAAGTGGGAGACCCTGTGTCTGGTTGTCCATTTTGTGACCATTTTGGGTTCATCTTGAATGTAACCCTGGCTGGGCTCTTGTACTGCCCAAGGTGGATCCATAGAGGCCTTCTAATAAATACCTATTTTATTCTTTAACTCTCTCTAGCCTCTGTTTTAGGTCAGCCTTTACAAGGCATAAAGGTGATGAGAAAGGTGGTGTCCAGAAAACTCCTTGGATGGAAGGTGCAGAAAGAGGCAGTGTGAACTCAGGCAAGGGATACACCTTGCTCTCATAGCAGAGTTCTGTTCTACTGCACTCAGCGCCTAAAAAACATTGGAGAAAATTATACTCATTGAGCCAGTGCTTGTTAGCTGGGAAAAGTGATCCATCATTTGAATCACTCACTTTGTAAAAGAGCTTGCTCATGTTTTAATTCCCTTCCTCTGTCCCATCCCAAAGAAAACATAACGACCTTTCAGAGGCAGAGTATCTGTTGTTATCCTGCATAACTTTTGGTGATTATTTGTTCCTTGGCCTGTTATTTATTTCCCAGAAATTTCCAAGAATTAGCATCAGCATTAAGTGATTTTGAATCCAGCAACTGACTTTTAAAAATGGACCCTTTAGAAAAATTTTTTTAAGTTAGCATCTTTCTAGACGGATAAGCTGAGCTGGATTTCCTACTGCATCAGCTTTGGTCTGTCTGTAGCTGGAGGGAACTAAAAAGCAGATTTCATCCAGACAAGAATTTAGACAACAATTTGAAGTTAACCCAAAAACTAGTCTGTAACAGAAGAGGGGGGAAATGAAGAAAAACCTACCAAAAACAAAAAGAAGAGGAAAAAGAAATGCAGGTTGTCACACGAGCTGCTTTAATGAGAGAAGTCATGGGAAATGTGTGGCAGCGAGGGATAGTGGTGTCCTGCAGGTCTGTCACTTTGGGGCCAGCAGTCCCTGTCATGAGCCAAAGCTGCTCACCAGCTGTTCGTGGTGGAGCTCACAGCTTCAGTCTTTCCCAGGGGCCTGGAGGCTCTTGGATCCTGTTCAGTGTTTCTCCGTGATGAAAATCAAAATCAATCCGCCTTGTTCTTCCCAAACGTTCCTGTGCAATCGGGGTAATTGAACGGGAGCAGCATCCCAGGCTGCCGCTGTCTCAGCCCTTGCCTACTCAGCTGATTGCACCTGACCTCGACCTGGAATTCATCCCTGTGGGCTGGGGAAGCTGCAGTGCATCACCAGCTATTACATCTGTCCTTCTGGAAGATGGAAAATGTTTATTTGCATAGTGTTTCCTGACTCCATTGATCTTTGGGGCGAGCTGATTGTGAGGGGGAATTTGTGCATCCGAGGTGGATTGGAAAGCAGCACTGCTGTGAAGGTCTGCTGACTATCCTGCTTCTCAGGCTGGGGAGTCTCAGGCAGGATTATGTGGCTGTGTTGGCTGGAGGGTGGTTGGTAACACCGTGGCACTTCCAGCTTTTACTGTACGATCCCAGGGGAGGTTTCAAGACCTCTAAGGAAATTGCCTCTCAAAGGCTCCAGATACACAGGACTACTTCCCTTGTTTACCTCCTTTGTCTTTGCCTCCTTTGTTTTAGCAGTGAACCACACAAAGCAAACAAGTTTCAGGTAAAATCTGAGCTGGTTTCTGTTTTTGTCTGGTTGTTGACACCAGTCCGTCATCCAGCAGGACTTAGCTTTCACATTTGTAAGCTCCACGCCTGTGTGAAGTCTGGTGAACTCATTCTTCCAACGCAAAAGAGAACTGGAGCAGAGCATGGCTTTCATAAGCAACCAATGCATTTGTATTGAAATTAGGCAATTAAGAATTGAGCTATTCTGCTGTAAAGCAGGGAATTGAGTTCTGTCAGTGCAAGCACACCCCTTGAGAGTAGTCTGATTTTTCCTATTTATTTTGGCTTGCTCAGTTATCCTCTCCCTCTCTGATCTGTTGGAGACAAGTCATTGCACATCAGATCTTTGGTGTGGCCTGGCACAGCTTATACTGTGTGGCTTGGAAAAGACCTTTAAAATCATAGAGTTCAACCATTAACCCAGCACTGCCAAGTCACCATGTCCCCCAGTATCACATCTCCATGTCTTTTAAATGCTTCCAGGGAGGTGACTGTACCACCTCTGTGGGCAGCCTGTTCCAGTGCTTAGCTATCCTTTCAGTGAATGAATTTTTTCTAATATCCAACATAAACCTGCCCTGGCACAATCTGGAGCCATCTCCTGTTGTTCTGTCACTTGTTACCTGGGAGAAGAGACTCTGTAGCTCTTACCTGCCTACCACCTCCTTTTGGGCAGATGTGGAGTCACCCCCCTGAGCCTCCTTTTCTTCAGGCTAAAATAACCCAGCTCCCTCATCCACTTCTCATAAGATTTGTGCTCCAGACCCTCCACTAACTTTGTCCTTTGTTCTGCCCTCCCTCATTATCCCAGCTGTCTTATTTCTGTGGAGGTTTCCTGTGGTTATGGGATATATGACAGTGGTGTGACTGACCCCTCCTCAGCACAGTGCTAGTCAGGGCCTTCAGCCCAGAGAACTGTGGTACTGTGTTTATTAATCCACAGCAACACTATTACAGGCCCAGCAGTGCTGCTGAATTAACATTTGTCCAGCTGAGAACAGTTTGGCTTTCAATAAATAGCAGCCTTTTTATTTGTCGTAATTTGTGTGTGTTGAACAGGGAGCACCATTACTCATGATGGCAGGATGTGTAAGGATGGTGGAACTGCAGCAGAGGGGAGCAACACAAGTGTAGCTGAAGGGAAGGATGTGGACCTGTGGCAGGAACAGAAACAGGGCTGGGATTTTATTTTAGGGTTAAGGTGAACTGACCAAGAGGTGGCTCTGCAAACAGTCAGCTCCAGCCTCTTAACCCTTGGTGGCCTTGTGCCTGCATTCAGGTTCATGCTGGTCCATTGGGGAAATGTGGGAGAAAGTGGCCAGAACCCAACCCGAGCAGCCTGCAGCCAGACCGGCTTGCACTGCCTAGGAAATCCCACTTCAGGCTTCCAATTTTTCACAGAACTGCTTGACTGTGTACTTTGCATGTTTGCATGTGGTCTACATCTACACTAGTCCCCTCCAGCTCCTTCTTGGGACTTGTTCTTCCCTAAAAATTTCAAGCAATTATAAAAAGAGATTTAGAGCTAAATGCATGTACAGGACACTTTCCTTTCACCTCTCAGATTAATTCTCTGTCTTGCCCTTTAGATGAACAGTGCTTCTGTGGTAAGACCATGCTCTAGAGGATGAACTGGTTTGAACTTGAACTTCTCTTTCTTTTTGAATACCTAATGAAGTCTTCAGTGGGCCAGGGAAAGCGAGTGATGAGAGCTTTGTCCTGGGGGATGAGTTCAGGCAGACTGCTTGACTTGCAGCCCATATGGTTGCTTTCACTGCTGGGCTCATGGATACTCCAAGAAGAGGCCATGTGCCTCCCTGAGCTCCCTCTTCTTTCCCCTTCCAGCTAAAACTGAAAAGTCTCTGTGAAAATGCCACAAAGCCTCATCATTTCTCAGTGAAACAGGGCACTGCTTCTGGACAGACATAGTTAAAACTGTGGTTCCTCTCTTTGTCATGCAATTTGAGCAGTAGGAAATAGTGAGGCTTGCACATTTTGTGTAGTGGTAACTATGTGTTTCTCTGTGCTTTGCAATAATGGACAATATGGTGTTTTATGACTGCTGTATTCTTGCCTTTGAAGGAAGAGGAGTTAATTGGAGACTTCCTTTCCTCCCAGGTGAAAAGGTGCAGATTTCCAGAGCACTTCCATCACAATTATGTCCTCTCTGTGCTCTGTCAGAAGCCTTCTGTGGGTCCAGACAGCTGCTGAGCAGGTTCTTCCCCTGGCTAGTGGAAACAACACAGTCTGTATTGTGTCTCCATTATTGCCCCGGAGCCTGTGGGGAGTGCAAACTCCTGGAAGCAGAGCTCCACGTGCTATGGGGAATGCAGCACAGAGAGGTCCCTCTGCCAGCCACAGAGATGTCTGTGTGCACAGCCAAGGTGGGTTGGCTGGGGCTGACTTCAGATCGTGTCTTTTCTGGTTTTAGACTAAATTGCCAGTTTCTCTCAGCAAGGAGCCTGCTTAATGACTCAGCTCATCCCTGTTTGCTCCCTGGGGAGTCGAACAGCTTGGTGGGCAAAAGAATATTTGGTGAGGCATCTCATGGGCTGACTTTTGAGCCAGTCCCCACAACAGGCTAACAGGATCCACAGAGCACTTCTGAGCTTTAGCATCCTGGCACGGAGCACAGCATCAGCCCTTTTCTCAGGCATCCCATAAAGACACTGCTGCCTTCTCATTAGTTTCAGCCTCATGTTTCTGGCTGGTGCTTACCCCTGTGGCAGCTATGCACTGTAGCCCAGCCACCCTGCTTCTGGGAAGTCAGACTTCAAAACCCTAAGAAGTGATGGGGGAAACAAAAATAGCCACTCTTTATGCTGTTGGTTTTCTGGGATGACTACTAGCAAGTCAGACACACAAAAAAGCAGAGGGAAGTTCAAAGCTTGCCAAGCAATCTTTCCTGCTTGTGGAAAGTTTCGAGTTCACCCAGGTGAAGGGCACAAACTGCTCTGGGAAATGGAGGTAGGGAGAAGATGAGGCTGGGGTGGATGTAAAGCAGAAGGGAGAATGGTTCAATGCTGCTTCTTCCTTATACAATGAGCAACCACTGCTGCTGGTGGCCCCACATCATAGGCCTGCTCCCAGGCCATGGGTAAATCTCTTGCTGCAAATCCCCAAAGTCCTGGGATAGGTAGGGATGGCTGTAGGAAAGCACATCTCCAGGAATTCGCCTGCTGAGGCTGCTTTCCCCCACATCAGCAGTGCTATGGAAGCATGATCTGCCCACCAGCCTGGCGCAGTGATGTTGCATTGCATCTTTTCCTGACAGGAAAACTTTTTAGAGGTATTTGATCTATGTGAAGCTGTTTCAGAAAGTTGACAGCATTTGCTAATGCTGAGCTCACGCAACCATGCAAGTCATGAGTCACATTGTGAGCTGGTCTCATTTTTGTGCAGCATGTCAGATCAGCTGGGGAGAAGGAATGCCAGGGCCTGTTCAGGGAAGGGCTGCTGTATTGTTTTTTCTTACCAGGACTTTTTTTTCCTTCCTTTTATCTCTTTGTTTTCTTATATGTGTGATGAGTTGCCTATTTCAGGCTGATTGCTCTTTCAAAACAGAACCTTACCGTGATGGAGAGTGCCAAGGGTTACTCATGGAGGATGCTGAGGCCCTTCTCTCCTGAGCACTCAGATATCCCAGGCCAATAGCAGACACAGCTGGGAGAATGGTTCACATTTCTGTGTGCAAAGCCAAACTCTGAAGTGCTTCTCCCTTCACTGCCCAAGCAAGACTCTCAAGGAAAATTCTCCCTGAATCAAAAATGTCAGCCAGGCCTATGGGATTTTGCAGACAGAGATTAAGCTCTCTTTCTATATCTTCCTCGCCAGAGTGAAGAAAAGCAGTCCAGGCTGACCTGTATTAGACCTGAAAGAAAACACAAAAGGCTTAGAGTGTAAAATGCTCCCAGACCCACTGCTGAGCTGAAGTATAGACCTTGTTCCACTTTGCTTGGAGAGATCTGTGTGTCACTGCCCTGCTGTGCCCCAAGAAATTGCATGATTTCACTGGCAAGCTCAGAGCTCTCTTTCAAAGGTGTCAGTAGCATTAGAGAAACTCAAATGAAAACTCAGGGAGCACCCACCCTCAGATCCCCATCCCTAGGAATATCTGAGCAGATTACAGAAGAGATGACTGAGTATTTCCTCTGGTTTTGTTAGTGGCTGGCAGCAAAACATTAGGGCTAAAGAAAAGTAGTTTTCAGACCTGGAAAAGGTAGGCAAGGTCTTCAAAGTGCAGAAACATACTGCTGGCAAAGGCTGGGTACTCACACTGTTCTTTGCATTTTCTTTCCTCCAGGAACTTCAGAAAAATCCTTATCTGATCAGGGATGGAGTTAGCAGATTTGACATCATGCAAGGAGAAATAGGTAAGGTGATATTCTTGATTTGGAGATCTGCACAAAGCAATAACTTGTGACTGCTTTGCCATGTTCCAAGTGCTCGGGGGGAAGATGTGGACCATGGTAGCAGTAAGCAATCAGTGAAGGTCAATCTAGACTGGCACAAGTCCACACACAACTTATTACAGTTATTTAACAAGATTCCCAAATGCAACAGCTCAAATCTTTGTTACTTTTGTCTGGCATCTGCCTTCTGTCTGTGTAAAGCCAAGCTTAGAAATGAAGATCCAGCTGAGATCAGGCAGATGCTTCAGGAAGAAGGGTCAAACACAGTTAAGTGTAAGTAGGCAAATAGGTGCAGCTCCAAATTCTGTAGGGCTGAATTTTCTTTCCATCTGCATGGATGGAACTGCCACTGGGATTGCCAGTGTTTTCCTTCCTGTGGATTTTTCCGTTCAACTCCAGCCATACTTACCCAGTATCAGAGTATGTATTTGCACCCTGTGTCGATTCCATCTTGTACTCCTTGACCATGTTTGTCTTTGGGAGCAGCTCTGCTCCCATGTAGAAAGAAATGCCTTTCCATTTCTCACTCCACTGAGAAGTTTGAAGGTTTCTTAAAGAGTGTTTTGAACTGCAAGTCTCAACATGAGTGCAAAAGATAGGAGCAGTCTGATAGGAGAAAAGGGTGGCTGGGTGACAGCAGGGCTCCCAGTGGACATTGCTGGTGAGTCCTGGGTAGTGTTTCAGCATTTTGGAGGGGGAAAAGGAGACAGAAGAACGTTGGTTGCTTTTAGCAAAGTGGTTCTTAGATGTTGGAGCTCATTCCCTTTCTAAAGAGTCAGCTGTGATCCAGAACAGCAAGAAACTGACTGAATGTGTTGGATTCTTCCCTCCCCTGAGGTGACTGCTGGATGCTGGCTGCCCTGGGCTCCCTGACACTGAGAAAACATGTTTTGGAAAATGTTTTACCCAAGGACCAAGGATTCCAGGATGATTATGCTGGGATTTTTCATTTCCGGGTATGTATTCCCTGTGGTGCTGGTACCACTTGAGCTTGGCTGGTTGGATTGCAGAGGGGTCCAAGCTGCAGCCCCACACCCCAACACGCTTGAATGCTTTGGTTCTTCAATGCTGACTCCCAGTTCAGAACATTGCAGAAAATCCTGAATTTTTAATTGATTCCTTGTGCTTCAGGTGGTGCCATTGCACTTCAGGGAATTTGATGCCCTTTTCTGAAAGTTATGACTGCAAAGGCAGTGGTACCAGCTGCTCAGATAGATTTGTGTACATATATGTTTTAGATGGCATTCTGGTGGCTGCTTTGATTTGGGCAGTCTGTTATGGCTGTCATCTCACCTGCACTATCTATTTGGGCTCGTTTTCTGTTTTCCCACTTCACCTTGCCCTTTTAGCTTGTTGAAACGGCTGGAAATTACAAATCCTTGGAGACAGATCAGAGGAACAGGCTTTTGATATTTTGAAAAGAGATTTGTTTCAGAGAGAGGAACAAGGCTTTTTAGTAAATCCCACTTTCTACCAACTCCTAAAATTGTCTGAATCTCCCAGGAGGGTGACTCGGGTAGCAACTGCCAGGCTCTGCTTGCTTGTGTCTGAGTCAAACAAATATCTGGTGGGATTAGAAGAGCTTGCAGCACCATTAAACTCCAGAAGCTAAACTGGATGTGGAGAAAATCTGGATAAACTCAACCATTCCTCATCCCCCTTATTTCATGAATCTCTTTTGTTTTATGCAGTTCAGCACCAACCAAAGAGCTCTGACAGTGGGGCTTCTTTGACCTTCTAGGCTCTTGTGGAGCAGCACCAGGAGGATTATATTGTGGACAGTCTACATTTTGCTCTGTTCCTCTGCTCCTTAGGATACCAGATGTTTCTATCTTGGCCCATTTCCAGCATACACTGACACACTGTGTGAGATAAACCAGCTGAAGGGACACCAGTCTGCTTAAAACACATTAAAAGGATGGAAGCTAGATTGTCTTTCATGGGAGCTTTGAAAAGATTAGTTAGGCACAATCCTTAAATCTTAAGCAGTATAAATACCTTACAGTATTTGAAAATGTTTTCCCTGTCATCTCATCTGCAAATCAATGCAACTGTTTCTGGCTTTCCTTGAGCAATAAACCCCTGAGAAAGCTCCTCTGAATGGAAATGCTTCTCTGCAATGCCTTTCAATTATTCCATCAAAGATATTTTACTGCCATCCACAGGCTAAGCAACCAGTCTTCAGTTCAGTGAAGAATTGCAAACAAGGCGTATCATATGCTAATAGAAAAATTTTAGCTTATAACTTTTTCCCCACCATTTTGGAACTGGAGCATCTTGCCTCTCAGGAATACAAGGGGCTGCTCCAATGTTCCTGTACAGCATAAGCTGTTCAGCTGTAAGTGCAAGTTAAGCATTTCATCAGCTGTAGGTAAAATGGCAAATGTTTTATCTGGGGAATAATTACAGTGATGTTATTTCCCCAGGGATTAAGTTGATCCCATGTTTGTATAGGAATCCCTTCCTCTGCCACAGAAGCTGTAGTGCCTATGAGGCAGAGTTGTCACTTCTTGTGACAGCGAGGAGCACCACCTCAACTTGGGAAAAAAAACAGAAGTGTTGTCCAGGGGACTAAAGTGGATTATTGCACAGAGCATCAACTCACAACTGGAGGGATCTGCCCTGGGTGTTAACATCCCTGCTCTCAGGAAGAAAGAGATGAAATCTTTAAAGACCATAAATGGTCAAGACCTCAGTTTAGGAAACATCCAAAACATGCTTTTTAACACCGTACAAAAGGTTAATGTTAGTTGATAGTTGATAGTTATGTGATTTTCTCCTTACTCAATTTCAGAACTGGATTATTCTAAGATCTCTGTCTGGGAAGGAAAAAAGGAGGCAAAATAACCCCATAGCATTCCCCCTTTGACCATCCGGACCCTAGATGTGTTGTTGTCATTTTGGGACTGTCCATTTCTTTTTCTTTCTCTTAAACACAGGAAAATAAAGTCCTGATTTAAAAAGCTGATCATAAATGTGGAGGCAAAGAACTTCCCTCTTTGCATCCTGCCTAAATAGCAATTCTTCATTTTATTTACTACCACATTCACAGCTGCAGTACTTAAATCCCATAAAGGAATATAAAGAAATTTCATTAAGCCAGACTCAAGCCAAAAAGTGAACCCCTCTGAAAGCAGGAGAATGGCTTCTCCTGTACCACTCTTGTACTCCCAGAGCACTCTAGGATTTCTCATGAGGTTTCTTTTTCCCACTGTGGCTTTTCCTGTCCTTGTGAGCTCAGATGAGACCACCATGTGAAGGTCTGTGACAGTCAGGAAAAAAGCAGCTGTCTTTATCCAGCTGAAGAAAAACATAGTGCTGCATTCAGACAGTCTTAAATCTTGAGCTCCCTAGAAAACATAGCCAAGGAACTTGACTTTTGGAAAAACATCACTCAGTGGGTTTGGACTGCATTAATCCCCACAGTGAGTTCTGTATGTTCTGCTTATTTGCCTGTTGTGATTGCACATGAATCCCCACGGGAAGGCATCCCTGGACGTCACACCTTTTCTCCATACAGACCTGCTCCTAGGTGTTGGCTGGGGGCAGAAGGGCTCCTTAGGTGACTGAAAGGACAGCTCCTTTTGGACAGTCAGTCCTTTTGCCTGTCTCTCCTTCAGGCAGAGGACAGCCAGTGGAAGGCTTTTCCTCAAGCCAAAATCAAGCAGAAGCCCCAGAGCTCTCCTGGAGCTCAAGGTAGAGGTCCTAACCCTGCTGCCTCCTGCCACCACCAGTGTAGGAAGGAAGAGGCAGAAATGTAAGTAGGATCAGACCTGCTTTCAGCTGAGCAGTCTGTAAGCTGCTTTGCTGCTGGGCAGATCTGGTCCTGTGCTTTTCTAGCAGAACAGCTCATTTTGGGGTTTTTCATTGACCGAAGCTGTTGAAATAAAATCATGCTAGACTAAATCTATTGCTGGCATACTTCCACTAGAGTCCTTAGCATTACTGCAAATAAGAGCTTGGCCTCTTATGATTTCAAATCATGCTAAGCTACATTAATCTGCTAATGACTCTGGAAATGGCTCCTTTAGTTCATCCCTTCAGATCTCTATTCCTGTCTTTTCCCTTGAAAAGTTTCATCAGCTGGATCAGCTGGAGAAACACCTGCTTTGTCCACATGCTGGAGAGACTGCCTGTGTCCTTCTCATCCATCAAGGAGATGGATAACACCTCAAAACAGTCTTTAGTCACTACACTGTCTCCATCCATGACAGCGTGTCAGAGTCTTAATTGAAACACAGAGGAAAGGAAATTTAGAGGCTGGATCTTGACAAAGCCTCTCTGGCCAAGAGCTACACTGTGGGGAAAAATCCAAGTGTGGCTGAGGAGTGAGGCTTATGGAATCCACCTGCTGATCATTCTTTATCTTCTTCAAATCTTGCTATTGCCCAACAATATTAGCGTATTCCTCGTGTTGAACCTCTCCTCCCACTGATTGCAGGACTAGCTATACTCCCCTAGCTATACTATAGTCCCCAAGGACTTCCCCTGCCACTGGGAAATCCAGCCAGTTGGTGGCTTGTTTAACAATGGGGACCACTAGCTTGAGGCAGTTCAGGAGAGAACTTGCACATATCCATGCTTTAGTTTCATTCCTGTGCTAGTTCAGGAGGATTTTTCTTGGCATGGACATTAGTGCTTAAAAGAAGCTCATTGTTTTATTTTCTCTCTCTCTTTTTAAAATGCATTTTTATTTCATTTATTTCCAGTTCTGGCAATATGGAGAATGGGTGGATGTAGTGATAGATGACCGGCTGCCATTCCTAAATGGAAGATACCTGTCTGTACACCCCCGAACTTCAAATGAATTCTGGCCATCCCTGCTGGAAAAAGCTTATGCCAAGTAAATACACCTGGTTTGTTCTTCCACCCAGCACTGAATGCTTTCTGTGGGTGGTTTCACCCTCTGCCTTGTGCAAAGCACAGAGGAAAGAGTTCAGGCTGACAGCTGCCTATGTGGTACTGTGCTTATGTTGGCTGCAGCAAACATAGGGTAAACATAAACTAGAGATGTTGGCCTTGGGTTAGACCTAACCCTACCCAGCCCTAAATCCACCCAGTTCAGCTCTGGGATGTTAATGCCTGAGAAGCAAAATGAGCAGGGCAATGGTGACACAAAAGGGCCTGGAATGCCCTCCTGATTTCAGGCAACCTTCTTTGTCTCAGTTTTCCTCTCTGTGTTGTCCTATGTTTAAGACTGCAGAGTCTAAGCTGGGATTACCTGTGTTTACAGTCACTAATCAGAGATCATGTGGATATTTGGAGCAGGCAATGAGAGGAAGCATGACCGAAGAACATTCCCAGGCACAACACATGCACTCCAAGGACTCTGATCAGCTCTCACTTCACAGAGAGCTCTGGCTCTTAGCTGGGGTCCCCAGAGTATGCAGGGTAAATAATGCCTAATAAAGATATAATTTTTTTTAAAAATCCTCTGGAGAGAGAAGGGATTGATTGTGGACCCTTAGCATGTGCCCATTTCTCATTATTAAAAATGCTAAAGAAAAAGTCCTGTGTTAGGGGTGGTATGAAGGGCTGGAACTTGGTACCTGAGGCTGGTGTAGAATTTGCAATGCAGTGAAGAGGAGGTGAAGAAAAGAGGTAATAATTTTGGCAGATTTTGCCAGGAATAAGCAAATGTTTAAGCATCATGAGAACAACTCGGGAAGAGGATGCATTTTGCCCTGAGATATCTCACGAAAGTTGACTCAGGATTCAGTATCAATTTGCTGCATAAGATTTTAATTACAATGCATACCAAACCTCTATTAAATTAAAGTTGCAAGCAATGCTGTTTATGAGATTCCCATTGGAGAGGTTATTCCCCAGTGCCCAAGACAAATTCTTTTCATCAGTGTAGGACAAGGACAACTCTTCAAAATACAATTAGCTGCAGAGTTCATTTGATTACATTCATTAAATACAGTGTGTATGGTGGGGTTTAACAGCATGCTCTACCTGCTCTAAGTACAGCATGTTCCAGCTTATTTGCTGTCTCAATAAAAACCACACGATAAAAACAACAAGGACTGTGTTGGCAATATTAAATTATTATCCTATTATTGTGCTCTAGCAGAGTGAACTGGGAACAGTGCTGAAAACTCATTTCTGCCTTGCCCTGGAAGCATGGGTAAATACCTTCACCTCTCTTTTCCTTTTTCTCATTTGCAAAAGGAATATTGGCTATTTTTGTGAAGAGTCCTGTATAAGTAGGATGTAGAAAGTAACAGTTCAGCTCCATTTGACCTGAAACATCCATTTGAACTAGTCATCCTTGGCTCCCTTCCTGTTCAGAAAAGAGAAACTGGATGCTTCATGATGAGATGCAGCTCATCTCCCAAAAATGCCTGTCTTGGCATGAGATGCACCTTATTATTTTCCACTGTCTGTGAATGGCTCTGGACAGCTGCCTCAGAAGGGGATGAAGGCATAGAAAAAGCTCCCCCTTTGTCTCCTTCCTTCTACAGGGCATGTGTTGTGCCTGGCCAAGTATTTTGATCACGTTTCCTTTCATTACCTGGCTACAATGTCTGCACACCCCAGCTCCCCTGTGCTCACCACCTCAATGCACACGCTCATTTTAAAAGCAAGCACTGTGTATTGTTTATGAAAACAGTGTAAGGACTCATTAACATATCTCTCTCTTATTTTTTCCTTTTTTAAATTTTTTTTTAATTTTTCCATAGGCTACGAGGCTCCTACCAGAACTTGAATGGAGGTTACCTTTCAGATGCTTTAGTAGACCTCACAGGTGGAGTCCAAGTGCAGTTTTCATTGAAGGATCCACCTCCTGATCTGGAGGAGATCCTGAAAGCAGCTGACAAATCTCGGTGTCTCATGGGGTGCAGCACCTCAGTCCAGGTGAGTCACAGGGCCTCTCTTGGTTCACTGTGTTTGTACAAAGGCTTCTCTTTGGAGGGGAAAAGGAAAGCTATAATCACTCTGTAAAATAGTTACAGTTTATGGATGCCCAAAGTGATCTTGGCAGCAGAAAGTAGTTAAGATTATTTGGTAAGTTCTGTAAAGGCATTTGGGCAGATGTAGATGGATTGCTGTCCCACAGGGGGCTGTAGCTTCTCTCTTGGCTAATTCCACTGCCGTAGAGTGGTGTCCTCTTCCAGCAGGCCTGATTTCAGCCTCCTAACTTTGTGATCAACTCTGGCAAGGCCAAAACACACCCCTCTTCTGAGAAAGGATGTAATTCTCTCATTGTGGCTTGCAGGCTTACTGGTATTAGTGCTGGGAAGTTGCAAAAGGCTTTGTGATATTCAGCGAGAACCTTTGACAAGATGTCCCCAAGGCTTCCCCTACAGCATGTGGCATGTGTCTGTGAAGTGTGTGACACTGCTCCTGAGGTGCCTGCTTCCTCAGGACAGGAAGCTTAGCAGCTGCAAACAAGCCAAGGACTATTCCCTCAGCTCAGGTGGCTGACCTGGCTGTGAGTGGCAGGGAAATTCTGCAGTCCCCCGGTCTGACTGCAAGTCACCCAGTCCAGGTCATTCTGCAGTTGCAGCAGCTCTGCATCATGGAAGGACTTGCAAAGAAGTGTAGATCTGTAGCTTTGTTAAATTTCCTGGCTTGCTTATAGCTGCAGTGGGAACAGCAGCCACATTCCTGTGGAGTATCTCTGAGATACTGCTGTGGTCAGACCCGAGGCTTTGTTTAGTGCTGTGGCAAATGACAGTTCTGGGAGCTGGTGGCTGTGTCTGTGTGGTGTGGCAGGAGCTAAAAGCTGTGCTTTCTCCCTTCTGCAGTCAATGAGGAACATAGAGCTGAGGAATGGGATTGTACAGGGCCATGCCTACACCATCACAGGAGCTGTGAAGGTAAGGTCGGGGACTTGTTCCTGCCTGGAGATCTTGTACTGATGATCCACTGCAGGGTGGTTGTGTTGCTGTTCCCATCAGAGTGATGTGAATTAACTTCACACTCAGCGGGGATTGTTGAAAGCACATAGTTCAAATTCCAAGAGATGGAAGGACTCTGGCACAACAGAAAGAGGGAGGATATCTGAATATATGTTGTTTTCTAATGGAAAATGCAACTGAAATTTACTTTTGTTTTGGGACACTTCAGCAGTGTGTCCCAAATACAATACAATACCAGTGTGTCAAATATGGAGATTTCTGGAGATTTTTGTTCCATGCTGACTTTTTAAAAATGCGCTTTTGTGTTTCAAATGCAAGTAGAAGCACTGGCTGAAATTGTGGGATTTGTCATATGATGCAAATCTACATTTGTTCAGCTCAATCACAAGCTGCCAAAAATCACTGTATGAAAAGTAAATCGCTGGTTCAAGAACAGCGTTTCTCCATCTTTTAAAGCTGTTGTACTCATGCAGAACTGCTCCTGGCTGAATATTAATATTGATGATCTGAAAACAAATTTATCACATGGATCAAAAGAAATTAAGGATTTTTTACAGCCAGAAGTCAGAACATGGCTTAGCCCAGTAAGCTGTAGTGCACACAGGGAGAGTTAATAGTGAAGAAAGAAACCAAACAATAGCTAAGCTGTCAAGCAAGATAGCTACAAAACATTTGAATCTTGGAACCTAAAGTACCTTGGAAAGGGGATGTTGCTTTCCCTAAGCTACTTTCTCCCTTATCCCACTCTCTGTTGGTTTTCTTGTGCCATGGCATGCTTGGTATTAAAATCACAGCCAGCATGCTACTTCTTGGAGGTAAGGGGCTACAAAATGGAAAGATGGGGGTTGCCAAGCTCCAGAGAAAGCCCCAGATGTCTCTTTGCAGGGCAGGGGCAGAAGAGTGCCCAATTCTACTGGAGGAGAAGTAGGCTGTTGCAGCCTCCTGCTGCTTTTGGTGTGTGTGAGAGAAGAAACAGTCTTTGCCCCACTTAATGAAGTGCCAAGACATCCCAGGGGTTGTCCTGAGGGGAAATTATTAGAGGCTGGGCCTTTGCCTGGGAAGAGACTGCCATGATATGGTTTCCAACACTGCCTGTGTGCATAAGGAGAGCTAGAAAACAAAGGTTTGCCTCTCCTTTCTGTTTCTACCATTTTGGCTTCACTGGCAAAAGTTAATGGCTTCTGACTTAAATCAGTGGCAACAAAAGGAGGAAAGCACCAGAAACCCCAGCTGCTGCAAACCACAGCATTGTAGATACAGACCCACAGGTTCTGTTTGTCATCCACTCTCTGGGCTGAATGTTGGCTTTCACTCAAGGCGGTCTGGTGACCTCATTCCTCAAAGTTTCAGCCTTTGCTGACTCACAGCATCAGATGTGCAGAATTAGGCCCTGGAATTTCCCAAGGCTGTTGAATTCATGCAGTGTGACAGGAATGCTGCTGCTTCTCTCTGTGTCAGCTATTCACTATCCTCAGGAAAGCAAAATGGGTGCAGTTTTATCTCACACATCATTCCTTTGCAGTGTAGCAGAAGGCACTGATTTTTCATTGCTGGGAAAATGAGATCAGAGGTTAAATCTGGTCTCTAAGGTGTAGAGGAAGTTCCTTTTTAATACCTTTCTCTTCACTGAATATCACAATTGTGAAAAGCTGTGACTGAGTTTGTTTTTCTTTCCTTTACAGATCCCTTACAAGAATGGCTGGAAACATATCATCAGGATCTGGAATCCATGGGGCCATGGGGAGTGGAAGGGGCCCTGGAGTGATGAGTAGGGTCTTAAAGCTTTAATGTCATAGGGAATCAATCTTTTATAAGAAAACTTTTGTCCGCCACCCATTTTAACTAAACAGATATTTCCAAATCAGTTAATTATGAGCATCATTTCCATCTGCATAGCAACTGCCTGCAGAAATCCAATCCAGGGAAAATTAATGCAGCCTTGCTAGGCTCAGGTGTCCCTTCTTGTCCATGCGTATGCATTTTACCCAGTGCATAATTCTACAGAGGTCATGGATAAAGAGCTCTTACTTCCTGGAGTAAGCTCTGACCATGTCCTTAGATACTTGCTGGTTCCTTCTGTTAAATTATTCTGCAGAAATCACACATTCACCTTCCTCCTCTTTCTTCTGCTCCCATGAGAGTGACTCTGGGAAGAGGATGGTTAGACAAGTCCATGGAGCAGGGCAGTATTGAACGCAGAGGGACAGAATGGGTCCTTGGTTATTCCAGGCAAAGTGCCAGGGAATGGCTTGAACTAATCTTTTGGATCCTTCATGCAGCTTTGGGGATGCAAGGACCACTTTGCTGCCTGTGTGATAATCTAACATCTCCTTCCTAAAAAAAGGAATGATATAGATTGCAACAGTATTTTGTAAATAAATAGATCTTAGTTTTCCTTTTGGAATTGCATCAGTGTTTCCTTTATTAGAGGGATGTTCTTGTGCCACTGTTAGGTTATTTAACAGCATCCCAACCCTCCCTGTTGCTAGGACCACACACAGGCACTCTGCTGAGAAAAATCAGGCTGGAGTGTTGCATCTGGAGTGGTTGGTGGGTTGTGTAGTTGTGTCTAAGGCTGGGATAACAGCTCTCTGCTCAGGCAGCATCCTCCCATCCTTTTGGAAGGGTGGACTACAATCCTAAGTGTAATTGAAATGTCAGTAGCACATTCACAGGTAAGCTGCACAGATCAATAAATTATTGATTCATGTGCTGTTTATTTATCTTAAACTCTGCAGAAAGTACAATTATCACTTAATTATAAACATGCTGCTTGGAAACAACACATTTGACTGAATAATGTGCTCTCTTCATGTCAGTGGACTACCAGTGCTTCAGAGTGCTGTGGCTTGGTGCCTCACCAACCTCTCCAGCATGGGGACAGGTGATCAGGACAGCAGGGAGGATTCCCCACCCCAGGCTGGGCAGCTCAGGCACAGCAAAGGCACAGAACTTCATTTGCTGGCCTTGCTGTGAAGCTGTCACACACAGTCCTGTTTCCAGTGCGCAGTTTGTTCCCCTCTCCTGATCCCTCATGGCCTGACAGGCTGGTTAGAGGAACAGGCCAAAGATAAAAAATTGTGCCTCACATCTTGTTGATTTGTTCTTTTTTGCAGGTCTCCTCAATGGGACCATGTTGAGCCTAAATACAGAGAAGCCCTCCTCAGAGATAAGGATGATGGAGAATTCTGGTATTTCCCTATTGATCCTTTGTCTACTGGGTTTTCGATTCACCTTCATTGTGGAAAAAGTGTGATGCTGTTGAGGCAGGATGGGAATGACATTACTCCACTTCAGAAGGCTGAGAGTATAACTCTGATTTATTTCAAAATGCATCGCTCTTTATACAGAGCTTTGTGCAGGCCAACTCCATTGGTCCTGAATTGAACACAACTCACACCATTGGTGCACAGTGCATGACACACAGTGGTAAAACTTAACTATAAACAATGTGATCAACAAGAGAGATAAAGAATTATTTACATTATTTTTCAACAGATTCCCAGCCTTCTGATTGGTTAGAAACTTTCAGTTTCTCTCTTTGACTGAATCTGAGACCAACAAAAGTAATTTTGGCAGTTTTCTGTTTCTGGGGTGGCTCAAGGCACCCTGTGTTAGCTATGTGCAAGCAGCAAATTGGAGATTGTCCTGACCCTGTGGTTTTAGTGGAAACAAGACCTGAAAAAATTGAGTTGGCCAAGATTAAGTGACAGGCTGATGAAAAAATAAAAAAGAAAAGGGAGAGAACTAAAAATCCAGCCCTCTGAGACCTGGTCATTTTGTCACACCACCTCTCCTCATAAAGTATGTGGTTTGAACTTTGGACTGACAGATGCTTGAAGGGGACAGTTGGCTAAGCAGGTCACTGAGTTTGTGCACTTGACTGGTCTGCAGGTGCTTGTGGCTTTTCACTGCCTCTGATTTCTCCCAGATACAGCTTAGCCATGTGTGGGCTGTCCCTCAAAAAAAACTGATTATTCAGAAAATGCACACGTGCCCTGTGGGGCTCTGAGAAAAGCAGGGCAACAGCAGATGGGTCTGAAATACACACATGAAGCATGAGCGTGGGACAGAACACTGTGGAGGTACAAGGGCAAGGGACAGTGGCAAAGGTGTGCTGGAGGTAGCAGGGCTCCAGCAAGGTACCCCTGAACATGCCCTGTGGTTTACCCTGGGGCATTAGGGGCAGGTGGAGCAGCCCAAAATGCATTGAGAGCTGAGCTCTCCTGCAAGGTAGCAGCCAGCAGAGCTGCAGGTGCCTGCAGTGCTCTCAGCAATCCCTTTTTAAAGACATGGGGTGATTGTGGATACCTAACTGGTGTCTTCACAGAATCACAGAGTGGAAGAAGGTACCACAGTGGGTCATCTGGTCCAGCCTCCTGCCCAAGCAGGGTCATCCCAGAGCACAGGGCACAGGATTGTGATAATATGGCTGTGGAATACACCAATGAGGGACACTCCACACCCTCTCTGGGAAATATGTTCCAGTGTGTGGTCAGTTGCACAATAAAGAAATTCTTCCTCATATTCAGGTGGAATATTCTGTATATCTGTTTCTGCCTGTTGCCTCTTGTGCTATTGCTTGGGACCAAGGAGCAGAGCCTGGTTCAACCTCTGACACCCTCCCTTCAGATACTGACATTGATGAGGTTCCCTCCAAGGCTGAACAGGCCCAACTCCCTCAGCCTTTCCTCAGAAGAGAGATGCTCCAGTCCCTTGATCATCTTTGTAGCCCTCCACTGGACCTTCTCCAGGAGCTCCATGTCTCTTTTGAACTGAGGAGCCCAGAACTGGACACAGCTCTCCAAAAGTGCCTCACCAGGGCTGAGTAGAGGGCCAGGATTCCCTCCCTTACCTGTTGGCAATGCTCTTCTGTTTTAAACTGAATGATGAGATTTCCCTCCCTCTCTGCAGGATGTCCTGTAAGAACTTCCAGGAGCAGTTTTCATGGCTGTATATATGTAACAACATCCCAACATTTCTGGACTTTGGAGATGAGCCCTACACAACAACGTGGTCTCTGAACAGCTACACCAACCTGTGGAGGCCAGGCCTTCCCACCAGGAGGAACCGCTATTCCTCAGGTAATGGATGCTCCCTGCAGTCACCTGGTTGTCTCCTCCTCTCCAGTGATGTGAAACATTCATTCTGAGCACTGAATTGCACAAGTATTGATTGCCAGGTGTTAAGGCTTGCCTTTTCCCATTGCAGCACTTATCAGCTAAACAGGCAGAAACAAAGCAACAGCACTGGCTGCTGAGTTAAAAAGGGAGACTTGTGATTTAGGAACCCTGGACTCTTTAAGTCAAAATTATCTTGTAGATCTTCTTTCAGCCAGTTGCGGTAGGTGTTACTGGGGACCTCATCAGAAAGTCTGGTCTGGCAAATATGCTGTTGATTTTACAGAGCAAAAAGTACTCTGAAATTAAACTGATATGGAATGAAAAAAATTGTGCTACAAAGCTCTATTTTTTAAGGTAAAAAGGTCTTTTTTTGTGCTGATAAGATCAGTGGTTTTACTGCCTGTGCAAGAACTCCTCTGACATTATAAGCTCCAATCAGTAGTAATATATTTTTACATTTTTATCTTATCTCATCTCACTTTTTTTTTTTTTTTTTACAGCTGCATCAGTGTTTGGGCTTTATGTTTTTAATCTAGGATGGTAGTATCTCATCAGTGAAGAGGCATCTTTTTTTCTCAAATGACAGTCCTTGACTTGGTAGCAAACAGGTTTTGGCTTACAGATTTCGGGCTCCTGCTCCTAACCTGATCACCAGGTCTCAAGATGTGATAACAAAGCGATGCCTGTGCTGCTGCACACCACAGTCACTGGGAATGAGCAAGGAGGTGCAAGGGCTTCCTGTAGGCAAGGGGCTACAAAATGGAAAGATGGGGGGGTCCCAAGCTCCAGAGAAGGCCCTAAATGGAGAGTGTGCAGGTAGAGCTGTTTTCCTTGGAGCTTTGTTTCCCAACAGCCCTCTAGTAAAGTCCCTGTCCAAGTGCAATCATTGAATTTGCAACTTTCAAGGCCACCCAACACAGGGATCTGGCTTAAATTCTACTCTGCTGCCATCTCAGTAATTTTTTTTCCACTTTGGGCACTTCTTTTTTCTTTTTTTTTTTCTTTTTTTTTCTTTTTTTATCAGGAATGCTTCCTGTTAACCAAAGCCTTGGCCAAGAAGCAGCTGATTCCCTCTGGTTCTCGACATTCTGTCTGTCCATCACAAACATTAGCAGCAGGGAAGAAGAGGATAGCTTTGCACCATTTTGTCCTTTTCTATGTTTATATCATCTCAAAGCCGCAGTCCTTTTCAGCTCAGCCTCTAGGTCAGGTGCCTGATCAAGAGCCACTGCTTTTCTGCTGCTGGGAAAGTGTGCCATGTTGCCATGTAGTTGAAGCAGATGTAGAGGGGTTGAGAAATCCACACGACTTCCGTGACTTTGCCAAAGATTTCTAAAATGATAAATGTGCAATTAGTTTACCTCCAGATGCCTCAATTTCTGGTGTGGAGACTACATTAGTGCTCTGCTCTAATTAAAGGATCTTGGAGCAGTGACTGCTGTTCCTCTGGGTCAACACAAGCAAGATCTTACACAACAGGCTACTGCTGGAACATCTCTGAGCCTACTGTTAACCTATTAACACTTTCTCAGCAGGTGCAGCTTCAACAAACCCTCAGTATTTTTTCAAAGTGCTAGATCACAATCCAAAAACCTGTAATGTAGCAATTTCACTCATGCAAAAATATGCCGAGCATGTGCAGGATGAAAAAAACCTGAAGATTGGCTTTTTCATTACCACGGTAAGCACAATCAGGTATCATGTGGGCACTGTTGTTCTCTGTGTGGTTTATTTTACCTGTATGTGGGAATGCAAAACTGAATTGTCTTTTGGCCTGTTAAAAAGTCAGTATGCGGTGTGAATTTCTGGGTGCCTTCTATTGTAGAAACTCAGAGTAAAAATAGAGTTAAGCAGGCTTAGTTTCTTTTATTCATGTCTTAAGGAACAAAGGTGGCACTTTTAGTTCTGTAGCATCCCAGAATAGCCCTGGGAAACTCAGGGAGTCCGCAAGTTAGAAGATGTGCCAGGGCAATATCCTCTGTACCAGCAGTACTGGTGACATGCCGTGCTGGCTGGGCACAAGGCATGACAGCCAGCACTAGCCACAGCCCTTGAGCAGCACTCCAGGTATAGCAGGGAAGCAGATTGTCTCTCATTACCCAGAGTGGGCTGTCTTACTTATCCTCCTGTTTTCTATCTGAAAAGCCATGTAGAAACATTTATGAAACACATGAGAGCCTTTGCTGGAGACCAGTGTAGACAAAATCCACTCAGACACCTGGGAGCTCCACTGCAATTTCTCTGGTTTTTTTCTTGGTGGCTGTCCAGAGAGGTGCCTTTTCAAGCTGTTCTCAGAGCATTACCAGGCTTACTGAAAGCACAGTTGCTAGCGTGAATGACTGCCAACCTTTCCCAAAGTATTTTTGTTGTTGGCTGATGACTGTGGGAGGCTATTTTTCCAAACCCAAAGACTAAAAAGGAAGCAGGGATTGCTAGAACCCTAATGTCTCCTCATTCTATTGCTAGAGAGGTTTGCCCTAGTCCCAGACTTTAAATAATTGATTTCATAAGTTTAACAGCTCCTCATAAAGGAAGAGCATGGCGTTGTAGCTCATAAAAAAAAGTATGTCTGAGAAATAAAAGGTGTCATTAAAAGCGCATCCCTCCTGCAAGTGGAGCTCACTATCCCTGTATGAGAATATCCTCTGTCCTGTGCAGGTATCAAGCCTGCAGCACTCCATCAGCCACTCAGCTGTGCCACTCAGAAAGAGCTGCTGCTCCTGGTGAAAGGGAAATTGCTCCTTCCAGCATCCCCAAAGTCACCAGACATGGAGTTCTCTCTGTGCTCTTGCACGATGCACGTCTACCTTGATTAGTTACCCATTTTAACAGGCGTGACCTTTACTGGGAGGTGATGATATAGGTCTTGGTTCACTCAAAAAAGGGGTTATTTAATCAGGAAGCAGACTAGGAGACAGAATTTCTCTATTCTTGCTTTAGATTTAAAATTTTTCTTCCCCTCCAGTTGATGCTCAGGTGTGTTTTCTCTCTCTTGGTATGAGATGGATCAAGGATGGATGAACCTCAATGAGTTTGTCAAGGCTGGATGAAATGGCCTCTGTGGGCTGCCAGCCCATAGCTCACCTCAGACTCCCTTTGGGCTCAGGTCACTTGGGTTTCTGACCTTATAAGTGACCTCCTCCTACACAGGAGCTGGAGGGCAGGGCCAGAACAGAGCATTACTGAAGGCACCAGGATTACTGTGGAGCACCTGGGCAGCAAGGGCAAGGGAGCAGTTAGACTGCTCTGTCACACCATAGCTTTTATCAATATAATGATATTGGTGCACATTCATACAGAGGATTATACAAAAAATATTCCCTCATGGACACACACTAATTATTTTAATATGAGAGCTGCTCTACCAGCTCCTCACAGCCAGCCTGGTGTTCCGTCCTGGTAGCAGCAAAAGCCAAGCCCAGGAGCTAAAACCAACCTGGGTGTGAGTGCCATTCCCTCAGTTAATTTCCCAGTGTTCAGCCTCAGTGCCTGAGAGCAGTCAGAACACCTTCGGGGAGAAGTTTACAAGGGGTTTCTTTGCACAAGGAGAGTGCAGTTGGCAAGATTCATGTGGCTTCGCTCTTCCTCCCAGATCTGCTTTCCCTGCTATGATTCATTAGCAGCATCATCCATTGTTTGGTACCTTTTGAGATGCATCAAATTGTTGCTGTGAAGTAAAAGGAGTATTATCCCTTGGCAGGATGAGAGGAGAATGTAGTGCAGGCAAGGACGCAAAGCAGAATGGACGTATCTGATAGCTCTAGGAAGCCTTTGATTAAATATAGACGTGGAACACTAATACATGGCTGTGAGGGAAGTTTAATGTTGTGTGATAGAGCTGAGAAATGTATAGAGGCTGATTCTTATCTCACACCAGTTTTGATTCCTTTGAGATATTAATCTGCTTCTGCTTTTTACCAGAAGGAATGCAGAATAAGGCTCAAAAGTGGAGGAAAGAAAAAGCATTGCACCATTTATTTCTTTGCAGCAGTGCCCATTTCTATCTGCTCAAGATCTGACCCATAATACTTGGCAGTCTGTGTACCTCCCAGCCGTCTGTAACACTAGTCATCCTATTTTTTTTTCCTTCCAAAATAGCAGTTTTATGTTATTGTCTCCCAAAGGCATGGCTCATAAATAACTCTGCCACGCTGTATAACCATTCTAAATGGAATTTATACATGCTGATATATTTTGGGGAATATGTTAAGGAAAGGTTTTTTTATTATGCTATCTTTACATGTCATCATAGTAATAGCTGTTGCATTATATTTGTTTCATCTCAGCAAAAAAATACTGGAATAACAGATGAAAGATCAGAATACTCCGTTTTCTTGTGACACTTGCTAGTTTGGATTAGGATTCTTGAAGCATTGTCGTCTGTGTGACATGCTTAGAGGGCTCTCTGACCTCTTTGAGTCACAGAAGATCTCAGGGAAATTTTTAGTAATAGTATTAATTCTTGATTCCTTCGTGAACTCTGCTTAACGTTAATTGAAGTTCTCTTCAAATCTCCTTACATTCATTTTGGCTTTTGTTTGTTTCAGTTTCTCCACCTTTGAGCAACTTTGATATATCTTTGGAAAAAGCCTGTCCCCTGAAGGGGCTTTTCAGGCATGAGGGAGGTCGTGGCGTGATAGAGGCAGTGTGCATTCAGAGAGGTGTGGCAATGGCAGGCTGCTGGTCTGATTTTCTTTGGTCCCAAACAGGAAGAGAGCCAGCCATATTTTTCTTTCAGGAGAACTCCAGAGTTCTGAAGCAAATCTTTCTCCGGATTCGAGATGTGACCAGCTACTTTATCCTGAGCCCAGGAACCTATGCCGTTGTTCCTGCTGCAACAGAGGACCAGGAATTCGAATTTCTCTTACGAATTTTCATAAAGAATCAAGACTACCATGAGTAAGATCATACACACTCCTTAAAGGCCCCAAACTCACAATGTGCCAGGAATTAACTATTTAATGTCAAGACAACTGATGTGGCATTTTGCATTTACTGTATCCTTGGAGGGTGCAGAAGGCACAGAGGAATGTAAAGGAGTTGAGGGGGATCAGGTGTACACTCAGCTGCACAACGTTGGCCACTGCAGAGCAGGGCAGGGGCTCATCTGCAGCCACCAAGGGTCTCAGCTTTGGCACAAAGAGAGCAATAATTGTGAGATCTGTCCTCTATCCCTGATTGTGGGAACATTTCTCTTTGCTGAGAGCAGGATTGGGATCTTGTTTTCCCTAATTCTTAACAGCTGTTTGGTAGTTTCTTATGTTCTGCTGGCTAGATGCCAGATGGATCATGTCCCGTTCTGCTTGGAGTGGGACCTGGAGAATCCAAGAGTAGTGAAAGACCTTGATCCTTTCACTCAGCCACCTCATAGGGAGGGCTCCCTGTAGGCAAGAGAGCAGCCTTGAAGATAAGTTCAGTGGAAAAATGGTGTCTGAGTTCATGCAAAGGCAGCTATTACTACACACACACATTCACATTACCATGTGAATGTGGTATTGTATTACATTTGGGTGTGGTTTACTCCAGGTAAGCAAGCTTACCTGAGGCATTCACCAAATGACCTGCAAACATCACCCCTGCAGTGCCTTCCCCTTAGCAAGCTTTAGAGTGGATGTGATTGCCGCTTTTACCTCACTGGCCCATATCTGAATAATGAGATTGCTTTCCAGGCTTTGGCCCCTGGCAAAAATAGCCCAGAACCAACTGAGGCAGCTCCTGAGTTATAGAAGCAAACCCAAGGAGTCGGTGCTGTGGGCTGGACTGCCTTCAGCAGAGTGAGTCATGTGTGAGACAGCTCAGCCCTGGAACTGAGCTTTTCAGGAGAGCCTCTGACCCTCACAGACCTTCCTGAGCTCGGCCAAGTGTGGAGATGACCTTCCAGTGGGTCTTTGAAGCACTTACCCATACTGAAGTTATAAAAATAGAACATGGCTTGTCTAATTTCTCTACTGAAAGCAAAACTCAAGTACTGAATGTGGCTGCTAAGTGTGTCTTAGAAATGGTGACCCTGGCCCAGTTCCAGGCAGTCTGCAGACATTTAGATGTTGCCTTTTAATAGCCTGGGTGCTGTTTTTATTCCTGACTGTTAAGGTGAGCAAAGAGAAAGGAAGTGAAAAATTTCTGTGGCTCAAGGCAGGGCTCTGTGTTCTGTGTGGTGAGGTTAGCCCTGGCATGCTCAGGGTGAGACAAGCTACCCTTTCTCTGCTGCTGGTGTCAACAGAGCTGGCTTGGGGAGGGCAGTGACCCCAGAGCAGCTGGAGACTCAGACCTGTCTGCACAGAGAGACCCAGGACTGGTGCAGCAGCCTTGGCTGAACTGGGCCAGGCTGGGCCACGGGTGCTGAGCATCCTGTGGGGCTGTGGGCTGGGTGAGTGCTGCTGGTGGTGCCTGCCTTGTGCCACGGCTGCAAATCAGTGCTCTGGAAAGGGCTCTTTTCTCCCAGTTTGATTCTTGTAACTCTTTTCTAGGAACTCAAACTCCCCGACCAGCCCAGTGCTGCCAATGGTAAGAGTCTGAAAATTGGTGTAGGTTCTGGTGGTGATCATTTGGTCACCTCAGCTGACTGCTTTTCATCTGCTCTTTTCTCCCTTTACCACCTACTACTATCCCAGAGTTTGACTTTTGCACCCTGCAACCTTGCTGGGAGGGCAGGACACCTCTCTGGAGAGATGGGAGTGACAACAAAGCCCTTCCTCTTCCCATATGTCTATTTCAGAGCCTGATTTTTGAGGAAACAGGTCTTATACAGTCCCTTTGTCAGTCTGTCCAAATGTCCTTTCGACCTCACCATCTTTAACACTTTGACAAACCAAATATAGCAGGGTAGAGAACACTTAAAATATTCTAATTTCTTTCAATGTCTGTAAAATGGGTATATATCTATGGAGGAGAGAGATGGAAACAATTTATATGAATGGGATTGGACATGCCTTCCCCATGGGAATGATTCAATTTAAGTGCTTGTACCCTATAAAGCACAGGCGTCCATAGGGATGAAACTCAAATCAGATTTCTGCTGATTTTCATCAGGATATCTTCAGAGGCAGAGACATAAAGCAAACTACACTTTGAAACTGGCTGCATCTCTAGTTCAACCCACATTTTGTCCTCTCCAGTCCAGCTACCATGGATTTTTTTACTTCTTGCTGTGAGCTGTGCACATTGCCAGGGCTGGTCCAGCCCCTGCTGGTCCCACCAGCAAAACCCTGCCACTGAGAAGCTGCTATTTACAACCTTCAAAGACACAGATCTTTGAAGCCAGAGATGTGAAGCTGCTTCAGGAGAACAGAAAACTGAGTCCTTTCCTTGTGATTCATCTTCCAGCACACAATTAAGCCCCATTAGAGGGGTAGTGTAAATGGTGACTTTTTATCTTTTTCCATTGACAAGCTGTCAGTTTACCTGGCTGTTGTCCTTAGCCAATGTTTTGACTTTGATGAATTGTGGTACCCACGGTTTCTGCACCTGTTGAGGTATTTGGGCTTCTTTGGTATGAAGAATCTCACACAGAGATAAAGGCATTGGGTCTTGGAGTTAGATTTTTTTCTGAAAATTTTATAATGTTAAGGATAATTCCCCTTAGTGTCTGGAGGATCTTTTCACCGGAAGTTTGAAAAAAAATCACTTAACCATTGAATTGCAATTGCTCAGATACAGTCCAAGCTTGTCATGGGATTGAGAAGGTACAAGTGAAAGGAAAAGTCAACTCATGCTCTCTTTTTTTGGTTCACATGAATCTTCCCATGCCCTGAGCACAGTCCCAACCAAGGTCCAGCAATAAGCATCAGGTCTTGTATCTCCATACTCATGCATTGACTTGCTGAATTCCACCCTGGATGTGTTCTGCCATCTTCCTTAAGCCCTGAACTCCTCCTTCCTGGTTGTACTAGCTGCTAACATCCAAAATATGCATCTTCCTTCATTGCAGTAGCAGTTGTTCACTCCTACTCCACTTTATTTTGGGGGTGTGAAAACTGCAGCCTGTGCTGTACATTCCCTGCCCCTCTAAAGTGCTGTTTGGATCCGCAGACTTTTGCCTCCGGTTGTTTTGTAGCTGAATTATTTATTGACTGCCCCTTTGTTTTCGATGCAGGATGTACCAAGACAGAACCAGGACATCTCCTATAAGGCTCTTTTCCTAAGATACGCTAAGCAGGTACCCTCTCTAGAACATACTGCTGAAAAAGAAAAATTAAAAACCACTTGTGGACTTGCAAAAAGAAAACCTGATCTATGATGTTGATACAAATCCATTTAGAATTTTTTTTTTTTTTTAAATGTAGCTCCATCCTCAAGTGGATACCCTGAAAATTGTATTGATTAACCTGCCAAAACCCCCAGAAAAATGGGACATTCAGCTGGGATAGATTGTCTAGTGCCATATATCAGTGGAGTATTAGAGATTTATTGTTGAACTGGTGATGGGCTTGCATGTGTACTTTCTTTTTTTTTTTTTTTTTTTCCCTTTGGTTTGTTTATTTGCTTAAAGCAATTAGAAAGCCTTGGGTAGTTCCCCCCCCACCTCATCAGCATCATTTTCCATTTGCCTTCTCAGCACTTGGAAACCAGACATCAGTCAGCGTTTGAGTAATTGATTCCTGCTCTTTCAGAGCCAAGCTCTGCGTTCACAGGAGATGCTTTTAATGGTTTAATAAACTGTTATAAAGAACTCCTTGACTTAGTCAAGAGGAAAAAAATCGCTGTCAGAAGCCTGTGCACAATGAACCCCTCGCAGTTAATGGTTATATCAATGCGTGAAGGTGAAAATGAGCAGGGCTGCCATGCCGGGCACCCCCGGGTGCCTCGGCAGGGATGGCGGATGGGCAGCAGTGCCTGTGCTCCCAGCCCACTCCCACAGTGCCTGCTGTGCTGCCCATCCACAGCTCCCCGTCCCTGCAGAACAAACCCCGTGGTGATGGCAGTGCTGGAAGTCCTTGGCAGCTGTAGGGAAGGACCTGCAGTGGCACGGCAGCATGGAGGGCCTTGTTATGCTCTAGAGGGGATGCTGCTGCTCCTTTGATATGTATTAACAGAGGTTCTTGGTTGCCACTGTGCCTGAGAAAAAATGTTTTGGGGAAAAGTGACACAGGAGAAAACTTTATGCTCACAGACCTCTCTTTGTGTTTTATTTTGCCTCAGGGCTCAACTATTGATGCCTCACAGCTGCAACAACTCCTTAATGAAGTGATCTTGCAAGGTAAAGCTTTTACAGCCCAACTACTGTTTTTTGTCTTCCCTATCCTTAGACATAGGATTTAATTGTGTCCTCATGGTCCTTAAACAATCCTCATTGTGGCTTACTGCGCTGTGGGATGAAAGAGGGGCACAGCTGGGGGGCTGGAGTCCACTCAGCCATGCACAAGGCTCAAAGTGCTCTTAGGACTTATTAAATCAGCATAAATGGCCTTTCTTGTCATTGCAATTTTCCTTATTTCAAGAGGGAAGTGTTTCCATCCATGGGCAGGGACTGTACAGAGTGTGCCCAAACAGGGCACCTGTCCTTGGGGAAGGTAGAGGTGTCTGAGATGGCAGATTCCCTCAGCTTGGCACAGAGCCCTTGCTGCTGTTTGAGAACCTGAACCAGAGCTGGGGCTTTTCAGCTGTGTGAGCCTTCAGCCCGGTGTCCTCCTTCCCTCAGAACAGTGTCCTGATGCCTGTCACAGCCCTTGCTCTTGCTAATTCCTCCTGTTTTGTCAATCCTTGCAGATGAAATGACCAGCCTGGGAGGGAGATTCAGCTTTGATTCATGCAGAGGCATTTTAGCTCTGATGGATGTATCCTTTCAGCAGAAGCAATAAACTTCCCTGCTGCTGCCCATCCTTGCCTTGAGTTATGGCTGAGCTGAGCATCCCAGTGTAAGAACCTGCAAGTAAATGTTAGCCCCAATCCCCTATAAATAACTGTCCCACAGTCCATGCAAGACTTTGCTGTGCATGCCCTGGCACTGGTGTGTCTGCTGAAAGGTGAGGATCAACCTTCTGCTACCATCTTTGCTCTCATTTTGCCCTCTCTGGGGCTTGGCTAAGCTTCACCCTTGGGTGGGGGTCTTAGGCAGAGCTGAGACAAGGAGGCAGAAGAGAGTTTAGGCATAGCTCAGCTGTTCTGTGGAGGTTGCACCATGCTGGCCTGGGGTAGCACTTTAGCAGGCTGCCAGCAGTGCTGGTGTCAGGGGCAGAAACACTGTCACTGCTGAATCCCAGGCACTGGCCTGGCAGGCCATCCCAGAGTATATTTCTGGTGTTATCTTTCCTATTTAGCTGAATGACTCAGTCTTTTTACTCTTAACAAGACAACACAAGAAATACATTTCTGGTCATTATAGAACAAAAGGGCTCCTTGATGGAAACATACATCTCCCTCATGTGTTTCTTCCCCTTTGCTTGCTCATTGTCTCTTTTCCTCCATGCCTTGAAAAAGCTTTGAGACATTTTCAGACCTTTAAAAACTGCCAGAGAATGAATGAAAATGACCAGAGGTTCCTCTCTCTTTACAGCTTTCAGCATCTAGCCAGTGAAAGAGACTTTTCCCACTCTGCAAAGCCTGTCCTGGGATAAGTGGGTACTGTGAATGCATGGCATGTGCAAAGAACTGACAAAGCCTCTGCTCTGCTATAATTCAGGATGGGTTTTTAATTCTCTGGCCTGCAGATAACCCATGTACAGTGTGACCTATGCTGGCCTGCAAAGTCAGGATCAGCTTTTTTCACTCAGTTCCATGACAGTGGTGCTTATCTGCTTGTATTTCACTGGTGATGAGTTTTGCTTTCGGGCAGGTTTTACCATCCTGCGCTGGGGTGGGTGCTGTGTGTCTGCCAGGACTCTTGGCTGGAGTATGGAGGGGAGCAGGTTTGGGATCATCGCTTCATGCTCTTGACTCCTCAGTGCCTGTTCTCCTGGAGGATCCAGGCAGAGCAAATCCTGTGATGCCACGTGCAGAGGCAAGACCATGCGGCCGTGTTCATTCACAGGGGTGTCCATGCTCCAGGGCTAAATGTCACTGCAGCTTCCCCTGTGGTTAAAGGCGCCTTATAAATAGAAACCTTCTGTGGTTTGTGAGCACAGGCATGAGCAGCGGTACCATGTGACAAAGAAGATGGATTTAAACACGACTGAGAGCAGGAAAATTCTCAGCTTTCTCAGCACGAAGTAACCGACAGGAAAGGCTGCATCTTATGTGTTCAGTTTCGTGCAGGCAGCATCCCCGGCAACAAAGACAGCCAGGTTCAGCTCTCATTAAGTGCTCGATTCTTAACTAAATGCACAGCTCAACTCGAACGGAAGACTCACCCTGCAGGAGTTCGGGAGCCTCTGGCGAAGTCTCACTAAGTACATGGTACGGGGGAGGGGGTGGCTCTCTCTTGGCTGTGGATACTTTGGATTATGTGGATACTGTGGATTCTGAACCCCGGGGCTTTCCAGCAGCGGGGAGCAGATGCTCCGTGCTCTCAGAGCGCTGCGGGGAGAAGCCTTGCAGAAGTTGCTTAGCGGGTCAGAGTTCCTTCCTCTCACGCAAGGGAGGCAGTGGTGTGTGTAAAGTGCACCAAATGCACAGCCCAGGATTTTCCAGCACAGAGAACATTGAGGAACATTGAGGGAAAAGGTAGGAAGGCCATTTAGGCTCAGAATGTGATGGAAATCTCTCTGTCTGTGCCACCACTAGCAATTTTTTTTTCTTTATTAGAAAAGCTTTCTAAGCTGAAATTACTTCTTGAACAGAGTCACCTGAAAAAATGTCATTTCCTCATTTCTGCAGTTTCTAGTGGAAATGTATAGGATCTGATGAGAGTTTGTCTGGGAGAAATGTTTCTGCTCCAGGACAAGCACTGGAAGCATTGACATGGTATTTAGGGTCCCACCTAAATTCTTCAAGGCATGCATGGCAGCTTCTCTCTGTCAGGTCCTTCTCCCTCAGCCTTAATGCAGGACACGAGGATTTTCTGAAGACTCAGGTTTAGGTGGACTCCAATTTATTCCATTCCTCTTGAGATGGTCTGCGACCAGCTAGTTAGAGGTCCTCTTCCCACTGACAGCTCCTCAAATGTGGTTTGTGGTGTGTTAGAAAAGCAAAAATGCTTCTGCCCACCCCAAACTCTGAGATTTCTTACACGGTAACATTGTCAGAGCCTTCTGAAAATGGGTCTCCCTTGTCACAGCCACCCCATCTCACCTGTTGAACTTTGTAGCATATTTATTAAGGGAGGAGAACTGGTTGTAGTAGTAAATGTGGGGAAGGGTAGTAAGAGCTTGAAATATGCCTTTGCACTGTATTTTAGGATATCTTCTTCAAGGAAGACAGAAACCATTCTGGATTTCTTGATGTTGCTGAACTGAAGAATGCGATACAAGCAGCAGGTACGCCCAGAGGTGCCGAGCAGCTCCCTTTGTTTTCCCCCTGGCAGTGAAGAAAAGGATAAAAAAGAGGAAATTAAAAAATAGTTTTAGGGAGAAAGTGGCTTGGATTTCACAGAGATACCAGTTAGACCACAGCTCTGCCGAGAGATCTGTGCTGGGGAGCCAGCAGAGAGATGCAGACAAGTGCAGCACTGGCCAAACCTGTTTCTAGGTCATGGATGGAACATCCAGTAGAGAGGAAGGGAGAAAAGAAGAGTGGATTCGTGTATTTGCCTCAGTTCCTGCAGTTTCTCTCCAGGGCAGTGACTAAGTAGATGGGGAAGCCACGCCGACATGCATTTGTTTAGTTTGCACTGACCTCTGTTGGCTACTGAGTGCTGAAACGCTCAGTGAGTGCACGAGTGAAGTATTTCAGCTGAGTCGTCTCGAAGGAGACTTTATGTGTGAAGTACCTCTCTGACACAGCGTATCCCCTTGTAACAGTACAGTAGAGAAGCTCCCATTTGGCTGCCTGGAGCTCGGAGGGGTGCTGTCCCAGGAGGAAACTGATGCACGATTGCTACCCCTGGAAGCCATCAGCTGAGGGGATGCATATATAATTTTTTTGCCACTGGGCAAAGAGAGCTTTTTTATATATGCATATATAATATTTTTGAGAGCTGGGAAAAGTATCAGCATCTGTCTGAGAAGTGCAGTACTGATGTGCCAAATGTCAAAGGAGAAGTTGCCAGGGCCATTCTGTGAGAAAGATGCTAAAGTGTAAAACTGGGAGGAAAATTGCATATGGAAAAGTCCTGTCAGTCACAATAGTGCGGCTGTTTGAAGGGATAAAAAGGCACTGTTAAGTGTCAAATTCAATATATATTTGGCTACAAGTAGTTCTGAGTGGGGAAGAAAATTACAAGTTTGTTCTTGCTGCCTTCTGAGCCAGACATCTGAATCTGACTTGGCAATGGGACAATCCCTGTCCTGGCGTTTGAGCAGGACCCCCAGAAGGTGTATGGGAGCTTGGTGCTACCTCTAGGAATGATATTAATGTATCTAAATTCAGCTCCTAGCCAGCTGTTCCCTGAAGTGTTCAGTGCTTTCCCCAACAAAACACTTCAATGTGTGCTTAATTTTCACAGTTTTCCTAAAGCTTCCAATAATAATAATGGATCAGAGTAAAGCAGGCCAGCTGCATCAACAGCAGTGCTGCCCTGAAATGCAGCAGCATTGGCCTGATGTGTTTACAAACTCCTCTTTGGCAACAGCAAATTATTCAAAATAATTTTTATAAATAGGGAAACAAGAAGTCAGTAATTAAAAGTTTGGCTAAAACCAGAGGGAGGAATCCAGCAGATAAAAGTTTTGGGGAGTAGTTTTACAAATCAGCTGAAAAGTCTTGGGAACAGAGAGGACTGACCCTTCAGTCTGGTTGATGAGGTTGAGAGACATTGCCAAGTGAGCAGATTTCAGAGCAAGTGTATCCCAGACTGACCAGGCCAAATTCTTGGTGTTTTACTAGTGTGATTTGACTGTAGCCTCCCATAAGTAATATTTGCTGGAATCCAGTCTCTGAAGAGAGATTGATTGAATTCCTACTGTCTTCAAAATGTTAAAAATAGAATTCATTGTTCACTGCTACAGTGGTTTAAAACCAGACTCAAAGAAGACAATTAATTAGATTAATTTTTAATTACTATCTTTATCTTATTTGAAAAGAATATAAAATCATGTTTACTTTAATTTGAAATGTCTCTTAAGCCCAAATGTATTTTGATTCTTTAAGTATTCAGCATAATGTACCTGCTTCCTGCTGGAGACCTCCAACTAGGCTCACGCAACCAGAGTTTGTCAATGGTGGTGCTAAACCACTTCCATCAGCTCTCTCTCTCCCTACACAGGTGTAGAAAAGCCATTTCTTTTATTTCTGCTTTTTCAACTAATTTAGCTCCATGATGAGTTAATTTAAAACTGAAAAGTTTAGAGCTGGTTGAAAAAGCAAGAAAGTTACTTCACACCCAGCTGAGATACTAAAACCTGGAGTGAGCAAATGAGACTTTTCTGAAGTCTCAGAGAAGGCATTAAACCAAAGCTATCAGTCCAGCTCTCTGCAGAAAATTTCCCTTTTGTTTTGCAAATCAGCTTTTAGTGCAAAATATATTTAAATCAGTCTTCTTATATAGCCAGCACATTTAGGGTAGTTTTATTTAACTAATAAAAGAATCATTCTAAAAAGCAATTTTTGTTCATTCAATTGAATACCAATTTCCATCCAAACAGACTGCGACACAAATACTGAATAATCAGCTAATAAAAAAGAAATGCACCCTTCACCATTTTCTAATAAAGAGAAAATGTAAAAATTAAGAATCCCAAGCATGCTATGCAGCATAATAGCCTGAGCATGCAGCAATGCAGCATCTGCCTCTTTAGCAGAAAGAGCCAGTGGTATTGGAAATGCTACACTCAGACTTTTACAGTTATGAGCCAAAGAAAATCACCCTTTCTTATACAAAATAAAAGCTAGAAAGGCAAAGCAAGATAACACTAGATTAGTTAGCTCAGTGTTTGCAGCTTGCTGATTTAAGCTGCCATAGGAGTCAGTGAGTAAGGCGACTTTGGCTTTCCATTACCCTACCCCGACTCCTAGGCACAAAGTGGGGGAAAAGCTGTCCAGGAATGTATGACAGGGCAGGGGGCTGAGGGTGTCCCCAGCTTGTTGGCAGGTTGCAGGAGGCCATCAGAGCTGCTCCATCCCCTCCCAGCGTGTCTTCCCTCGGCAGGTCTGGCCACCGACGTGCAGCTGCTGCGCCTGATGACGCTGCGCTACGGCGATGCCTCCGGCAGGGTTGGCTTCTCCGACTTCGTGTGCTGCATGCTGCGCCTCGACACCATGACCCGTGAGTGCCAGCACTGCCAGGGCACGTGGCAGCAGGGCAGCCTGCAAACCAGGCTAAGAGCAGGGACAAGGGACACAACACAAGGCGTAAAAATACTGGTCTAGCACCGTAGCTTGAAGTGACACACCCCAGCCCAGGTGTGGCCTGGAAGCTCTTTGGGCAGCCTGTTTGCCAGGAGCTGGATTTATCTCCTGTGCGCTGGAGCACCCGGCTGCTAGAGAGCAGTTCAGTGTTCAGTAAAGTTCTCTCCCTTTTTTGGTAAGGAGAAAGTCCAGTATCCTCTGTGGAGAAACAAACCCATTCTCCGTGTCGCATCCAACTATTGCCTGGCACTTGGGAGGAGGGAGTGTCTGTAAATGAGCTTTTGCCTGAATGGAAATTAAATTCTGTTTTACAAAATTGTAATTTTTGCTACTCTAATAATAAGCATTTTGACTGGAGATACTGGTAGTTAAACAAAGTCAGCAACTGTGACCCCTGCACTAGAACATTGCTTCAGCAATTTATTTCATCTTTGGAATGAGCTGGGTTTCAACAGTGCATGGAAACGAGCGTTCATTTTCTCCCATGTGTTTTGTAGCACTGATGTTTAATGGGCCAATAGTGGTCAGCAGATCTGCTTGGATGACACTGCTGAAAATCCCATTTCAAGGGAGTACAAAAGAAGCAGCTCTGAGAGCACTGTAAAATCAGAGCGTGTCCCGATTTTAATGCTTCCATAAAAAAAAAAAAAACAAAACTTGTAAACACCCATTTTTTGTGATTATACATGTCACTTGCTGTAGATGAAAGTTTTTATGCCTAAATTAGTGCCATAGTATTATTTTTTTCGTTTAAAAAAGATCCTTTTGCATTTTAAGAGCCAATGTAAAGACAAATCTTTGCATCCATGTGGAAAGGAGTACCTAAAAGTTTCACTGCTGTCTGTAATGAGAATTTTAAAATGCTCTCCACTCTTTCAGTTATCATTTTACAGAGGGTTTAACGTGGAATACATTTCTCAAACTTTTTAGATCATTGTGAATAAGTTTGTTACAGGAGAGAATAAGGGTGCCAAGTGGGAATAAAAGGCAGTCAACCTTTATGATGATGTGAATGCAGCGGGGAAGATAAAATCTGTCCCATTAAATCATTATTCATCCTTTCAAGATAGCCAGAGATGAGACCCAAGCCAAAAGCAGCATCTTCTTTGCAAATTCTATTTAACTGGAGTTAATGAAGCAGTAAAGAAGCACTTACCTCTGCCCAGAGGAGGTAATTTCAGTGCTGCCACTTTTTCCTAAAAAGACTGCTGGGTGCAAGCCCAGCCCTGCATTTGCAGCCTTGTCAAGGGACTGGACAACATGAGGATTTCCTTGTTCCATGCCTTTCTTCAGAGCAGTGTGGGCTGGATGTGCCACCTTTCCTCCCTGCTCTGGGCCATACAGGGAGCTCTGGTGGCCTCCTAAGGGGCAGATGAGCAATGAACCCTTGTGCCCTGTTCCTACCCTCTCCCAGCAGCCTTTTTCAAAGGCTGGGCAGGTTTCAAAACACCTGTAATCTTACAAAGCCTTTTCCATTCAGGGTGGGAAACTCCAGGCTCCCAGAGAAATGTGTCATTCAAGGATAGACAGACTTAAATTTGTTTCAACTTTTTTTATTACTGTTATAACAGCACACTTCTAGGAGAAAAGTAATTTCAAAATAAATAAAACCCCTCAAAATGCTGTGTTTTGAGTTTATCCAAACACTTGGGTTTGAAAACTTCTCCTAGACATACTGCAATATAAATATGCACATAGAATAACAATTTTGAATGGATTTAAATTTCCTGATGGCAAAGTGTTCTGTCAAAAAAACTTTCAGCAATGTTAATTTCAAACTCTAGCTGAATAACAGCAGCATCTGCATTTATATTCCCTGCAAAATGCTTGCAAGGCATACTAATGACTTCAAGAGAATCACTTTCTTTAGGACCAGGCTTCACTCACTGCCAGGGAGGATGGAAAAGGACCAACAGAAAGTTCCCCTGTGGGAAGATGTGTTTCATTAGTTCACCGTCCTCCTGTCACTCTTCAGGCAGGAAAACAATTGAAACAAATTATGAGAGGAGATGAAAGCAGCCACATTGAGCACTGCCTGTCCCTACACTTCTGCCAAATTCTGGCCCCAAAATTGGGATGCCTTCCCAGGCTGTGATCCAAGGGCCAAGACAGAAGGGGTACGCAGCACAGAAGTGAGATGTAGCCAGGTAGGACACCTGAGCCAGGCAGAGCATCCCAACACAGGGATTGCAGCTCTGCTCCTCAGCTGCCACAGCCTTATGTCTGCATTGCATTCTTGCTTCTTCCTCATGAAATAAGGTTTTTTTGTTCTGCCCCTAGATGCATTCCAAAACTTAGCAGAGGGTGGATCACAAATTTTGATGACAGCAATGGAGGTAAGAATGCTCCTTCCTTCTCTTCTCTCCAGTTCCAAAGTGGGAGCACATGTTGGCAGGAGGGTGAAGTTAAAGATGATATGTGATGTGTGTTGCTAGGCTTTTGTCCTAGCAAATAGTGGTGGAGGTTTTGCCTGGCTGGAAGTATATCCTGTGTGGGAGGTGTTTCCCTGGGGTTCCCTGGCCCCACTGGTGCACAGCTCAGAGGTGGCCATCCCTGGCCAAGGCATGGAGTCTTCCCTTAATGACATCAGCCTGTCATTGCTGGAAACATTGCACCAAGTGACTTTGAAAAAGTGACAAAAAAAAAAAAAGAAAAAATAAAATCCATGCCCTCATTTCTTACTGCCCCATCTGTTAATCCTGAATTGCAAAACATCTTGGTTTTAAGAAAGAAACAGCAAACAAATGCTTGCTGCTGCTGTTTGTCTTAAAAGCACAGCCTGAAGGACAGCTCACTGAATGGGGATACATCAGGCTTTTTATCAGCTAGTCTGAAGCAAAAATCCTGCTGTGCTCCATAGTGATATGCCTGAGTACTGCATTTTATCAGTCTGGGGACTGTTATTTGACAACCCAGTGTTTAAAAAGATTTTTTAAAAGAGCCTTTTACAATTTCACCAGCTCCTGTTCACACTCTGTGGTTAGTGCAGAGCCTCATTGTTCATTAAATCTGTTTTGCACCAAGGGCAGAGCACAGTTCACAAGCAGACGACCTGGACCTATTTTATAGGGTAGTCTGTAGGAAAGCCAGGTTCCTAGAAGTTGCTATCTCTTCCACTTGCAATCAGGCAGGTGCCACCCTTTCCCAGCAATTGTTCCTGCTGCAGCTGCTGCAATAATTTATCATGGAAAACAACATATGGGAAGAGTTTCTGGGTCTGAATTGTAATAAGGGAAAGATGCAGTTCCAAAATCCCTTAACTATCTAATGCAGTGCAAAAGGACTACAGTCACTGGGTCACCCCTGATGCTTCTTAGACACGTCTGAAAACTTGGTGTACCATCACTGTCTAAATGCACCTTTTCTTTTCCTTTTTCCAGTGGCTGACTCTTGTCATGTACACCTAGAGCGATGCCAGAGGTCATGGTAAGAAATCTCCTCAGTGTTGACAAGAGAGGGTGGGGCCCAGCTCAGTCTGGAGTTATGGGGGGTTTTCAGACAAGAAGCTGTGAGAGGAAGAGGGAAAGAGGTGAGACCTACAGCATGAGAAGGGCTGCAAAGGGAATTGGACTTTGGGCTATTTTTTCCTGGGGAATGCTGATGACCTTACCAGTCAAGCAGACCACCAATAGCTCGGATAGAAACTTGCCCCTACCTGAAATAATAGATGAGAGAGCATAGCTTACTTTTTGGCTTCTGAGGGGTGCAATTACCTCTGCATATTTTACACAGCAGCAAATGTATAGTCAAATAGCAGGTGGGTATACAAAGTAACTTAGATTTCTTGGTCGGTCTGATTTCACATTTTTAACAGAATTACATGATTTGGTTTACATTTGAACTGAAGTCCCCACCTTGTGCTTCTTTTGATGTTTGCTGCCTTCATGTCAGGCCTAGAGAGGGACTGTTTTTCCTCTGGACTTCCCAATTTTGCTGCTTGGTTCTTGTGAAAGACTCTGCCTTTTCCTGCAAAACTTGTGCTGTTTATACATCAGAAAACCATCTCGGCCATGGCACTTCTGCTAACCCTCTGTGATGCAACTGTTCCAATTGCAGTGTGTTAAAGTGTTAATGCTGGTCTCAAACATTTGTCACTGAGGAGAAAGCAGAGAGCAAACCCAATCCTTAGTAAAATGTGCAGTGGAGGGGCAGTTTTCCCCAGGAATTTGTGGAGCATCCGTAGGCAAATCAGACAATTTCCTTATCAGCCTGTTCCAAAAATGGAGTCAAAACCTCAAACCCATGACATTATTGGAAATCCATGAGCTGCATCCAGTTAACTCTTCCTACAGACAGGAATTAAAATAATAATAATACAGGAACATCATCTCTGGTGTCTCACACCCTGTTTCTGAAGGAAGTTTGCATTGGATGCCATCTTTGGCAAGAAGCTGGAAGGGGAAATGTATAACTGGGGTTATACATTTCTTCCCCAGGGAGAAAGGATGGTAGGTTCAGAGCCAAGGCAGGGATGGCTCCATGTCTTTCACCTTGACTCCAGGACAACATTTGTGCCCTGCAGCTCCTGGTTACACCCAGTGTGTCCAGCTGTGGCAGGAGCTGGGCTTCAGCACTCAGCACTGTGATGCCTTCACCCCCTGAGCTCTGCCTGCAAACAGTTCTTTGTCTGAAAGTCTGCCCTCTGCATTCAGAGCTGTGGGCAGTGCAAACCTACATTTTGATGTGTGGGTGCGTGGAAACAGAATATTCACAACGCTGCACCCAGCACTTGAACTGCAGACTATCATTAGGTAAATATGAGAAGGACCTTGCCTTTAGAGATGAAGTTGCTTAAATTATTGCTTGCAAATTATATTCATAGTCTATTTAGTGGTCTTTTTTTTTTTTTTCATGAATCATTCATAAACTGATCATAACTTCTGGGAATATATAATTAATCATAATTTTCACTTACTGGTTTGGAATGAAATCCTGCCTGCAGGGTGTTTGTAAGCAGTTCACTTGAGCAATTTAGCAGACGCTTGCAGCTGGAGCCTGGGCAATCGTGGCACAGGACCCTCAGAGGATCAAGACCTGTTAAAACTGGAGCCTAACAAACTGTGATTGATGTGGGAAAACACACTTGGAATTCGCTGAAAAAATTATCTTGGCAAAAATATTCCCATCAGTGATTCCTAAAGGCTGACCTGAAGCTGGCTGTGTTCTGAGTGAATCTCTTTACCTCTGTTTTAGGTGATTTTTCTTCCTCCTCTGTAGAGCAGTGCCCAAGACCATCCCATACAAAAGCCATCCACAGAGTTCTTGAAAAACCACTGTGAAGGAGTGAAGCCAGGTGTCCTTGTGCTTGGTGGTACTCCAATGCTGGGATGAAGAGTCCTTTCCAGGCAAACTGGAGGTGTCTTGGAGACAGAAGAATTCCTAATGAAAGTACTCCATGGGCAAGCTGACAGTACTTAATAGTCTGGGCAAGCTGGAAGTGTTGAGTGTATCTCTTCTCATCTTCCTATAAATAGTACAGAAGTTAGGAACAGTTCTATTAACTCCGCTAGAAAAAGAACAGACCCATGCCTTTTGTGTGAAAGGAATGTATAAGATGTAGGTTACATAAACAATTAAGCCACAGTTTTATTTTAATTATTTTTAAATTTTCTTGTGTGCCATTTATATGTGCCAGAAAATGATTGAAGAAATTAGTCATAATTCATAAATAACACCAGAAGCTTTTTTATTTTCTTAATACTTTTTATTAATAAATTAGAAATAAAAAAAAGTCTTAGGCATTTTTAAGTTCATCAACTATAGGTATTCCATTTTATTTGCTACAGAAATAGAGTGGCATATTAGAGATATAGAACAGATTTTTCAGTGCTTTTATTCTGACTTCCAGAATCTATATTAGGACTGTTTGGGAGTATAAAAGTTTATCTGAGCTGCATTCTCTTCCTCTTTCCTGATGTCTTTAAAAATGTAGGGCTTCTTCAGACATAATTCCTGCTCAAAAATTTATCTTAAACTTGCAAAATAACTGTAACCTCTCTGTACCCACACATGAGCTTCACTTTCATACTTTTTTATCATGGTATTAACAGCAAATTTAGTGATCTATTCCACTCAACTATTGGGGAAAAAAATATGAAGACTGTATTTGTGAAAATGCCATAAAAGAAGGATGCAAATGTCAATGGATGAAAGAAATCCTAGGTTGCCATGGAAATATAATTCACACCGTGCCTCACCCAGACCCTCTGCACAGGTTTCCATTGAGGCATCCACACGTTAGCAACAGATTTACCCATTTGCCAGGGAGATGTTGCACACTTGGAGCAACAACTACATCACAAGGTAAAGATGAAACCCAGATCTTTGTTATCTTGGGGACAGTCTGTGTTGTGTCACTGCCCCATTCAGCAGCTTGGAGAGCATTACTCATGTGGGTATGTCCTGGGCAAGAGGGGCCACTGAACCCACTCTTCTACTGAAAATTAGAACAAGGGGAAATCAGTAAAATTAGATTTTTAAAATTTTTTTTTCAGTAATTTTTGAACAAAACGGATTCCTTCTCCAGAGTAAGACTTATACATCCCACCTGAAATCATTAATCACTAATTAAGCCCTCTGCAGATGTTGGCAAAGAGAGAAGATAAAAAGGGGGCCATGGAAAAATAAATATGCTTTGCTAAAAAGGTTTATTAGTAGAATACTTTCAGAGGAAGGTTTATGTAGCTTAGCCCGGGAATTCAAAAAGGATAATTTAAAAACTCCAAGTACTTCTGGATGACTTCTACCACACAGTTCAGTGGTGCTCAAGATGGTTCAGACCTGCTGAAAACAAGCTCTTTGTAGCTACAGAGAAGTCATCTCTGTTCAAGTTGCAAAATTCAGTTCAAGTCAACTGGTTTAAATACTTAAATTCTTGTTATGTGAAAGTCTCATCTATAAAAACACCATGCCATTTAGATTAATCTTAAAAATCTTAATTTGCAGCCCATGTATTACTTCTCCTTTTGTTGAGATGCATAATTGCCTTTCTGTGGAAGGCAATTCTGCCTGTCAGGAGACAAAGATCCGTGTCTCATAACTCAGCCTGGCCGTGGACTGAAATGTCTCCTCTTCATTAAAAAGCAGACACAGACACCAGGCACCCCTGGTGAGAAACATCACCCATCTATGAGTTGTCTCCCCGTGAGCAGCTGCTGGGGCTGATGCTCTGGGAAGTGTCCCCAGGCACCGAGCCCACCTTCAGCTCCATCCCACCAGCCCTTCACCCAGCTGTGTGTGGCTCTGTGCACACCAGCACTCTCAGGCCCCTCTGGCTTTGCAGGCTAGTGCCTGCAGGCTGATCCTGCACTGGGGCAGAGTAATAACTCACTGCTGTCAAGCTGAGCATGGCTGCCTGTCTGTGGCATTGGAAGAATTGGTATTCCACTTGATTTATACCTCCAACCAAGCTAATTAAGCAACAATTCAGGAGGAATCCATCATTGTGACAGACTTGTTGATTAACCATCCCACGAACAAAGTCAAGGGTGTTTGGTAGCCTGAAGAAAAAAAGGGGTCAATAAGGAAGAAAAGCAATGATCTGGCCATAATACAGCGGTGACTGTTATTTCCAAAAGCAACAAGAAGCTTAATACATTCACAAATACTGGGGCCAACACTGAAAACAAAGGCAGCTCCGATCAGTGGGGTGTTAGATAAAGAGAGAAAACGTCTACATTTCATCTTTGTGTGATTAAGCTGTGAAGGCCAACTTTATGGGGATGGTGCCCCTATTAAAATCTTCAGGCCCCTTCATCTGTGTTTGCCAGCTCTGAAATGTGAGTGCGGTCCCCATGAGGTTTCTGGCACTTGTGAAGGCTCTGAGAGTCATCCAATTATGATAATATCCTCTCTAATTTTTTTGATTCAAATCAGTTGCTAGTCCTCAGGGACACAAGTCTGAAAAGCCCTAAGAGAATGTGCTGTTAGAAATTGAAGAGAAGGACCTCGAACAAATGCTCTATTTTTAAATCTTCATGAGGCTAAAGCCCTCAAGAGGGCAAGAAGCAGGCTGAAGCAGATGAGATTAGTGATGCTGAACTCGCTAGCACAGGAGATGGGATATAAAGCTGATGAAATTAGGCAGGATCTAAGCCAACCATTAGCTTTAGAAGGATTTTGGGCAGAGGGGTGACAGCTGACCCTGCAAGAATAATCTCTGGATCTTGGAGCCCTCCTGTTTCCTGCCCTTCTCCTGAGACCCAAAGGCCTCATGTCTTACGTCTGCCTGCCAAGGGCTGTGCCCAAATCATGCCAAGATGGACAAGAGGAGGAAGTTCTCATATGTTTTACCTACAGGGTCAGTTTCCTGAGCAAGCAGCCTGGGTCAAGGCTTTCCCAGGCACATTGAAGGCTGTGGTTTGATGCCCACACCTCAGTGAACACATCTTGCTGTTGTGGCATGGGAGATTGAGGGTGTCCATGGCCAGTTTTGAAGCAACTGAACCTCCCTCTCTCCGTTTGGCTGTGCCTCACGTCTCTCACAGAGAAACTGCTGCTGCAAATTATACAGAAAAAAAGGGCTCATTATTCCATAGCCACATGCACGGCTGGAGAGGGGAAGGCTGGGTGAGACCCTGCCTATGAGCAGCCCACTGGCCTGTCCCCTTTATGGTGTGCACTAATGCTTTTTATTTTTGTTTCTTAATGCAATGCATTTCTCAAAGCAGGGAACAGCCATGCCATGGCACAGCAAATGTCCTGACTGCGGGCTGCAGACTCACAGGGCTGTCTCAAGCAGGGGTGCAGCAGTGAGGGACTGGTATTCCAATGGAGGAATACAGCCTGGAGGGGTGCCTGGGAATGCTCTGGCCTGGCTGCTGCCCTCAGCAGGATGGTGACCCTTTCTCAAAAGAGGTACCTGTCCTTCTCTGAGTAGGAAGCAGCTGGAAGTTCTGTCAAGAGAGACCCCTCCCCATGTTCAGATGGCTCAGCAGGGGCATAGACAAATAGTGGGATCATTTCTCTTGTGGGGGTTGCCAGGTCTATTTGGAGCCTAGCCTAGCCTAGCCTAGCCTTCGCATCTGTATTTTGGATCTCTTTCCTGCAGGTTGCAGCTGAAACATTTCACTCTTACCTGGCAATTCCTCACACATGAAACACCTTAACCTGAAATTTCTGGCTGCTCTCTTCGCACCTGGTCCCACCCTGCAATAGCTGCACCTTTTCAGCCCTGGGGAGGGGGATGCCCAGGCAACCCCAAAGCACAGCAGCCTTTTCACAGCAGGTTTCCCAATGCCCCCCACCAGCCTGGCCATTGCCCCCCTGTGTCCCTGCCGCCAGCTGTGCCACCGGTTGTGGCTGGGCCGGGTGTCCCCAGCCCGCCGTGGCTCTGGGCTCCATTTCTGCTGTGTGGCAGTGACATCTAGAGGCTCCCTGCCCTCAGCTCCTGTCTCACCACTCGCAGCTCTTGGCGAGCAGAAACCTGTCCCTCACAAAGCCCTTGGGAAGGACTGAAGTACTTCAAGGAAGGAGATGCAAGGCTAAAATCCAAGTCTTTCCCTTGCCCCTCCTTCCCTAAGCTATCCTAAGAAGGATCTTTGTTGTAGCACCCCAAGAAAATTTGACATTGTTTCTGGGATACCAAAGGTCTGGAGAGCCAGCCCATGTCCTTTCCCTGAGAGAAGAACTGGTCCACATAAGGCTGGTGCTGGTTAAACATTACATACAGCTTTCCACTTGAGGAAATATTATTTCCTTGCTTTACATGCCATCCATTAGATTTGATGCCATCCAGCATCAAAGGCAAAGCTGCCACAGAAATACCTCTGTATCATGGCTGGCTGTGCAAGATGAAAGATTATTGTGCAAACAGTATTATGCATTTTAAAGCAACGCATTCAAGAAAAGGGGAGGAAATATATCATCTCCATAGGCTGAATTATTCAGCCAGATGATGGATGCATCTCCTGAAGCATTCCCAGGGTTTGAGCAGAAATACCTACCATGGAGAGAGAGAGGCAATACTATTGCCTATGTGAAAGGTACTTGGTATTCTGTAGAATGAGTATTCTCTAGGGTGATATCCCATAGGCATTTTGAGTCAGCAGAGCAGACTGCAAACGATGTCCTAGCCTGAAATCAGGGGGAAAGCAGCTTAGTGGAGTAGAGCTTTCTCGCAATAAAAAAATCTGCGGAATATTGCAGTGAAAAGTGGCAGGAATGGTTCTTGCCCACCCTGTGTCTTAGATCCACTCTCCTCTCCACTTATTTTGTCTGCCTGATGCTGAGGAGTTGGGCTGTAATGATGATTCCCAGCTCCACACAGGGAGAAATGCCAAGACAAGGTGGGAGGCACAGCTGTGGGGTGAACCTTCTCCATCACCCTTGGATTCTGTGGCGTAAAACCCCTTCTCCTTATATCTGAGGGACACAAGTTACATCTCCATCCATGGAGCAGGAAGGTGCTTTGCTTACCAATGGTGTATATGATTTACAAGACCTAAACACAGTCATTAATGTGGAGAAATGTTAATGTGTCTAATTGTTTGGGGTTTTGGTTTTCGGTTTGGTTTGTTTGGTTTTTTTTTTCAAACCAGCATTCCATGTGCTCTAGAACTGAGAGGTGATAGGAGATATGAAATTAAACTGAGATTGTCAGGCTGTCTTGATTTTACTGGATTGGAGGAAGAATGGCTAAAAGAAAATTGTGGCTGTGAGTGCCAGATTTTTCTTTTTCTGATTTTTTTTTATTTTCCTCCTAGACACTGGCATAAAAGCTTTCCTTTTTTATTATTATATCAGATGAAACCAAACGATTTTTCCCCCACTGGAAAAAAATAAACAGTTGCAAGCTTTTTGGGTGATCACTGAAGGCCAGCACAATGTTTAATCAAATTTAGAAGATGAATTGGACACCTTACCCATTGCTCCTAGATATCATTGGTTACCACAGAAGTCCCTTGGACAAAGCCTTCCACATCAGTCTGAAGATGTTAGGAAGGCACGAGCAACAATGTGCTGTGGTGGACCTGGACATTTTCTTCTGGGCCCTGGTTGCCAGGCAGAATTCTCCTTAAAGGCAGCAGAAGGGAATTCTGGACTTCTAAGTGGCCTTTGTAACATTCAGCATTTCAAACCCCTCATCTGGGTGTTGGCATCAGAAACTCCCAGCCCTTTCATGGGGCAGGACACCAGGTGGCCTGGCTGGAATAAAGAGGAGCAGTGAGTATGAAGTTGGGCATGCGTACAGGAGAGCAAAGGCAGCACTTTCTGTGCCACTGCAGGAGTTTCTTGGTGCAAGCACCAGCCCCTCCAGCAAGTGCCTGTGCTGCCAGAGGTGACTGCAGAGATGCTCTGGGGAGGTTCCTGTGTTTTACTGCCCTGGAAAAATCATGGGGCCTGGGAAAGTTACACCAGGGAAACTAGGAGATCTTGGCAAACTCCTGCATGCAGGCCTGGGTCACCACATCCATGGGAAAATGTTTCCTGCAGGTTCTGCTGCTGCTCCTGGTGCTGACAGGGAGAACCATCTGGAGATCTTACAAACCTCGTGTGCCTCCAGGCGCCATCAGACAGCCGACCTGACAGCTCCATGCTGACAGATGCTGGGAACCAGCATCTCTGGCTCAGCTCTTGGAGCAGGTGATGGATCCAGCTCTCCTACTTCATGTTCATTTCATGGGAACAAGCCCTAGGAAAGGCAGACATCTGCAATCACTCAGCTCTGCTGCCGAGATGTGAAGGCATGGCTTTGCAGGTGCTTCTTAGACAGCAGGCCGGGTTTAAAGCCAGCATCAGAATATGGGATAGAAGAAGCCTCTTCCCATTAAACCACACTTGTAAAAATAATTTTTGGGCTTTTACCCTTGTGCAATTTCACTTTAAGGCCTTATTACTCTCCTTGTCCCCAAGGCTGGGAGAAGGTCATGTTGTGGGACAGCAGTCACACCCAAGAGGCAGCAGGCTGAGCAAACAGCTTTGCTTTGCCAAGCTGGAAGCTCCAAACTGAGGAAGACAAGGGCCAGGAGCTGCTTGCAGAACTGCTGAAAGATTCAGGAAGCTGTGGTATCATCAGTGAGCCATCAGGGCTGTGCCTCAGGATGTGTCCTCTGTGCTGCCAGGCTGGTGGTGGATTGACACACATTCCCACTGACCTACATTAGAGGGACTCATGAGTCACGCATCCAAAAAAATAATTTCTCTATTGAACAGACTGCTGTTACTGAGATGGGAATTTTTAGTGAGATACTAAGCAAGAGCCTTTGATTATTTGAATATAATGATGTACTTCTAAAAGCATTAACAAAAGTAACTGGCATTAGGCCTTTATGCAGATATTCATGGCTTTCAAGACACTTTATGGATGGATTGATTCTGTTCAATCAACCAAGGCATAAAAAAAATTATTTCCTTCTCTAGCTCCAAAATGAATCAATAAAAAAGGGGACAGGATTTCCAAAACTCCCTTTTACTATTGACTGAACATGGAAGAGATTTTAGAGAGGCCCGAAACTCAAGAGTACCCAGTGGCAGAAAGTCAGAGGTAGAAATTTTTAGGTCAGGAACAGATTGTTTCTCTTTTACTTTGACGAGATATGCTGTGATTTAATGAAGACTTCATTAATCCAGGGATTTGCCATGTCATTCTAGTACAGGAGTTCAGATGGATGGAGTAAAATGTTCTCCTCCAGCACAGGGATCTGAAGTGGTGAGATCTGGATGGGGATGATGACAGCTCCCAGAGTTAAGCTGGGATCCAGCTGGGCATGGCTCAGAGGGTCATTGTCAGAGTCCAGGACGTCCCTCTGGCTGCCCTGGCTATCTGGAGACCCTGCAGGGGTCTCGGAGAGCTTGGCAAGAAGTCAAAAACATCTTTGGCTTCAATTTTAGCCTGTAGAAAAAGCTGTCAATTTTGTATGAGGAATTACAAGTCACAAGGGTTTTAGTAGTGTGATATTTGAACTAACACAGAGTGGAAAAGTAGAAATTTAGGATTTTTAGAATGGGGTTAAAGGGGGTACAAGATGGGGGAATTTGGACGTGTCCTAGCCTTCTTCTCCTTCATCTTGTCCTCCATGTCTTGGTGTGATGGTGACACTTTTCTATTGGTTCAAGGCAGAGATTCACAGTCTAACATAGGTGATGGGAATTGGTAAAGAAATTGTAAACATAGACACATAGTTTTGAGTATATAATGTGGGAGCTGCCTGAGGCTCAGGGGCAGATTGCCATGGCTTCCTTTCTGGACAGAGCTCAGCAGGTCAGAGAAAGAATAATACAGAGAAGAAGAAATAAACAACCTTGAAAACGCAATTGGACACATTCCAGGCACCTTCATTTGGCTGCGTCAGGCTAGGGAAGCAAAGACTCTACGATCTCAGGGTCACCCTGACCTTCTGAACCCTGAGAAATCAACAGGTCATGCCAGCAAAATAATTGGTTTAGTGGCAGGGGATTGATCTTTAAGGTCACTTCCAACCCAAACAATTCTATAATTTCATGAAAAAAGCATTGAAGGCATGCAAAGTTTTGGCAAGTTGGAATTTTCTAGGCAAAGTATTTGAACAAACGTTATTTTTCCCCCTTGAAATTGAAAGATTGTGTAAGAACTTCTGGAAAACAACACAGTTAAAAGCCCCCTGTACTGATGATAAGTAGAGCCTCCCCCGAGGCTAATCTCATCTTAAATTGTCAGCGGTGTGTGTTTTAACTACTTAATCAATTTGATAAAAGACTTTATCTCATTTACAGTATATTCATTCCTCTTCAAGCCCTGTTTCTCTCGCCACCGGGAGTTTGAAGCCCAGAAACTTCAGCTGGGAAGGATATTTAAAGAAGGGGTTGTTTGCCCATCTGCAGGCGGGCAGGAGATGCTGCCGCGGTTCCAGCGGGGAGCTGCAGATGGCAGGATTGAACTGCAGACTCCGGTCCATCCCGCACTCTTTGCTCTCCTAACCAACAAATGCCTTCAGCCGAGGGACCAGGGAACACGTAGCACCGTGAGTCTGGGAATACCATGCTCAAAGCTTGCTTTGGAGGCATAAAACTCTCTAGAAAAAATAATATTTTCCTCCACAGACGCAGAGCAAATTCCGGTAGGTGCTGCACCCACCTCCTTCCACACACAGAAGTGTAAAAAAAAATGTACAGAGAAGGGCACCAAAGTTAATGAAAGTCTTCTGAGCAGCTTCTGGCTGAGGGATCAGTAAATATATAAGGTTATCTTAGCCTGGAGAAGATACTTACAATGATGGTAGAGAGCAGGTGGATAAAGAAAGACCATTCATGTCCTGTACTAGAAGAACCAGGAGCAGCCAGCAGATAAATCTCTTGCTGGTGTGTTCAAATAGGCCAGGTGAGGCACTGCTTTCTGTGGCCTGGAATGGTAGAGCTCATTTCTCTGAGGTGCTGGGGCTGCCAAACCTTTGCAGAGCTTTGAAAAGTGATTGAGCAGCTTCATGGAGAAGACTCAATCAGGGGGTACCATACTCAAAGGCATCCCCTCCTGTTCATGGGGAAATTAATTCCAGGCATTAAGCCCTTCCCAAGGTCTGCTCCTGGAGACAGGAGACTTTCAGCTAGTCTGATCCAGCACTTTGGTGGCCCTGACCTGGGGATGCAGTTTAGGCGATGCTGTGAGCTGCTCAGCTTTAAATTTCAGAAGTCCTTTTCCAGGACAAAAGTCGAGCTGTGACCCAGCTGCATTGCATGAGCTCTGAGGCTAGAAGATCAGAAAATGTGCTTATATAAAAAAATAATCTCTCTTTGACTTCTAAGTGGGTTTTGAAGTGGGGAATGGAATTCCTGCATTGGGGTTTCCAAAGTCATGGGATGGCAGAATTGCACTGTATTCTTAAGCCTCTTTGCACTGAACCAGTAGGGAAAGGCAGGGTGAGTCCCTGGTGTGAGACTTGTTGAGCTGTAAAGTGTCACAGAATTATAGAATCATTTATGTTGAAAAAGACCTTTAAGGTCTTTGAGTCCAACTCAGCAGTGTCAAGCCATGCCCCTAAGTGCCACATCTATATGTCTTTAAATACCCCCTGGGATGGTGACTCAGCTACCTCCCTGGGCAGCCTGTTCCAGTGCTTGGCAACCCTTTTGGTAAAGAAATTTTCCCTAATATCGTTGTCCTGTCACTTGTTACTTGAGAGAAGACCCTCAGCTCACTACAAACTCGTTCCAGGTAGTTGCAGAGCACAATAAAATCCACTCTGAGCCTCCTGGGCTGCCCTTGGCTAGCCAAGTGCAGAGCAAGGCCAGAGCAAGCAAACCTTGGGTTCAGCATGGCTTTCCTACCAAAAGGTCAAGTTAATGGGTCTGGATCTGTGTGAGGAGGAGGAGAAGCAGGAGAAAAATAGGAAGACCAGCAATGTCCAAGTTAGTGTCTTTCTCAAAACCTATTTTCTCTTTGAGGGAAAAAACAACTCTTTTCCCTTTTTAGTTAGGCTCAATTGGCGATATGGGAACAGCCCTAATTCATAGCCCTAATTAGGGTTAGAATTAGCACCCTAATTCAGGGTTAGATTTAGTGCAGCATGGTGGGGATGGTGGCAGCAGCACCTTTAAAAGCAATAGAGAAGAGTAGCAGGATCTCAGTACTAAACCCTGGAAGTGTTGAAGCCCCAGTGTTAACAACTAGATAATAAGGAAATGATGATCAAAAATTGCTCAGGTCCATTGATTGGCTTTTTGGCATCAGCCAAACAACCTTTCATGCTCTTTCTGATTGGACTTGATATTTAGGCTCTTTAGCTTGCTGTCTGATGTGGTTGGACAAAAGGGCTCAGTGTTCCTGTCTGTAGTCAGATTTCCAGTGTTACAACGTTATTAAATATGCTACAACCAGGGAAAATGGCCTCAAATTGCACCAAGGGAGGTTTAGATTGAATATTAGGAAAAAAGTTCTATAGGCAGATTTGCCAAGCATTGGAACTGACTGCCCAGGGAAGTGGTGGGGGTCATCATCCCTGCAAGTATTTAAAAGGCAGGTGCAGTGCTGAGGGTGACATTACAAGGGAAATTGAGCATGTGCTGATGTGAGATCATTTGCAAGATTGTTTGGAGAGTTTTTTTTCTGGGTTTTTTGTTTCTTTTTTTTGACTGGCCAATGAAGAGGGCTATCAAGGTGGAAAAATCTGCTGCTTGTTGGTTGATAACTGGGAAATGAATAGTCCATGTTTTTGATCACCTGTGCTTGGTGAAGTTATGCTGGCAGAATAAGCTCTTCTTCACCTTGTGTAGGTAATGAAGAAAAGTCACTTGGTGACTGACAGGCCAGAAAGCAGAACAAGTCTGATCTTTGCTTATGCTCTGCCCTGGCTTGCTGCTGTGGCAGGGGACAGGGAGAAGGCACCTACCTTGGCTTTCCACACTGGGAAAGGGTCACCCTGATCCAAAGCAGCATCCAAGCAAACACTGACCAGTGCAGGTAAGGATGATGGAATTTTTCTCTCAGCAGCATGTCCTGTTTTCAGATCCTTGGTAATCTCCATGTCCAGTGCCTGATCCCCTTATACTAAATGTACCCAAGGCCTGTCTGGAATCCTTTACTGGGGTGGGAGAGCATGATTCTATTGATTTGACTACTTTTCCATAATTGCATTTGCCTGTGGTTAGCCCTCTAATCTGCCTGTTCCCAAATCTCATGCAATCATGCTGGAATCCATTTATGGCTACATGTGCAGGGAGGGCCCTGAGGCAACTGGGCATGTGTGTGTGTGTGTGTCCATGCACACATGTCCAGGGGTGAAAGCACAGCTCTTGGCATGACAAGTCCTAAGCAGTGGCTGCCTCCAGCCCTTGCTGGGCTGAGCTTTGCCTTCACAGAACAGTGGCTCTAATCCCAAGTAATGTCGATCTGCTGGGTGCCAGTCATCTGTACTGCTTCAGAAAAAGGCTGAGCCAAGGGCTTTCTCCACTATGTTTTCCAGACCTACCTCATAGGGTGAGGTAAACCAACAGGAGAAGAGGTAAGGCAAGGCCTGGTGATGGTTGTGACCTGGGCAGTTCTGTCCTGCTCCATCACAGTAGTGCCACTGTCACCTCCAGGTGCTTACTGCTCCAGGAAAGGATGCAGTCATTTGGCTTCATCACTTCCAGCAGGAAGGTTTTGCAGCTGTGAAGTCCAGCTGTAGCTTGGGAATCTCTGCCTCTTGCCCTGCCCTCATGTGTGACAGCCTCCTGCCTCTGCCCCACATGCAGGGCCCAGGGATGCTCGGCTGAATGCTTGCTCCAGGCTGGTGGGCATCCCACTCCCAGACTAGCAGTGCTTCAGGCAGGGAAGTCAACCCAGGAAAGCTCTTCAGAGGGTTCTTTTTCCTGAGAGATCTCTCATCTATTCATGGACTAGCCCCGAGACTTTTTGCACAAGAGCACGTGGCACTTGACCGTGCAGTTTTCCGTGGATTGTGATGATGTGGAGCAAAGATCGGTGCAGTGCTCTGCTGTCCCCCCACTCTGTGCCTCCCACAGGGACTGTTCCTCCCACCCTGAAGGGATCTGCTCCTGCTCTCCCTCTCTATCTGCAGCCCCATCAGACCAAGAGCAAACACACCAGAAAGCTTAATGTGAACATGCTGGCAAATAACCTGCAGGGATGGAGCTTTGGCTGCTGGTACACTGTTGATTTGTGGGAAAAAACTTACTTCACAACTTGTAAAACTTTTAAAGCCCCTATTATGTTTATTTTAGCACTGCGTGCATGTGGGGATTGTTCTTCTCAAAGGACATGTGCACCTTTCAGAATTTTAAAACTTTTTTTATTCTCTTTGCTTGTACATATGCATAGAGTTGCACAATAGGTTCATGCATATTTATTTTAGTGGTTCCACATTACAACTTGCACTTAGTTTTTATTAGTTCTTGTACAGAGAGAACTCTCTGGTCATTTTGTTCGTCTCTTGAAGCCTCAGCTTTAGGCTCTTATCTTTCAAAGTTCAAGGGGCTCTTTTTATTTTTGAAGTTTGCATTTTGTTCTTTGGTTGAGATAATTTTGTGAGTACAAGTTTTTTGTGAGAACAGGGAGCCTTGAGCATAGTAGAGTTACTAGACTTTAAAACAGCACATTTCACTTAAATCTGAAATTGATTTCTACCTTGTTAAATTTCTATTCTGTTTCACAGTGATTGGCTTCACAGATATTTTTGTGGGATTTTTTTTGTTTGGTTTGGTTTTTTCCAGGAAAACAAGAGGAACAAGATGACATGGGAGAAGGAGATCTCAGCATAAATTTTGTTAGAAGCATTACAGTTAGCAGCCCTCCAGCATTTGAGCTGGATCATAAATTTTGTTTGGGGGTGGGGGGGGAAGCACAGAAAAAAATCAGTCAATGAAGAGGGTCTAACAACTTTTGCCCTGAAACACACTGTTTTTGAGTAGCGTAATGAAAATCCTCCAAAAAGCAAGGCAGTGGAAGAGCCACTGTTACAGATGCCCTGAGACCCAGTTAGCTTAACTCCTTTAGTGATCTTCCCTGGAAATGAAGTACTACAGCAGAGAGGTTAAGGGAAGCAGATGAGCAGGAGAGACTTAGAACACATGAAAGCTGGGATGACAGTTTTAGGGAAGACATCTCAATGGAAGCCCAGTGCCCAACTCCCCAGGGTTTTAGCCAACAGGCTTTAGTGACCAAACACTGAACCCACTTTTCTGGCTCTGAATCAGGAGGTCAGAGTCCAGCTCCTTGTCTCTGCAGGAGGAGGCACATCAGGCATCAGTTAAAGTGAGAGGGAGGAGCTGCATGAGAGGGGTTGATAGGACAGTGAGAGCTGGACTTGGATTCTTGGGAGTTTGGGTCCTTTGCAAGGCAAACCAGTTAGCACCACACCTTCACATTAACTCCAGTCTCTGCTAGACTGGGACTACTTTCCTATTCGGCACCTGTTTCCAAATCCAAACTTTGAAATTCTGAAGAAAATTGCCCACTGTGCTCTGCTGAGGTACCAGACTATGCCAGTCCTAGGTCCCAGGTGTCTCCACCCCCCAGGGGAAGCAGGCAAGGAGAGACCCCAGCCTAACCACTGGCCTGCTGCTGCTGTGCTCTCCAGGAATGGCTCAGCTGCACATGCAGCCTCCTGCTCCTCTCCCTGCCCCACAGCTGAGCAGCCCTACAGCTCCAGGGGCACTGGGAGAGCACAGCTCATTGCAGGGGCACATGGGGACACAGCTGTCCCTGGCAATGTGCACAGGATCTCTGGGCTGCCACAGGACCCTTCCTCCTGCCAGAGAGCGGCCCAGCTCCCTGCTTGGCTCTTTGTGAGGCTGAGCCATGCTCTCAAGGGAAGTGAGTTGGGTGAACTCCCACATTTATCAACAACACATCTAATGGGGGAGGTACTCAAGGATTCTTTTAATTCCTGAGCAAATTTATTTGGTTTTATTTTTCAAGGAACTAGCCTGTGTTTATTTCCTCTGAGCAGTATTGAGTTAGCAAGTCTGAAGGGAAAGGTGGAAGGCTCCAATGGTAAGAGGGGAAAAAAAGATTCCTTCTTCAGGCTGGCCTTCTGTGAATCCACAGGAAAAACCCACACAGCTGTGACTGCTATTTCTGCAAACCACAAAGACCTCTCTGCAAGCAGGCAGGCCTTATTGGTGCTTCTATAGCACTGTAATACCATCCTCAATGTTGGATCCCATCAGCAAGGAGAGGAAGAAGGGGAATTTTATCTGTCATAAGAGCCGACACTGATGGCAAAGAAAGCAACAGGACTTGCATTTCATGACCATGTCCAATTTGTGATCAGCTGTGGCCAAAGTCCCTGTCCTGGCTGACAGTGTGAGTGATTTGGCCACTGTCAAAAAGGAGAAAGCAGAGTAAACTAATAATAGAATGTTGTGATGCCATGGGTGTCCTTGCAGGATCATCAGCCACCTACTCTGACACAGAGCCAGCACTGACCAACTTGGACCAATTTGTAGAAGGGAGTGGTTTTCAGGGGTGGAGCTGCCACCCTGCTGCAAAAGCCGGGAGTAAATCTGAAGCAGCAAAATGCTATTTTAGCTCAACCCCAGCCCAAATTCTTTATCCTTCCCCCTTCCCTGCAACTGGCCAAACCACTCAGGGAAAACTGCTCAATGTCCTCCAAGAGCCCATTTTGACATGAAGTTTACAACTTCAATGTTGTATTAGAACATCCTGAAGGAGCAGCTGCTCTTAGGGATTTGTATATTCAAGCTGTGTTCAGACCAGAGCAATCCAGGTTATTTTCTCTCTACAATGAACTTTTTCATTTACAAAAGGACAAAAAAAGTGAGTACAAGCAATCGTGAGTAATAAACTCAAACTACCAAGTGAGTACTATCCCCTGTCCTGGAAAAGGACTGCTCCCATAGCAGAGGTCAGCCAATGCAGAAGGTTTAATCCCATTATCCAGATGTTCAAATCATTTCCCTACCTCATCTCTTCTCCCACCATAGCTACTCTTGAGCTGACTTTCTACTTTTAAATATCTTTATCTTGTCATGTTCCTAGTCCCATGGTATCCCAATTCTAATTGCTTTAGGCTTCTTAATATGAGAAGAATGAAAAATCCTACATACAAGCCTAATAAGGCCCAAACATTGTAGACCCCTTTGGATTACTCCAGGCAGTAGGAAATGGAATCCCACTGTTCTGTACTGAGCCTCTTTGGAAGGTGAATCCAAGCTAGAATGGAGCAGGCACCAGCATACCAATGATCTGTGCAGCCCTGTCTTATTCCTTCAGGATCATGTGCCTGAACATAAAGAATCACTGTGGAAAGGTGAACGGAGAGCTGTAACATGCAAAGTGAATCTCCTCCTCAACCTTAATTCTAGGAGCAATCATTGCAATTTTGAGCAACCACTGAATCATGGCTTGAACAAGAACACCCTCGCTATCATTCCACTCACCTCCAAATCTGCAAATCCCACCACCCACAAGCCACTGAAGCCATAATCAAATACTTCCCTAGTACAAGCAGCCGCCTCAGCATTCATCTTCTTTTGAAGCAGAACCAGTGTGACATTAACAAATCAAACCACACAACGTCCTGCCCCTACTGACAACTGCAATTGCAGTCTACTTAGTCCCAGTCCCTTTCCATTTCTGATTCACAGAAGTACTTAGTCCCTAATCACTGGGATTATCAACAACTGGGCTATCAGCAATAATTAAATTCACTGCCACCCATCACCATTCTTGTCCTAAACCACCCTACTCAAAATTATTAATCACCATAATCCTTGCCTCAGCAGCTCTAGGATACTGATGACTGAACTGGACTAAATCAAAAACAGATTGGAAAAGTCTTAGGAATTCTCACTTGGGTTGAATAGTCTAATAATTATGGCTGTAATAGCCAAACACCCACGACTAACTTTCTACTTATACTTCCTTATAACTGCCACAACAGTCCTCGCTCTCAATGCAAACAAAGTTCAAAATCTACCAATGATAATGGCCTAAAGAATGAAAATATCCACATGTTGGATCATGGGCAGGGGGAGGGGAGAGAGGAGAGTGTTGAGGGGGCAGGAGACAGAGACCACTCACCCCAAACTTCACGTGGCAACAGAAAACTACAGAAAATTTTACTTTCCCAACCCCTCCCTTATATAGGGCATGTGAAAGACCCGGTCTGGATGCTCTCATTGGTTTGAGCCCCACACCCCTTCAGATCCTGGCCAGTGAGATTGGCTGCAGCCTTGGGAGATATTTTGTTGGGCAACACCCTTGTCAATCACTGTAACATCCACATACACAGTAAAATCTCAATATTAGTCTAAGGCTTCCTAGCAGGACTTCCCTTGCTACCAGGATTCCTGTTTAAATGACTTATTATTGAAAGACTTACCAAGTACATAATGACCAAAACAGACACAGTCATTATCATACTCTCACTACTAGGATTGCTCCTGTGCCTTCTCCTCACATAATACCCACCACACTTCCACCACTCCAAAGAAAAGCCCTAACAATAATTCTATGGCTATCACTAACCAAAATCCCTCACAACAAAATCCATAAACCTAGATGACCATATCCCGAAAAATTAACAAAAAATTAGTCCAAACAACTGCACCTGCTACCCAGTTAATAGAGTTAAGCTTAAGCATAACTCTAGCATTAACCCTAATGACTGTATCTCTGTCCCTAACAATATTTCAACTAACCCCTCACCTTAAGTCCAACACTTGTCCTAACCCTAAATATAACCAAAATTACTGTAAATCTAATATTAACTCTACCACCTAATGCTATCCCTATAAACAGTAACCCTAACCCTAAATTCAGAGCTAACTCTAACTTTATCCCTCATGACTGTTACTCTAACCTTAAACTCAAGCCTAACTATAATACAAACCCTTCACCTAAAACCCTAACACTGACCATAACCCTAACCCTCACCCTCTTTTTAGCACTATTTGCTATACCTAAACCTAATGTCTCTTAAACAAAACCACACACAAAAGGACTACAAAGCGAAGGTGAGGACTTACAGAAAGTGCCTCAACAGTATCCTTGGGACCATGGCCCCTGAAGTTTGCAGAATCCTGGGACTAAGGACCACAGAGCCTACTGGGCAGGCAACCTGAGTCCCAGCAGCATGGGGTTGGGCATGATGCTGGCTGCTTTGGTGCCTGGGATTGTGTAATAATCAAGTCCTCTGAGCAGGGATCCCTGAAGGATGATTTTGGTGATTGTGATCTCTTTAGAGTTACTGGTTAGAATCTTGCCAACCCTTCTTTTGAGTTTCTTCAGGCAGCAGAACACACTCTTGATTATGCTTTTTGAACCTGAGCTCCTGATCTGCAGAACAATGCCCACCAAGAGGTAAGCAACAGACTTTCAGCTAGAAATTACCTTGTGGGGTATATTGCTCATTCTAAATGGTAAGGCACTAATAATATTCTTGTTGGGAATGCCTCCAATGGATGGAGGGAAATGTTAATGCATTCCAGTTATTACTAATTTTGTCCTTTTCAAAGCTGGTAATGTGGGAAGATGGCTAAGTGTGGTGTGTGCCTCGGGGGGATTTGATTTTCAGTGATAACAGGCAGTGAATTTAATTGTATTATGTTAATTTTTGTATAACACTGTATCTTACTGCTTCTTTCACTTATGTTCCTGACACGGCAATCTAGTACAGTGCAAATATTCATCCTTCCTCCAGTCACTACATCTCCAAAGGATGGTATTTGGAGAGAAAACCTTCCATTCAGAAACTAGGGTCTCACTACAGACTGCTTCTGGAATCACTATGTTACTTTTTTGGTTCCAGATTGATGGAATTTAGTTTTCCCCTCCTCCTGGAGCAATCCACAACTTTCTGAATTAATTCTCTGTACCTTCTTGATGAACTATCAATTTTATTGTTTTAGTAGAGGAGTTGGCAATTTGGTGCAATTTGCATTTCCATCTCTTTACCAAGCCCTGTGGTGAGCCTGGCCTCATTTCCTGGGTTGTCCTTCTTGACAATGGATATATTATCTGCCTTTTCCCAGTCACTAGGAGCACCCTATTCATTGACATGACCTTTTAAGGATGATGAAAAGTGGCCTTGTGGCATCTGCCAACACTGTCAGTATTCTCAGGTGCACTCCATATAGTACAGAATCACAGAAGGAGTGTTGTTGGAAAGGACCACAGTGGTCACCTGGTCCAACCTCCCTGCTCAAGGAGGGTGGTCCCAGAGCATGTGGTACAGGAATGCAATTGAAGAAGCCCTTCTTGTTGCCCTTCACTCCTTGGCCAGCATCAGGTAGGTAGTTTGACCAGCAAAGCACAAACCATCCTGTCAAACCCTAACACAGGTGTCCTACGGGCTCAGGGAGGACAGAAACCTCCCACAGAGCAGGAGAGCAAGGTTTGATCATGATGTTCAGTACAAACACTCCATGAGAGCAGAGATTCACAATCCTGGTTCTTTGGGTTTTAAGCAGACATCCAGGAGACAGTGAATGAGGAACTGCAGTTGTGAGCCTCCACATAAGCACCTTTGGCATCTAGGATGCTCTGCTCCATCCCCAATAACCTGGGAAATTCAGGTTGCTCCTGCAAGGAGCCCTGAAGAGAGGGCCCACTGGTGTCACAGGGAACCTATTGCCACATATAGGGAGCAGGACAGACTCAGCAGGACTAGGAGCTACCAGCTGCAGGGAAGTGGAAAAATCAGTTTTCCCTCATGGTCTGTCTGGCAGTTGCTCCCTGTCCACAAGAACCAAACATCCCTTCCCGATGATATCCAAGGCCTAAAAGCCTTGTATCTCCAAAACAAGCCCCAAATCACCCCTCAAGCCCTGATAGCAGTCCCACATATGCCTTTTGCAGGGCACCAGACGTTACCACCTCCATCAATGTGCAGGCATCCTGTCTCGCACCTGGTCCCAGAAACACCAGCCCCACTACTCTGTATGGCCTGGTCCCCTGCCCTCTTTCCCACCGCTCCCCACACCCTCTCACTGTTCCCTGAACTGCCCAGGAAGGAAAAGCCATTTTGCAGTGTGGTCTGGGTAAGGATTCCAAACCCAGCTAATTTGTGATTTATAACTAATTTCACAAATAACTAATTTCACAAGTAACTTCTGGGATAAGTACATCCTGGTCTCATCCTCACTTTAAGATATCGTGCTGTTCCTCCACTCCCCCATTCCCCACAGACAACAAGAAGGCTTGTGATGGAAGAAAACTGTTTATTTATTTTTTTTAAACAGAACTTTTATTCAACCCTTGTTCCTCAGGGGTTTTCTTTTTTTTTTTTTTTTTCTGCAAAGATACAGTATTATTTGAACAACCTCTGCATATACATATATGTATATAAAATATATGTGTGTGCATATTTATAAACTTAAACAATCCTGCAAACTTGTGTCACTCGTAGTAGCCCTTCCTGCTTCATAACAGAGAAGAAAACTCCAACAAAGAGCAAAAATGCAGCCTCTCAACCAGAGGAACCAAACCACATCCATCTCCATGTGGCTGCAGAGAATTCCACCAGCTCCAGCTGGGAGGCTTTGAGTGTAAATGCATCTTTTTACAGCATTTCTAGACACTGGCCATAACTAGACAGTGCTGTGCTGGGACATGTGCCACCCTCCCCTGTGCCCTAGGGGACAGCACACCAAGGACAAGGAGCAGCCCTTTAAAAGGTGGCAAGTGGTCCTCACTCTGCAGGTGGGCTTTCTAACTCAATTAAATAGCTATAGGCAGAACTGGAGACAAGGGAAAAAGGCAAGATGTCTTTCTGAGAGAGGTGGCCACAGTAACACAGACCAGCTGCCCAGAGGATGTTCCTGCATATGCAAGAGGCACTGAGCAAGAAACCTCCGAGAGAAAATATTTTGTTCCATCTGAGAGCTCCTCCCTGCTTTGAGGAAAAACAGTAACACAAACTGGTTGAGACAAAGTAGAGGCAGAGGTCCAAGGTGGCAGGCTAGGTGACAGAAAACTCTAGTGTTAGCTACGATAGCTATCATTATCATCAAAGTAAGAATCACAATCTGAATCATTATCCATCATAAAGTTGTCTTCATCAAGGTCATCATCGTCATCGTAGTCTTCCTGCCACTGTGGATCATACTCCTCATCTTCAACATCCTTGCCACCTTCATCTGTGTTGGGGGAGTCACATAGGATGATATGTTTCTGCCTGTTGAGGAACAAAGCATAAAAACAGACTGCTGTGAGCATCAGCCGCGACCCAACCCCACAACACCCTACTGTCATTGTCTCAGCATCCCCAGCCAAAGAAACTCAGGAGAGTCCAGGCAGAACAACTTCCATAACTGAGTCTGCCAGTGATGGAGCTTTCTTGATCATAGCTGCATACAAGCACAGGTTTTGCTCGCTTCCCTACACCACTACATCACTTAAATTGCTACTTCAAACCACAAAACAGGACACAAGTAATCAGTGTTAGTCATTCACTCTTTTGTATGGCGGTGAGCACAGGAGAAAACTGCACACCTGCTTTTTGTCCATATTCACTCACCTTCCTCTGTTACTCCACTAAGAAAACTCACCCTGTACATGCAAGGGCTGAAGCAGGCACATTTGCAAGTTTCAGCTTTCTCTGAACAGCATCTTCTGAAGTCTGGAGCCCAACATGGAAATCCTGGTAGCAGGAAAGAACAGCCAAAGAGACAGAAACAGTATGCAATTTGGGGTGTATTTTGTGCTGCAAAACCCCTACCATGCACACACACAATCCTGAGTTTATGCCCTCAGCTGATCAAGCCCTTTAGCCCACAATCAAATTAGACCAGAGCAAGACAAGCCACGAACAGCCATGTGGCCTTCACCTGTGTGGAGTGCCAGAGAATTGCAAAGAGACGCTCCTTGATCTGCCGCACCAACTGCAAACCCACACGGAAGTGCTCTGCTTTCAGGAGCTGAAGAGAAGTGGCCAGGTCCTGGTACTGCAGCAGGGTTTCCTCTGCAATTCAAGGCCAACAAAGTCATGCTGCATCCCACACTCTTGAGCAGAGACGAAGTCCTTGGCTCTGATTGTGAAGCCAGCCATAGCTGCTTATATCTCCTGTGCAAACGCATCCCTCTTTCAGACAATACTGCATCAATCTCCACTGGCAGCCAAACTGCTCCAGTGGACTTTCTGAGAAATTACATCAAGAAGGCAAGGACTGGACTGGGAGAAGTGAGGCCAGCTGGGTGTTGGTATATATGCCATCGCCCCACTAGAGCTGCTGCCCTTTGACTACAGCTGGAAATGTTAGTCACAACTTCAAAGAGGCTGCAGGACTTACCCAGAAGGATCTGCAGAGCATTAGTGAGCATCTCCAGGCTCTCAGTCTGCTGTTCCACAATATCCATGCTCTCAGTGTCCTGGTTATAGTAGCTGTACACACAAGAGTAGGCCAGCACCTGGAAAAGTACAGGTCATGTTGCTGAGCACTCTCCTTCAGCTTCAAAGTGGGCAAGAAGGGAGCAGTATCAAACCCTTCCAGACCTCATTATTATCAGTGGCCTCTGGCCTGTGGCCATAGCCCAATGACCCATTATGACAAGAGACAGCAGTACCAGGCTAACTCGAGCTACTGGCAGGATTGGAAATGAATGTGCAATTATTTTATATTGAAGTCTAAAGCAACTGATTTTTCCCACTTGCAAACCACCACAAGAACACAGACTGTAAATGCATAATAAGTGTGACTGACCAGCGGGCAAAGAGTCAAACCCTTCAGCACAAGGGACTAGGCAATGCTGGGCAGCCCAGGCTGAACAACACAGAGAATGGAGCCCAAAGGGAAGTAGGGATGAGGAGCCATGGTGCTGTACAGCACCAAGAGCCCACAACAAAGGCATTTCAACAAGTGGCAAACTCCAGTTATAAATGAATGACCCCTAAAGCCATATAGACACCCAGCAGGGAATGAGATCACCATTTCCATTTAAAGAAATGGGCCAGAAATTCAACAGCAGCAGCAAGCAACAATGATATGTACCCCAGAAAACTCAGGGGCTACCACACTGAGAAGACAAAATAGGGTCAGGCACCCTTGTCCCACATGCCTCTCTCAAAATCAAGCCTACCTGCAAAACCAGGGTGTATATGCAAAGTCAGTACTGCAAAGACAATTCCTACCTCCTGCCGATGTTTCAGGACAGAACAGGTATTACAGACCTGAGGTGTCACAGGCTTACTGCACACATACAGTAGCTGTACCACAAATCCTTTTTAATGTGGCTATGAGGACATGTAGTGGGTAACTCACTGCTTCCAAACAGAGCTCAACTCAGACTCAAAGCAGGGAAGGGCAGACATGCGCTCTTCCCCTGTCCTGATGCTACTCCTCCCCTCAAGCCTTCTCTGTATCCTCTTGATTGGAGAATAAGGTTGGTGTCTCCTCACACCAGCAAAATTAAGTCTAAACCTCAGCAAAACTGTATTATCCAGCCTTACCTTCCGTGCCTGTTCTAGCACTTTGCAGGCATCAAGGACAAAGTTCAAGTTCCTAATTTTTGGCATCTCTCTGATGGAAGAAATGCTGTTCCTCAGACTTACAGCAAATTCCTGCAAAAAACAAAGGAGAGGGAAAAAAAGTCAATGTCACTGTCAAGCTCCACAAGACTGAAAAAACAGCACCCTCCACACAAATACTTGCTAAGCATTCTGAAGTGCCATCCCAGAAGATGTAGGCAGCAGAAGAGCCTTTAATGCATCCAACTATGACATTTCTACTGTGCCATCACTTCAACCTTTTACAGCACCTCAGCTCTGAGCAGAGCTCAGCCTTCAGTCACCAATGCTTCCAACTCCTGCACCACTCTGAGCCCCTCAACACCACTAGTCAGGTGCTCAGTTTCCACAACAGTCTGGACAGAAGAAAGCAGCCAAGGACTACCCCTTAATGTCAGAGCCAGGGCAAAATGATCATCCAGTGATCCCAGCCTGGATGTGAAGCCTGCTTCTAAGCAGAGAAGACACTGACACAAAAGTGCCACTGAAACAAGAAAGTGCCCTGCTCACTAGGGCTGAGCAGCAGTCAGTGTCCGCAAGCGAAGGAGGAGGCCTTACCCTTGCGTGGTGATGAAAAGTGCATCTCTCATTGTAATCCTGGAAACGCTTCTCCTGCCAAGCTGCTTTACTCACCTGGAAGGAAAGGTAAGGAACTTGTAGCAATTTCCCTTCAGTAGCAGGGCTACCTGGAAATGCCAGTATTACAGGCAAATTGACAAAGTCCAGAGTAAAGGGCCCAAGTGGAAATCCTGAGAGGCTACAGGGGCCTCTGAACACAAGCATGAACCAAGGAGATACAGCAAACCACTCACCATAGCAGAGCAGTTGTAATAATCCTTGTGATTCGGCCTCCAGGGCTTGAGGCAGCGCCAGCAGAAGCCATGATTACACTTTGCACATGTCATACTGCAGAAGGACAATGGCAATTGCTCAGTCCTGAAAGCCACTTGCAGACAGTTCCTGACAGTGCTCCCCTACGCTACAGCCAGGGACTGTGCCACCCAGTCACAAACACAGTAGCAAACAAAATTGTATACTCACTGCAGGCACCCCTCATTTTTCTCTATCTGAGCCTGGCAGTTTGGGCAGTGCTTTGAAATGAGCTTAGCCAGATGTTTGCTTTGGGCCTCACTTGTCATTCCCTCATAGTATCCGTCATCATCCACCCACCGAGACATGTGGCTGCAGCTGGCAGGATAATGGGCCTGAGAGAGAGGAAAAGACAATCACTCAACCATAAAAAAGCAGAAGGGTGGGTGCCAAACAGTGTACAGCCTGTGATCCAGCTCAGCCTCACCTCTGGGAAGCTGCAGTTGAAGCAGGATATCCAGGAGCACTTGGAACAGGCTGCTCCATAACCAAGTCCATCCTTAAGAAGGATCTGATCACAGCCCTGAGGGTTGGTGCACCATGTCAGGTTGGAGCAGCACTCAACATAGCGCCTAAGGAGGGCTTTTTCATACTGCAATGAGAAGCCAGGGAAGAGATTTAAGTCTGAGAAGCTGCATGGTTAGGCCTTAAAAGTAGTGTCTGGTGCTCTGGGCTATGCATCTCACCAAACAGCTGCACACAACAAAAGAGCACTCAGTCAGTTTACCCTTTCATTCCCTTTGTGTTCATTTTTCTATCCCCCCCCCATATCATATCTGGAAGCATTTCATAGATTTGCTGAGGTTGGAAGGAATTTCTGGAAATAAAACCTGGTTCAAACTCTCCAGCTTAAAGCAGGATTGCTCAGGACTGTGTCCAGTTGAATTTTGAATATACCCAAGCACAGAGACTACAAATCTCTCCCCCCAAACTGGTACCATATCTCACTACCCTTACTATTGGAAAGAAATCCCCAACCCCAACAAACAGTTTTCTTATGTTTATATATAATTCCAGCATTAGATCTTCATACAATAATCTAGTTATTTTGAGCTCAGGATTGGACCAGAGATCTCCACAAATTATTGCAACCCAAAATATTCTATGACTGACTGTATGTGTGACTCTGCATCAGACATGAACACTCCAGCCACACCACTTACTGATCAAAAGGAAAACATAACATTTCGGTGAGAGCATCAGAGCAACTAGTTAAAATTAGCTGCTATTTATGTCAATATGCAATAATTATTTCTTTTTATAAAACAGTCACACCAACAGGCTACTAAATCCTGCTTTCAGACAGGTGTGACTATGGGATTTACAAATGCACTAAGGACTAACTGTCCAGACATATGCACTAATTCTCCAAGCACTTCCTATTAAAAAAAAGACAAAAGATACAACTGTCAAAGAATAGAGCAGTGGAATAGAGACCGTTCTTCCAAGCAGTTAACAAAAAGAGTCTGTCATGTGATAGCTACAGCTCTGCTATTAGGTGGGGAGGGCATTCAGCCCTAGAACCTGAAAAAACAGAAAAAGTAGGTTTTAGAACAAGCATCTACTGCTGTAGCCTGATGACCAAGCACTAAGGTAAGCAGAGCTCAGAAAGCCTGGTTTAGATACGTCTGCAGACTCACACAGACTTACAGTGAAGATTAATTCTGATGTGATGTGGCAATTCCTGCCATCTTCATAAAAACCTGAACTGCTCAAAGCCAGAGACCAATGGAAGAGGAAGGACATAGGGGTCACTGATGCAGCAGTAAAATGAACTTACTCATGTTGTCATTTGGCCTTGATTTATTATTATTATTGTTATTATTATTGTTACTGTTAAATTGCTTCCAGCACACCAGTGGAGGATATTTGTCATCACCTTGCTACCATGGCTCTCATCTAGTCCTGAACTAATGATGTCCCTGAAGTGTTGCTTGCTAGAGATATACTTAGAGGAAACACCACTGTGCTCTTTCATTGATGTTATGCTTTCCTGAACAGCTGGTATTGACCATAATCAGAGAAAACATACAAAATCTGGCTGGCCACCATTATCATGCTGCCAGTCTTGGAAACAGGAAGGGGGAAAGCAGCAACAAAATCCTCTGATAGTGCTGACCAAAATGCAAGAGAGCTTGAACACCCAGCAGCCACCCCTCCTGCTTCACCTTGGCTATAATCTCCTCAGAGGACACGATCGAGTAGATGAAGGCTGTGGTTGGCTGAGCACGGCACTCGGATATGGGACAGGTGCAGTTGACAACCATGTTCTGCTCAATGCGAGTTGTGAGATATTCCCTCCAACAGGGCTGTCAGGGCACAAGAGGAGAGATCAGACCTAAGCAGGGCCATGTGACCTCGGAAGCCCTCCCCACCCAGCAGAGGGTGCACAAAACCCCACAGATCAGAGGTAAGTACCCCAAAGCACAAAAGTGGGAATAGACAAACCAGGGGTGAAGGATCATAAAAAAGTGAGCTGAGAAAAGAGAATGTATAAGCTCTGAAAAATCCCCTGATAACACCTTCAGACAAAGAACAGCTGCTCCAAGTAGACAGCAGCAATTGCCTGTCAAGCAGCAGGAACCAAAGGCTCTTCACCTTGCAACAGTAGTGCATGCAGCAAAGGGTTGGTGGCTTCTCAGTAGGACACAGCTGGTTCACACAGACTGGGCAGTGGCTTCCAGGGCTTGGGGGAGGCTGGACATCCTGCACTTGCAGCCCTGAGGAGATGAGCAGGGCCTCACGGTTCTCCACATAACACTGGATCAGGAAATCCACATTCCACCTACAGTGCATGAGGAGGTGTTGAGCAACATCATCCGGTATGCTCAGAGTATCCTGGACCTGCTGTACTGTCTGGTTCATGAGCAGCTTTGCCTCCCCTGGACTGAGCGTGTGTCCCATTGGCACCTGCAGCATTGCCATGAGATATTCTTCTGCTCTGCCTGTTCCAGGATTCCACCTGACATGGAGAAATGTGCCATGTTCAGACAGGGTGGAGATGCACACCCCTCCACACCTGGTGAGCATGCACCCCTACCAATGCAGGCTGTCTCTGCCATCCTCCTGCAGAGATGCCTGGGCTGGTCTGCACTGGAAAGTCATCTGTGCTTGGCCGCCAAGAGGTGCTGTGGATTCAGCAGAGATGTATTCCAAGACATGAGGCTTCCCCTCCTGGCGCTGGAGATAGCCCTGGTTCAGCAGGTGCAGGATGCAGGACAGCACGTCCACACTGTGGCAGCAGAAGCTCAGGAACTGCACCCCTGGGCCCAGCTCGCCCTTCTGACAGGCATCGATCACCTATGGCAGCAAGGGAGCCCCACTGCAGTGGCTGCAGCCCCACGCAGCCCCTGTGCCCCCTCTGCCCACGCCACCCCCATACCCTGAACACCAGGTTGTCGATGTGCAGCTGCTTCTCCACCTTGAGGATGCGGGTGATGAGGCAGCACAGGACGTTCCTCTTCCTTTCCAGGGCGCTCACCTCGGCCCTCTCTGTCCGCAGGTACCTCTGCTGGGGCAGCAGCCTCAGCTGGCGGCCGGAGCTCTGGGCCAGGGCTGCGTGGTTCAGCCGCAGTGCACCTGGAGCCAGCCCCCAACCCAGGCTCAGCCAAGCCTCGAGCTGGGCCCTGAAGGAGCCCCAGGACACACGTGTGGCTGGGGGACCCAAGCTGGGCCTCCTGCAGCTGCCTGCACCGCTGGCCACCCCAGCCCTGTCCCCAGCATGTGGCCCCAAGCCACAGCCACGCACACGGCCCCTGGCCCCAGCCCATACACAGACCTGAGACCCACCCACCCACACTGACCCTGGCCCCATCCATGGCCCTGAGCCACACCCCACACATCACCCCCAGCCCTACATTGGCCTCAGGCCCCACCTTGACACACACCCCGTGCCCTGAGCACCAACACGTGGATCCAGCCCCTTCACCAGCCCTATGAGCTCCTGTACCCCTAAGCCCAGCACCCCCTCGGGGTTCAGGCCAGCCCTTCCCCTGGGTGCCCCAGCCCTGCACTCACCCCCTGGCATGCAGCTCCCCACCAGAATGCCCTGGCCGTGGGTCAGCGGTGTCAGTGCTTGGTGCACCAGGTCAGCAGGGAGCCCTGTAGCCTGCAGCAGGGCCTCCACAGCCACCTCCTGCAGCACAGGGTGGGAGGGCAATGGCCAAGACTCACTGGCCACGGGCCCTGCCTAAGAATGGGGTCCCGTGCCCCAAACACCGCTGGAGACCCCACCAGAAGGAAAGGGAGGACACAGCCCTGCCGCGCTCCAGCCTCCCCTGCCTCCCTGGCCCCATCGTGGCTCCAGCCCCTACCTGGGCGCTGTTGAAGCACAGCAGGATGTACATCTGCAGCGTGGACACGTGCAGAACACAGTCTCCAAACTGCAGCTCGGCGTGGCCCAGCCACGTCCACTGCAGCCGACGGGGCTTTGTGCACTCCCAGCCCAGCTGCCTCTGGCCTGCCAGGGACAGTGTCAGTGCCAGGGATGGGGACCAGTCCTGCCAGGCACTCCCAGCCCACCACTACTTGTGGTTGAGCTGCCCTGGAGGGTCTGGGCACACCCCCAGCCACAGCACTCACTCTGCCGGCAGAAGTCAGCAAACTCATCCAGTGGGGAGCTCAGCACCGCCGGGAAAAACCTCCCAGGGTTATCCATGTAACACAGCGGGGAAACAGGCCAGCAGCGCGGGGACAGGGCCAGCACCTTCACCTCTGGCACGTCTGCCACTGTGGCTGTTCCCAGCACCTGGGCACAGGGGCACGAGGGCAGCTCAAGTCAGGCTCCGGGATCCCCGCAAGGAAAGCCGGCGGCCTCCGGCCCCCCCACACCCCCTTCCCTCTCACCTGGTCCAGGCCCGTGTCCAGCTCCAGCAGCCGCTCATCCTGCTCCTGCAGCTGGAAGAGGCAGAACTGCCGCTGGAGCTCCTCCGACTCGGCCAAGTTGCTCAGCATATCTTGGGGAAAGCGGCTGGGGAAGCACAGCCCGATCTGCTCCACGATGCCTTCCTCCAGCCACGACGGCCCTTGTGTCAGGAGCCGGTCCCCCAGGTAGTGCCTGCCATGGCACCAGCTTCAGTCAGGGCTGGCCCCGAGCCCCGTGGCCATCAGCCACCCACCAGGAGACAGCCACAGGTCCGAGCCCAGCCGCATTCCACGGCACATGGCCCTGGCAGCACACACGTGTCCCCTCCCTGTCCCCAGCAGGGAATGTGATTCCACACACTGGCAGCACCCACAGGCCCTCTGCACTCCATGATCCCATGAAAGCAAAGCAGGAGCACCACTGCCACAGCAGGCCACGCTGCGGCAGGCCCCTGGTTCTGGAGACACAGCAGCCTCACCTGTAGAAGTGTTCAAAGCTGTGGGCAAACTCCAGGCCACTGAAGACGACAAAGGGCTCCAAGAACTGCTGCAGCCGCTCCAGAGGCCCCGTGCTGCCCATAGCCCTGCGGAGCTCCTGGATCTGCACGTCAAGGTAGCGGGCAAACTGCTCACTCACCTGCAAGGGACAGGGCTGGCTGCAGACAGGACTCACCAGGTGCCCACAGGGCTGAGATGGGGGAATGTCCCTGCAGGGAGCAGCTGGGAAACTCTGGCACACCCAGGGAGGGACCGAGGGTGCCCAGGCACCAGCCCGAGGCCGGAGTGTGCCAGGGCCGGGCCCACCCTGGGATGAGCACCACGCACCTGAGCTGGGCACCATCCGGGGTGCCAGGGCAGGGCTCTGTGGCTCAGAGGGAACAGGACACCACCCACCCAGAGCTTGCCCCAGTGCTGTGGGCCAGGGCAGCTCCCCAGCCCTTGCCCAGGGCCACAGCACCGGGGCCGCGCTCCCTCGACTCACGTGCAGCGCAGTCAGGAAGGAGAGCTGCAGCAAAGCCCCCGCAAAGCCCTGGCCCAGGGCCAGCACAAAGGCGGCCTGCTGCCCAAAGAGCTCCTCCGTGGCCCTGCGCAGGCGCCGGTACAGCCGGCAGTAGCGCTCCGCAAGGTCCGGCGCCTGCCCCGCCGCCTCCAGGAACCGCTGCACCTGCAGGAGCAGCGCCAGGGCTGAGCCTGCGGCAGGACGTGCCCCTGAACATCCCCAGCCCTGCCCTGCGACACCAAGTGCCTGGCTCCCTGGGACTCGGGGCCCTGCTGCTGCTGCTGCTGCGGGGCTGCCAAGGTGGGAGCGCAGCTCTGAGGGCCGGCCAGGGGCTGTGGGGCACTATGGACACGCAGCAGCAGCCCAGCAGGAAAGAACAGCCTGGCATCCGACCTGTCTCCTGGCCCAGCTGACACTCGAGCCATGCCAGCGTGACAAGCACAGCAGGGCTGTCCCCACATCGCTCCAGGATCTGTGGAGGCCAGGTACAGCCCTCTGCCTTCCCCATGCTCCCAGGGCACTGCCAGACCCCGCTCCCTGCTCCAACCACCCAGGGAAGGTCCCACACCCCTCCCAGTCAGCCCTCCAAGCTCTCTACCTGCTGCTGCACCACACCACGCCAGCACTGCGAAATTCCCCACAGGCCTCTCGGCTTCTCCACCACTGCTTTTGCAGTCCTGGCTGGCACCTCCTTGTTCTTCCTTTCCTTCCCACCTGCCAAGGGTCAACCTCAGGCTCAGTGTGGCTCCATGAGCAGGCCCCGCACACTGACCTGCCACAGCAGGGCTGAGGGGACGCTGGAGAGGCATGGCCACTGCTGGGGCATGACCACAAGCATGAGCATGACCTGAGCATGACCCGGCTCAGGAGCCTCTGTGCCATAGGATGCTCCCCAGAGGAGCCCCAGGGCCACAGCTTGGCACTCTGGAGCAGCCCCTGGCTCACCAGCTGCTCTGGTCTCCTCTGGCTCGGGGCCGCCGGGGTCCACGTGCACCAGGAGCTGGGTCAGGCGCCGCACGCAGGAAGCAAAGGCAGCCCTGTGTCCCGTGGCACGGCGGGGCAGCTCCACGCTCTCCAGGTACTCAGTCAGCAGCCAGCCCAGGGGACTGACACCATCAGGGTCTGCGAGGCCAACCAGACTCAGAGCCAGGTGCCTCTGCCTGGGGCACGGCACAGGTGGGTCCCGGAGAGCGCAGGGTACCTGGGCTGGTGATGCTCTGCACCAAGGGGTTCACCAGGGCCTCCCAGAACGTCCTGCCCAGTGCCTGGGCTGCCTCGTTGTCGGGAAGGAAGCGGTTGGCAAAGCCCTGCTCGTGCCGCAGCGCCCGGTTCAACCTGCAACAGCAACCGGGCAGCACACGGTGCCAAGGGCTGGAGAACTCCCATGGGAAAGCAGAGCGCAGTGGTGGCTCCCTGCTCTGCCCTTTGCCAAGGCACGATGGCTCGCTGGCCCCACTAGCCCCCAGCAGCCAGGGAGAGCCCCTTGCTGTCTCTGGGGCCTGCCCCCAATGACCCTTGGGGCCCTCGCCCCTCCTGCCAAATGGGGGCTGGGCAGTGCCTGTGGCCACAAGATCCTGCTGTGCCTGGCCAACCTCTGTCAGGATGTCCCAGCCCTGGGGGACCGGCATCCTGCTCTAGGGGGGTAGCCCAGCTTAAACCCAGATGACCCCAAGGTGGCCCCGGCCAGGAAGGATCTCTGGTGGCCAGGAAGGAGCAAGGGCCCCTCCCATCCAGGTGGCACAGCCAGCTGCTCCTTTCCCAGCCCTGCAGTCCCCTCACAGGCTGCCAGCCATGTCCCCCCGGGACACCAGGGATGCGATGGCACAGCCAGGACACGACTCACCTGCCAAAGAGCTGCAGCAGCCGCCCCCGGTCTCGGCAGATCTCCTGGCTCCAGGCATGAGCCCGAGCAGTGCAGGAGAGCAAGGTCCGCCGGCACAGCTGCTCCTTGAAGATGGGCCAGAAGGTGGGCTTGGGACCCAGCACCTCGATGCCACGCACGCGTGTGTCGATGCCACCCTACAGGACAGCGGGACCCTCAGTTCCTGGGGCACAGCCCCAGCGCCCCACACTGCCCGCTGCCAGGCCCAGCCCCGGCTCCCCTACCTGCTGGCACCGCTTCACCCGGATCTGGATGATGGGCCAGAAGCGGGTCATGTTCTCCAGCAGGATCACTCTGCTGTCCGAGGGCAGGATGGTCACCTGCAGGGAGGCATCAGCCCTCAGCGTGACAGGCAGCCCAAGGAGGCTCCCACAGCGCAGCTCCTGCCATTCCCACCTCCCGAGGGCACCTCCCAGGGCCTCACACCACAGCCACACCTCCACGGGGCACGGCAAGGACCAGCCGCCACTCCCACGGGGACTCACCGCATTGAGCTCCGTCCTGATGGTGGCAGGGCTGTCCCCACCCAGCACCACGACCCTCGATGGCATATAGCTGGAGTCCTCGCTGGCCACCAGCATGCTCAGCTCCCTGCAGCACAGCAAACACGGGGCTGCCCGGCCATCCCCACCTCCCTGCCCTAACCCTGACAGCACCACGCCCTGCCCGTCAGTCCCGCTGCCCCCAGGACGGGGACACTGTGGCAGGGCTGGCACAGATCCCCAAAGCCCTCTCCTCCACACACAGCCCTGCCGGCCCTGCCCCACCTGATCACCACTCCACACTGCATGTGCACAGTGATGAAGTGGGAGCCGGTGCTGCCGTTCGACTCCCAGTAGGTCCTGGGGTTCCTGTCCGTGAGCTTGCTGGCCTGGTGCGAGTTGGAAGAGACCTGCACCTTCTCCCAGCACTTGTCCTCCTTCACCTCCATGCTGGAGCCTGTGGGCAGAGCACAAGGAGCTTCCAGCCACCAAGCCTGGGCTCAACTCCCCCTGCCTCCACTCACCTTGGCATAGGTTGTGCAGGAAGACATCAAAGAAGGGGATGCTGATGGGCTGCTGGCTCCGGCGGTGCTCCTCAATCTGTCCCAGGACCAGCTGTGGGATGGGGCAAGGCTCTTACCAGGGGCCCCAGGTCCTCCTCCCCTCAGCCCCTGCAGGGCTGTGCCAGGCAGAGAGCACAAGGCCGTCCCTCAGCAGCAGGGACAGCCTGACGCCCCCAGACCCAAATCCTCAGGCAGCTGTGCCTCCCCAGGCTCACCTGGATGCAGCCAGCCAAGATGCTGCTCATCAGCTTCTTGTAGAGGCCGGCGTACTTCTCACACTCCGTCAGCAGGTCGAGCAGGGCCGGCGCCAACGCCGGGACTGTGCTGTGCTTTTCCAGGGCTTTGGACAGAGCCTCGTGGGTGCCCACGTGGCACATCACCACCACACAGTCCTTGCTGGCACTGCCCAGGCGGTGCAGGAAGCCGACGACCTCCTGCAGCACCTACTGAGATGCAGCCATGAGCAGACGCGGGGCACTGCTGGCAACTCCCCAGGGCCCCCCAGCAGCCGGAGCTGCAGCTCCATTCCCCTCATCCCAGCCCCACCAGAGCCTGGCCAGGCACAGCCAGACTGGGCACAGGGCCACCAGGTCACGGACATGGCCAGGACAGCCGCTCCCCACCTCTCCCAGCAGCTCGGACACTAGGCCAGGCTGCCACCCGCGGGGCCCTGCTTGCCCAGCCTGGCTGAGGCACAGCCAGCACAGCCACCCTGCCTGCCGGGAGTCCTGGGGCCCCCTCACCTCCCAGCTGCTGCTGTGGGTGATCAGGAAGGACACACAGGGCTCCACACACTCATGCCAGGGCAGCACATCCTCCTCGTAACTGTCCAGGAACTTGTTCAGGATCCTGGGTGACACAGGGGGCCTGCTCAGGCCGGGGCACAGGGACAGCAGTGCTACAGGCAGCCCTGCTTCCCTGCCCCACCTGGAAGGCACCTCTCAAGGACTGGGAACCAAGGCTCCCCTGGCATCTTGCACACCCCACCAGCACCCAGGCATGTCCTCTGCTGCCCTGTATGTCCCCACCACCACCCAGGCACAGCTGCTGTGGCTCTATGCAGCCCTGTGCCCCAGGACACACCAATCAGCACCTGCCTACAGGCTGGGGTGAGCCTGTCCCCAGTGAAGAACACCCCCACCAGGACCCACAAACATGCCCTGGGTCTCCCCAGCATGACCACCAGCACTCACACACCTGCTCAGGGGGTCCCAGACTCCCCCCAGTCGCTCTGCACCCACCTGAGGATGCTCAGGCTCACGGCCTTCTCTGTCCCCAGCAGCTCCAAGCTGCGCAGCAACAGCCTGAAGCAGCTGTGGTCCTGCAGCAGCTGGGCCACCTGGCCACAGGGAACAGGGCCTTCGCTGCACAGCTGCCGCTCCAGGGCCACCACCACCTCCTTGGACAAGCTGCCATCGTCCAGGCCACCCAGCAGCATCTGCACACCCTTCGGGTCCAACAGGACCTCTCTGCCTGCCATGACAAGGACACGTGAGCCCAGCCCAGGCACTCACTCCAGCGGCAGCAGCCCCTCAGGGTGCTCTGCCCTGCCGGGCCAGGCAGCCCTGCCCGTGGCACCCACGGGGCCGTGGCACGGGCAGGGTGGGCAGCACGGTACCTGCTCCCTCCGGGCCCGGGGGCAGCCCGTGCTCCGCCAGGCGATTGATGGCGCTGAGGGCCAGCACTGCCTGGGGGCAACCGCTGCTCTGCCCGGCCCTCCAGCAGCTCTGCAGCACCGCCGGGAGATCGCAGCTCGCCAGCTGCTCCGCCAGGCCCCGGTGCCCATCCATCAGCATGTTCACCACCAGCAGCCCGTTCTGCACCCCTGAGGAGCCCCTGCGGGGACACAGCCGTGCCACTCTCCTCCCCCAGGCACAGAGCCTCCCCTGCACCCACAAGCCACCTGCCCGCCCTGCCCATCCTTCCCCCCAACCTCAGCCGCTCTCCACACTCTGCCCCTACCCTGGGACCCTCTGCATGGTGCTCAGGGCAGCAGGGATGCTGCTCAGCAGGCCGGCAGAGCCCTTGCTGGAGGCAGAGCCGATGCTGGCAAAGATCTCCCGCATCATCTGTGCGTCGCCGTGGTTCCAGGGCAAGCACTTCCCACCGGCACCTGCCGGCTCAGCGTCCGCAGCTCCCACCAGCACCTTCAGGGCCTGCGAGGACGAGAGCGGCGCACAGGGAGCGGCCCCTCCGCCACGCCCGGGGCAGCCAATGCACCCCTGCGCACCCCCGCATGCCCCGGCACTCACCGCCAGCCCGGCCTGCTGCACCAGGGCGGAGCAGCCGTGCTGCTGCATGCAGGCCAGCACGGCCCGCACGCCGCCCTCCGTGGCAAAGGGCACCCGCCACTCGTACCGGGCCAGCAGCACGGCCAGCAGCCGCAGCGTCACCGCCACCAGCGCCTTCTCTGCCACCTCCGTGCTCAGCAGCTGCACTGACACCTGCACCAGCTTCTCCCTGCGTGTCACAGGACACCTCAGGCAGAGCCCCCTTGGGCCCTGCCAGCCCCTCCTTCCTGCCCACGCTGCAGCTGGGACAGCCCTGCCAATGAGCCTGCCTGGGACAAAGGGACACAAAACCCACCTTTCCTCTTGCACGTACCACCCTTCACACTCCCGCTCTCCCAGCTCAGCACGCTCCCCCACCCTGCCCACAGGGCCCTCTCCAGGCAGCAGGAGGAGTGCGCAGCACCCCAGCACTCACCCAGCTCTCCCGCTGCCCAGCCCGCCCTGGGCTGTGCCGACTTGCTGCTCCGACTTGGGCTCCTCCTCCAGCAGCTTCAGGATGTGCTTGAGCCCAGCTAAGCGCAGCCCCACCGCTGAGCTGCTGCTCTGGATCACCTCCGCCACAGCCACAGCCTCGGCCAGCGAGCCGCTCTCACTCAGCCCCTTGGAGCCGCCCAACGCTGGCCAGAGGGACGGAGGCGTCAGGACAGCCTGGAGGTGACACCTCCAGCAGCTCCCAGGGCGCCACACCCCCACACACCCAGCACCCACAGGCACCCCCACTTCAGGCAGCCCTGGCTCATGGCCCCATGCCCTGCCCAGAGCCTTCCCCTGTGGAGGCAGCAGTGCTGCTGCCAGCACTGCACCTGCGCCCCAGCGTGCGGCAGGACATTACCTTGCCTCTGCTCTTCCGTCACCTCTGGCAAGAACAGCCCTTCCCTCTCCAAGAGCTCGCTGAACAGCTGGGAATCCGACTTCACTGTCGCTTCACTGCAGCCTTGGGGTGGCCCTGGGGCTGCAGAAAGGTCTCCCTCCGCTGCCTTGGCCATTGTGCCTTCAGGGCCGGTGCCCCTGTCACCCTCTGAGGACGCTGTGGTGCTCCCTCCACCATCCTGCTCTGCCCCTCTCCCGAGGAAGTGTCTGGCATAGACACGGGAGCCACGCAGGTCACGCAGAGAGATGCCCTGGCACCGCTTCTCCAGGACCTGCAGCACCTTCTGGGCCAGCTCCACAGGTACTGACAGCTGCATCAGGGCTTCTTCATCCACCTGTGACAGCCACACCCACGGGGGCAAGTTCATCTCGGCCTCGCCACGCACCCCACGGCCCTTGTGGCAGCCACTGGCACAACGGACAGAAAGGCTGCACCACCAGAGATGCCCAGGGCCACTCCCCACTGCCACCCTCCCTTGTCTGTCCCCAGCCCAATTCCCACCAGCCCACACCTCCCCACCCGTGCTCACCACCCAACTTCAACTGGCAGAATGACCCCACGGCCTTGCCTCGCCTGCCCAAGCCCTGCTGGACAGTCACTCTTCCAGTCAGGGACACTGCCTTTCCTCTCATCTCCACTCACTGCTCTGCTGGGCCAAGCTCTCCAAGCTTTCGCCATCCCCACTCACCCTCCCATTTCTGCCCCGTTCAGGCTGTCCCTGCACAGCTCACACTTGCCATCTCCTCTGGGCCTGCTCCTTTCCCTAATGCTCCCTTTGCTCCTCCCTCCCATCTCCCTGCTGCAGGCACTGGCCCCTACCTGCTCTCCCTGGTGCTGCTGGATCAGACAGGTGATCTCTTTCTGCTCCTGTGCTTCCAGCTTCCTCACAAAGAAGAGCAGCTCCCACCACTCGGCACGGCTCAGTGTGTCTGCAGCCTTGGGCAGCCGCTGCCCCAGGTAAGGCAGGGAGTACAGCCCCCCCAAGGGCTTGCACAGGAATGGCTGTGGAACTGCAGGGGAGCAGAGCAAGGAAGGGCACTGTCAACTCTGCCAACTCTCCCGTCCTCTGCTGCACACCCCACATTTCAATTCATATTCTAATTGGATATGATGCCTCGAAAGAGTTATACACAGAAGTGAAACAGAGCTCCTGCTTCTCCCAGAATCAGAAAGACCATGAAAAGGAGAAATCCAACTAAGTTTGTTTTAAGCTAGACACTGCACACTGACATGAAGTTAAGCCTTTAAATACAAGAGGTAAAAGCCATTTAAGAAACCATCAAAAAGAATAGTTTCAAAGTGTGCAATTAGCTGCTGATCTCAACATTCTCTCTTGCAGCCAGTAAATCCAAACCACTCTACACAAAAGATATTCTAGAAGACCACAGCTGTGATAAAAGAGTTACTTTAACAGATTTCCCTGGCTAGAATCATGTCAGATGCTGAACAAGAAAGGGGTATCTGAAGTCTGGATTCTGCTTTTCATTTTTTCTCCCAACACAAGGGCAATGTTAAATGATTCTAGGAGATGCCGCAGATGTCTTACAAAAACAGTTCCTTAATACTTTAACACCTTGTTAAAAGCTTAACAATATGAAGTTAAACAAATTGCTGCTATGTTGATGCTTTTTAAAATACTTATCACTTACTTAAGGGGACTTGAGTGCCCCCATACAGCTTCATCTCAGAGGAATTCCAAGTTCATGTTTTGGCAGTTCAGTGACTTAATTCAAACACAAAGTTTTGACAGTTGGAGTTTAAATTAAATTTTATACTTTTTATATCATTACTTGCATTACACATCTTTACAGAAGTCTAGGGTTCAAAAATACTCCATTCAATCACAAGGCATGTAATTCCTTAACTAGCTTTACATGGTCACACAAACTGATAGTGCTTTCTAAACCCAGCCTGCTACTTGCTATGTGTTTGGCCATATAAAGATCCCCACTCCTATCCCACAGGATAATCAGAAAGAGATTACATACACAGGCATCACAATCTCACCTGTGTCCACAATGAAGCTCTTTCTCACACTACATTCCTTTTCCTGAGCAGCAGGATCTTCCCACTGGTCCCCAAAGCCAATAATCTCCAGTATGTGCCAATGCACCCAGTAGGTCTGACCTGTTGACTGCCGTAAAACCTATGGGTGAAACAAATCCAGACAGTCAGATCTGCTCACTTGCTCAGTCCTCTTGGTACATTTGTCCTCCCATTTCCCAAAGAAGTAGAAGACTACGCAATTTTTGTACAAATTTCAGCATACACATTGTCCAGTTTTGAGGCACACTATCTTTACTAAATTCTTGCCTTGGTTACACCTGGATCTTTATTTTTAAAGAAACACTAACTTTGCCTGCAACCACTACAGATCTCACTTAGTACAGCAGCAGAGGCATGAGTGCATCCAGCTAATCACACCTGTTCCCAAAGTGTCAAGCTGCAGGTGCCTTGGGAAAAGCACACGAAGGACATAACCAACACTACCTCGAGGCAGATGAGCCTTATACAAAGTACCTCAAGGAACTTTTACAACCTTGGTCATTCATCAACCCTCTCAAACAGTTTTTGGGCTCTTCATAAGTGTGTCTCGAAGGCAGCAATTGTTTCCTCTGCTTTGTCCAAGTTGCGTCTCAAAAGTCAGAAGGACTTTTTATGGCTTCCCGTACCATAGTGCTGCATTTAACCTTCTGAGCAGGAGAACCCAGCAACAGCAAGTACAGCATGTCAGCAGCTTTAAAAACAGCAGAAAAACATATGGTTTGCCTGTTTCACTGAGCTCTTTTGGAGTTACACCAGTGCTACTATGAACTCATTGTGCTGGGCAGACGAGATGCTGACTGACTTTGGGAAAGCACCATATGGAAGGAGTTAAACTACACACAACACCAAATAGTCTTCAATGTATCTCTGACCTAAACTAGTTATGTACCAAATGCCATCTCAAAGGAGTCATGGAAAGATATGGCTGCAGGACCAGACACAACAGTGAAAATCTTTCTTTGGAGAGCAAGGAAAGCAACAGAAATCAGAGCAACAAAGGAAAGATGAGACAAGGTAAGAAACAGAGTTGTGATGGACTGGCCCAATTGCCATTCAGATCTGATTTTGTTAATAGTACGAGCCTTACAAATAACTTAGTGAAAATAAGCCTGAATGGAGCAACTGCAAATTCATTCAACCTAATTAAACAGAATAATAGACAGCAGAGGGAACCCAAGGGACCGACAGGACAAAGGGAATGGAAGCTAACAGTACACTTTAGTTCAACATTGAAGTGAAAACCCTTTGAAATTTATGCCACTGGCAACAGGAGAAAATATCAAAGGACCTTGGTGCCCTTTCCAAGTGCCCAGTTAATTAAGACTAAAAGCAAGTACAACTTTGTAAGAAACAAATATCACAATTTTAGGAAAACCCAGATATTAGAAACCAAGAAGTATAAGGACAAAGAAAGAATCTGTATGAAATACATTTCCTTTGCAAGTTATGTTTATGGAGTGGGTTACAAAAGAGGTTTATAAACCACTTAAAATTAAGATGCAAAACAGTTATTCAGCTGAGGAGGCCTGAATAGAAACACCACCAATGCATGGACCAGAACTAGAAAAGCCTTTTAACTGAAGTACATGGAAGACAGGGAGGTGATTCCAGAAAACCAGAGGAGAGTCTTGCCTGGCTAACCTACTGGCCACCTATGATGGAGTGACTACATCAGTGGCCAAGGGAAGAGCTATGGCTGTCACCTTTCTGGACTTCTGTAAGGCCTTTGACAGCAATTCCACAACATCCTTCTCTTCAAATTGGAGAGACATGGATTCAACAAATGGACTATTAGTTGATGAGGAATTGATTGAATGGTCATATTCAGAGGTCAACAGCTCAATGTCCATCTGGAGGTTAGTGACAAGTGGTGTCCCCTCAGGGGTCTGTATGAGGACCAATACCATTTGGTATCTTCATCAGTGACAACAGTGAGATTGGCTGCACTCTCAGCAGATTTGCTGACAACACCAAGATGAGCAGTGCAGTCGTCACACCTGACGGATGGGATGGCATCCAAAAAGACCTGGATGAACTCAAGAAGTGGGAACCTCATGAGCTTCAACAAGGCCAAGTTCAAGGTCCTGCACCTAGGTTGTGGCAAACCCCACTACCAATCCAGGCCGGAGGACAAAGGGATCGAAGGCAGCCCTATGAAGGACTTAGCAGAAATGGTGGATGAAAAGCTGGACATGACCTGGCAACGTGCACTCAGAGACCAAAGAGCCAACCATACCCTGGGCTGCATCAGAAGCAGTGTGGCCAGCAGGTGAAGGGAGGTGATTCTGCCCCTCTGCCCTGCTCTGGTGAGACCCCACCTGGAGAACTGCATCCAGCTCTGAAGACTTCAGTACAAGGCATGGACCTGTTGGGGCAGGTAAAGAGGAAGGCCTCTAAGAGTAAGAGGGATGGAACACCTCTGCTTTGAGGAAGTGTTGAGAGAATTGGGGTTGTTCAACCCAGAGAAGAGAAGGCTCCAGGGAAACCTGGAGTGACCTCTCAAGTTCTTAGAGGGGACGTGTAAGAAAAACGGGGAGAGGCTTTTTAGTACGACCTGTTTTAGAGGCTAAGAAATCTTAGTGGCACAACCCATACAAAACCAGACTGGCCTTCCATGCAACCCACCCCTCCAGCTCTGAAAGGGGAGTATTTTGCTAGGACAGATGCAGACAGTGATACACATTATGCCATGCTTATTGTCCAATTTCCTGCACATAAAAGTATCATTAGGAATTCATCCATCAACCCAGTCACGCCCTTCTGCCATTCCAGCCAGAAGTCTCCCCATGACCTACCAGTACTGTGTGCATGTTATCTGTGCTCTGGAGAAACTCGCCTTCCTCCCCAGCTCTAACGTCACCGCAGTCCGCCAGCAAGCGCACCCGCATGCCACGCACCAGGTTTGCCCGCAAGTACTCCGTGTAGTCACTGCTGTCTGCGAAGTCTGATGCAGTCAGGAAGGCACAGCCCTGCTTTTTTTGAGGACCAGGATTTGAAGGCAACACAGGATTTTGGACAGCAGTGCTGGCTGGGGTCTTGTGCTGGAAGATGGAGTGGGCAGGGCGAGGCTGCAGGTCCCGCTGGGACAGCGGCTCTGCCTTGTGCCTGTGGCTCCAGCCCATCACGTGCACCAGCTCCGAGATGAGGTTTGCCATGGCCATGCTGAACTCAAACTCCTGCTTCACACGGCTCCTCTCCTCAGGGACAGGGCCGGGCACAGCACAGCCCTGCTGCTCCTCTCTCTGCTCCACGCCACTGCTCAGCTTGTCCAGGAGAGAAGTCACACACAGGTAGCGCTTCACCAGCACAAACAGCTGCTTCCCAGGGATCTGCAACAAGCACAGCTCTCACACTCGGCCTGCAGATTACTTCCAGCCCCCGGCTCTCTCTGAGCCACCAGCTCATTCCCAGGCAGGCTCCCATGAGAGCTCCGGACCAGCTGGCAGCAGCAGAGACCTCTCAGCCCACCCTCCCCTCCCTGCTCGCAGACCAGCCTCTCCAGGTGCCTCTGCACCACCCCCAGCCTCTCACCAGACCCAGGTCCTGTGCCAGCTTTCCCACAGCCAGTCCTGCTCACCTGCCCATCTTCAGCTCCCCTCTTGTCCCAGACAAGCTGCCAGCCCTGGCCCCCACTCCCACCCCTCCTGGCCCCTCATGCCCCGCAGGCCCAGGGCTGGTGGCGGCTCTGTCACCACCTGCGGGAGGTGAATCCCCTCGAAGGACATGCAGTGCTCTGCAGAGGACGTGATCTCAGCAAACAGCTCCAGCAAGGCGCAGCGACTGTCAAAGTCCATGTGCTGCTCAATGCCGTCCTGCTGGCTCAGGGACAGCAGCACATAGGCCCGGCTCCCTGCAACAACAAAAACTCTTCAGCCCCAGAAAGACAACCTCACCCCACCTTCCCTGACAGAGACAGAGCTGCAGGGAAGGAACAGCTTTGCTGCTCAGTGTCACCTGACCCATGTTCTGGCCCTTCCCCTGGAGTGGCAACATTTTGCTCCACAGTGTATTTTTTCTACCCCTAAAGCTGTGAGATTCTCACAAAGCAGTAACCCCAAATAACTGATTCTAGAACAGGGTACCAGGGAAGAAAATAAGTCAGGTTTTCTGCTGAATCAGCCCCTCATCTGCCCCACTGCAGAGCTGCGGGAACTCAGGCACTAGGACAGGGAAAGCCACATCTCCTGTGGGATACACCACAACCAGCAACATTCCAGGTGCACCCAAGTCTCATCAGGCACTTCCAAGCCATGGCAGCTCCTCTTAAATGAGGACTAGCCTCTATCTAGGGCCTGAGGAAAGGCTCCCTGCCAAGAATAGGCCAGAGACTTTCCAACTAACAGCTTAGAGCAGAGTCACCCACACTCTGCCAATCTCTTTGGCCTAAGTCCTCCTAACAGTTAATCAGCATCCCAGCTCAGAAACCTGGCAGGGGAAAGTTTCTAACTCCAAGAGCGGCCCAGACAACTGCAGCCATGGAAGTCTGGAAGATCCACACTGATTCTTCCCCTTTTGCCAAGAAGCCCTGAGACATGCTGCTTCCCAGGCATCTCACCCCTCCCAAAGGCCTGGCACCCCTCAGCTGCCCAGCAACCCCTCCTCAGCGGCACTGAGCAGGAGCAGCCCCCACCTGCATCGTGTGCACCCAGAGCGCGCAGCATCTCGCCGGCACTGCGGCGGATCTGCTTCTCCCTGTGGCACAGCATCCTCGTCAGCAGCTCCAGGGCTCCCGCCTCCCTGAAGGCGCCTGCCAGGGAGCCGATGCTGGCGTAGGCACCCAGCACGTGCACCGTGCTCAGGATGGAGCACTCGGGTGTCCCGGCCTCGGCCACCTGGCGCCCGGCTCGCTGCACCAGGCTCCTGACATCGGCCTTCATCTCCAGCAGCGAGGCTTCATCCAGCGAGGCTTCGGCCAGCGAGGTTTTGGCCAGCGAGGCATCCACGGCCAACAGACCGGGCGCCTTCTCCTCTTTCAGCCTTGGTCCTTCCGGCCTCCTCTGGCCCAGCAGTGCTGGGCAGCTGGCGCAGACCTCTTCTGCAGACATCCACATGGAGATGTTCTCTGCCTCGGTCTCTCCAGAGGAGGCACTGCTGCCTCC